>NC_084991.1:13820384-14131884 GCF_963691925.1 Scomber scombrus
TGTGATTTATATCCAAGTGGAACGTTTCCCTTCGGACAGGAGTGTGAATACCCCACCTTACAGGACGGGTAAGGAGGAAACGCACACACACACACACACACACACCTCTACGAGTATTTGAGCGACTAATTTACCAGAATAGGTGATTTCTCTTCTCTGATGAGTGTCGTAAAGTCTCAAAAAACCCAAATCAGTGCATATTTATTCTCATTTTCACTTTCTTGATGTTATAAATGCTATTTTGTTGGTTGTACATTTAATTCTGCTTATTTTTATCTTTTATTTTCTTGTTTTATTGTCTCTTATCTGTCCCTCTTTCCCGTCTCCATCTCCCAAAGCTGCTCTGTAAGTCCTGATTGGAAAAGTGCTGCTGTAGCGCTTCAATTAAGCAATTATTTTCATTATTGATATTAATCTGTTTGACCAATTAAACATCAGAAAACCGTGGAAAAACAACCATATAAATATCCCCAAGTCCTTAAATGTCTTGTTTGGTCTGAACAGTGATCTAAACCCTCAAAATATTCAGTTTACTCCAATTTAAGATGAAGAAAAGCAGAAAATTCTCCCATTTGAGAGGCTAAAAGCATCAAATTTATGATATTTTCAGCTTGAAAATTAACTCAAATGTGTAAAAGGTTGCTTGGACATTTGAATTAAGTCACTGTATTGTATTATAACACGTTTTAAAAGGTCTAACAAGATCAAATAATAAAGCCCAGCCTCTAATTCTGGACCTTAAAAACACTAATCAGTGAATGTATAGTTTTATTCAGAGACAATTTAGTCGAGTGCTGCTTTTTAAACAAACTTCCCTCATGTCTAAATTTAAAATGCAAACACTGTGACAAAGATCTTATCATAGCCAGAGTTTGAATTTGAACAAATCCGCTCGTGTATCCCTCTGATTTGCATGGGTTAGTAAAAGTCTCTGCTGATAACTCTTTGAAGCTGCTTGTGAAGTCTGCACACAGACGAACCCGACGACCCCTGGTCAGGTGACGGCGGCCCAGACGATGAGTCAGCAGCCCCTCGTTGTTGTTTTAACGTTGTAAAACCAGTTTCTGCCTGCGGCGTTAACGTGTTTAGTTAATCCAGAGTGCACTTTTATGCCTTCCATTAAGAGTTTTCCACCCAGCTTTTTCTTTTATAACCTCTCCACTTTTTAAAAATATTTTAATATCACTCTAATAAAGCAATGTGTGTGTGTGTGTGTCTTTAGTCGCAGTGCAGCGTGGCGTACGACCAGCGACGAGAAGCGAGTGCTGGATAAAGCCAACGAGGAGGTTTGGAACGACTTCAGACAGGCAGCCGAGGCCCACAGACAGGTCCGCCAGCATGTCCGCAGCTTCATGAAACCAGGCATGACCATGATAGAAATCTGGTGAGGCTTCCTCTTACATCAGTGGAGACACTTAAACCCTAATTCTGCAGCTTTTATTTCATTTAATTTTCTCTCTTTTCGTGTTCGTCTCTCTTCAGCGAGCGGTTGGAGGATTGTTCCAGGAAGCTGATCAAGGAGAACGGGCTGAATGCCGGCCTGGCTTTCCCCACCGGCTGCTCTCTGAACCACTGTGCTGCCCACTACACTCCCAACGCCGGAGACCCCACCGTTCTGCAGTACGACGACGTCTGCAAGATCGACTTCGGCACGCACATTAACGGTAAAACACGGTAACATATATAACGTCCAGATTTAAAGTGCTTTAAGCCCTTAAAGCAGGGGTTTCAATCCGGCCCACCCGACAAGCATGAATACAGTCCTCTGAACCTAAATGCATATTGTATTTATTTAAAACATTCATATATTGAAAATTATGCAAATGTTGTCAATCAGCAGCTTCTGTGCAAAATAATCTGAGGAAAAAACTGAGACATAATATTGTTGAAATTGCACATTTTTGACAGTAAACAGATGATTTATTATAATAAAGTTATAATGTGTATATTATATATTATGTTTCAGGGCGAATCATTGACTGTGCCTTCACCGTCACTTTTAACCCAAAGTATGACAAGCTGCTGGAAGCCGTGAGAGACGCCACCAATACTGGAATCAAAGTATGACTTCAACACACACATATTAACACACACATACACACACACCTCTCTGTTTCCTGCAGCTGATGTATTTCTTTTCTTTTTTTTTTCTGGTGTCAGAACGCCGGTATCGACGTGCGTCTGTGTGACGTCGGAGAGTCGATTCAGGAGGTGATGGAGTCATACGAGGTCGAGCTTGACGGCAAAACCTACCAAGGTGTGTTTTCATCTACACCTGCGTAAAATATATATATAAAATTTTTAACAGGAAATTAAACCTAATTTAATTATTGTGTAGTTTTGTAAGATCTTTCAAACTATCTTTGCTTTTTTCTATAAAAATAAACATAAATTAGATTAAATTAATTCCCTCCAAAAATGTTCTTAACACCAGTACATTAATGTCTGTTGCAGCTTGTGAAGATTGTTCTGTTAGAAGAGTTTTTAGGTTGTTTTTCTGCAGATTTTGTTTTATAAACACATTAAAGAATAACCTACAAAGCTACCTACAGCTTTTACACTGTGAATAATAAACAAAATATCTCGTATTTTATATATGAAACGTGTCTTTTTTTTCCTGTTCCAGTGAAGCCAATCCGAAACCTGAACGGTCATTCAATCGGACAGTACAGGATACACGCTGGCAAGACGGTGCCCATCGTTAAAGGAGGAGAAGCTACGAGAATGGAGGTGAGTTAACGAAGATCAAAAGTCATTGTTTAACTTATCTTGTTTAACATTATTTTATACAGTTTTTAGTTGGTGATGACTGAAGTCGTCTTTATGGCAGAAAAACTTTTGAGATTTTAACGAGAAAATGACACATCAGAATTTAAAATACTCGCTTGTTTTGGGGGTTTATTATTCCATATTATAAGCCTTTAATTTGATATAACTTTGCTGCTTATTTAAAAACCTGCAGTTTTCATGTTATTGATTTTGCTGCTTTTTTTATCACCCTGCAGGAGGGAGAAGTTTACGCCATCGAGACGTTCGGCAGCACAGGGAAAGGAGTGGTCCACGATGACATGGAGTGCTCTCACTACATGAAAAACTTTGACGTTGGTCACGTTCCCATCAGGTAAGAATCTGTCAGGCTTTCACTGCCGATCAATATGATGCATTTATTATAATTTAATGTCAGTATATTATTAACTTCTGTCTGATAAAATCACTGTAGTGTAAGTTACTGTATATGATCATTTTCTGCAGTTGGTTTAAAACAGACACAATAGAGATGTAAAGATCTGCATAAATATGGATAGAAGATTAATGTCATTTTGTTCTGATTATAATTGACTCAACGCCTGATTACGGTATTTTTTGGATCACACCTCTAATTCTGGGTGTGATAAATTAGTCGAATCAGGATTATTTTTTTTTATGTCTGATGAAGATAAAAGTCCATAAATCCATTCAATAAATAAAAACTCAAAACATTCACATTTAATGCCAATAAGAGCCCACTGAAAATATGAGCTATAGACATAAAATGTTTCTCATATCCCTAAAAATATATCCACTGTAAGATAATTAACTGCCCACTATTTTGATAAATTATAATTTAAGCTACATTAGACTTAATTGGTTCCTCTTTATCAAATTGTGATCATTTATAACTTTTCTTTCTTTTTTTCTTATTATAATAAAATTGTATATTTAGGTGTTGGACTGTTTATCAGACACAACTAAACAGAAGTTACTGTCACAGACATTTTAACCTTTTTCTGGTGTTTGTAAACTAAATGATTAAATGAGAAATCCATTTAGTCAGGAGTTAAAATAAAACTCTAAAACTCTTACACTTTATTTATATTTATTCATTAAACATGTGAACATAAGGCCAAACAAACCCCTTACATTTCAACTGTTTGAAACCTGTTTTTAAAAAGGAAGTGAAATTAAATGTGGTTTTAACTTTAATCTGAAATCACTGATCCTTACTTCCTTTCCTTCCTTCTTTCGTCTCCAGGCTGCCGAGAGCGAAGCACCTGCTCAACGTGGTCAACGAGAACTTTGGCACGTTGGCGTTCTGCCGGCGCTGGCTGGACCGCCTCGGCGAGAGCAAGTACCTGATGGCCCTGAAGAACCTGTGTGACCTGGGAATCGTGGACCCTTACCCGCCACTCTGCGACACCAAGGGCTGCTACACCGCTCAGTTCGAGCACACCATCCTGCTCAGGCCCACCTGCAAGGAGGTGGTGAGCCGGGGAGACGACTACTGACACCCCAACCCCCCCACCTTTCACCCTAACACCACCCACCTCCTCTCAACACCACCACTCGTCCTCCTCCTCTTCCTCCTTATTCACCTCCACCACCACACAGGACCCCCGTTAGCAGCTCCTCCTCCTTCAGAGAATCAGCTCAAACAGCGGCGGCCCCCCCAAAAAAAAGAAACGCTACTGTATTCTACCCACAATGCACCACTCTCACATAGCTTTGCAATGAAGAAGGACTGGCTGAGTTTGTTTTTCTATCACAGCTTTAACGAGCACACAGCGTTAACGAGTTTCTGTCGGAGGGAAGCGTTCAACACATTATAGAAAAATTTAACTGTCAAACAGTTAAAAATGTATTATTTAAAAAGCTGCCGCTACATTCATAGCGCACTCCTCCCCTCATCTCCTCCTCCCCCCTTCCTCTCCTCCCTACAGTATTCAAACTGATGTTGAATGTGGGAAAACAACCCTTTACTTTATATACATACATACCTCTCCACCCTCTCTCTTTTATTCATTTTCAAAGTTTCCATGGCGACCCACTGAGCCTCCAGTGCATTGTGCTCAAATTAAATTAAGCACAAATGCTACTGACGGGGGGGGGGGGTTTGTTTTGGGGTTTTTTTAAAGGTAGGGGTTCAGGCCAAATAAATAAATGCATGGCCACGTAACTCTGCAGACAAAGACGACGACTCTTTCACATCTAAAATCTTAAGTTTTGGGATGGAGGAAGGGGGCGGTTTAGTTTTTTGTCATAATATTTCGTAATAATGAACGTCATCTTCTTCTACAGAACATGCATCTCGCAGCTGTATGTTTTTGGCTTTCTGTCGCTTACAGGAGGGGGCGCTCTCTCTTTCTCTCACTCTCTCTTTCTGTCTCTCTCTGCACTCTTTCCCCCCCTCTCTCCCTCCCTCCGCCCCCCCTCCTCTTCTTAGTCATCTTTTTCTTTGATATTTGTAAAATATCTTTGGAAATGGCTGCTGCCACTCTACCCAAATAAAAAAAATAAAAAAGAATAATGCTTCATTTTGAACTCCCTGAAAATGTTTTTTGTAAGAAAAAAAAAAAGGAGATGAATAAAATAATTTTGCTCATTGTCTTCTTATGTGACTCTTTTAATTACAGACAGTATATTTAATGGTTTATAGCTTGAAATAAAGTTGGAACAATTATTTGAGCAATTGATAAGCCAGAAATTAATTGAATAATTAATTTCACTGAAATATTCATGAACTCCTAAAAATGGTCTTAACACTTTTTATTCACTTTCTTGTGAAGCTTAAAATTTTTTATTTTATTTTATTTATTTTTTTACAATTTAGGTCATTGAAATATTGTTTAATATAAATACTGTTTTTGGGGGCATAGTTTTACATTTTAGGAATTAGTTTATTCATTTTCTTGTCAAAAGTTGAATACAATTGACATTTATTTGTTAAATATGAACATAAAAACAGAAAATCTCTGTCCAAAGACTTGACTGAAAACCACAAATTGCTGTTTTCACACTTCTGTTCTTTGTTCAGGGTTAAAATAAGATAATAGATATAATTTATGAAATTTAATGGAGCTCATTGGCAGACTTGGACAGAAGCAGGCTAACAGTTTGCCTCCATTTCCAGTCTTTGTGCTAAGCTAAGCTAACCGACTGCTGGCTGTGGCCTCTTATTTCTCAACTCCTGACATTAAGGTGAAAATATTTATTTCCTAAAGGTCAAAAAATATTTCCATTAAGCAATAAAAAGGTCAAAGTTTCTCTCGGGAATATTTGCTGTTTTTTGTTTTTTTTATCTCCTAAATTAGCAAACACACCACTTGGACTCACTTTATTCAATGCTTAAAAATAACTATTGGTCACAGTCTTCATCTGAATAGATCAACACTGAGCCATAAAGTGAAACTACTAGTAGTGACGGGAAAACAAAGCTTTCTTAAAGTGCTGAGTCATTATTGCGCAATTATATTGAAGCAGTTCTTGATGCATTTCTGCTGAGCAATAATCAGTATTACATTTATAAGAATAAATTAAATCTGTCACCATTAGTCTAAATATAATTGGTCATACTCCTTTTTTAATTAATATCTTGATAAATACCTGCAGTGTCCAAAAACATTGTAACACCTTTCTGATACAAGTTTGAGATAAAAAGGCTTGTAGGACCTGATAATGTAATAAAAACCTCGTAACTCAATAAAAAATGTAATAACTTCCTGATAATGTAATATAGTACATTTCTTAATTATCTAACAATCTCTGTACTGATGATGTAATAGATTACATTAACAGGTTATTACATTATTAGGTTAACCTTATTTTTGCAGAACCTAATGTAATAATTTCCCAATATTGTAATAACTTTTTTTATTGAGTTATGAGGTTTTATTTATTACATTATTGGGAAATTATTACTTTATCAGGTTCTACAAGGCTGAATTTAGGGTAATGACATGATTTTGTAACATGTTGCCATATTTGAGCTTTTAAAGGTTGAAAACTCATGTGGTGCAGTCTAATTCAAGTGTAACATCACTATCTGCCAGTTTTAGCAATTTTTCATTAAATGTATTTGATTTAAAAACTCTAAAGTTCCCCAAACACTGACACATAAAACCCAAACTTGCTGTAAAAAGTAAAGAAAAAACAAGACACCGGCACATTTAGTAGAAAAATGAAAAAATATTCTCATTTATTGAGGTAATTTTCTCTAGAAAAAAAAAAATTGAGGTAACAATTTGCATAGAATAACTTCCATAAATTTACACACACCAAAGAGCAGTAGCCGAAAGCAGCAGTAACCACGGTTACGACTTTTAACAAGTACTACTACGACCAGAGTAAAACCAAATGCCAACAAACAGATAGTCACAATGTCGGACAATGAAGGTAAAAAAAAGAAAAAAAAGATGATGAAGTGTGCTTTGAGTTCCTCTCGGATAAATCAGAGGAGACTTAGTTGAGGCGGAGAGGGTTTTTCTTTCTTTTCTTTTTCTTTTATCTTATGTGTGCAATTTTCTCCAGTATGGAGATAAATATCACAATCTGTTAACGCCCCAGAAATCCTGTTTAATCTGTTTTTTACTGACAGATGGTAAATTAAATACAGTATGTACACTCACAGTACACGTAATGGTGAACAACAGATCGGTCGTAGCTGCTGCTGCTGGTGGGGTTGAACAATCGAGCAAGAAAAGTTAAAACAAATCAGCTGATTATTTGTATAAAACTTTTTAAAAAACAGCCTCTTTACTAAAAAAAAAACCAACCTCCGAGAGGTTATTGTATAAAAAAATACATTCATTATCTAAATGCTGGTTTGTGTCGCAGATTTGCTGATTTTCTGTTTTTATTTTTTTTGTGATATGAATTATAAGAAAATATAATCTGCTGCTTTTTTTAAAACAGAAAAAAGGGCACTTTTACTCTTATTAAAATCTTTTTATCTGCCGGGGATGGTTCAGATTTCTTTTATACATTCTGGTGCAGAGAGGTGGCAGCATTTAGCCTTTAAATTTATTCTCCTTAAATTCACCATTTAAAAGAATATAATTATAAAAATAAATCCATCAAATATTGAACTGTTTTTTGGAGATTTTTTTTTTCTTTCCCCAAACATTTCCCTCCAGACTTGGGCTTTTAAAGTCTGTCAATTATATTCCTGACAGACCCAGGAGTCCTCCAGAATTGGGAAAAAAATACTTAACTTTAACTGCTCCTGCTTGTGCACAGCTTTTGGATGATTTAAACAACACTGACTTGAGTTATATAAAAAAGAAAAACCACAACAACAACAAAAAAAAAACAATATTTGACGATTTAACCTGTAAAATAAAAAATAAAAATTAGTGCATTCTTGGCTGGAGTGAGTGAGTGAGTGTGAAAACCTCGAGCGAGCGAGGCTTCATCTAGTGATAAGTATGTGACATTTAATTAACAAACCTTACATCCATCCAGTTCTGTGTCGACTATCTAAAGTGACTGAGAAACATTTTAAAGATGATTTTAAAAAACAGAAAAAACAAAACAAAAACAGCATTTTTTTTAAAGAAAGCCACCAAAAACTCAGGTAGGCAGGTAGGCAGACACCTGTACGACTTGTATGTATGTAATGAGTGTAGTCGTGCCCTCCCCCCTCCCCACCCACCAGGCCAAAAGTCGTTGTTGGCTGCTACTGAGACGCATCTCGGCTGATAACTCTCCTCTTTATAAAATACAAACTGTACACAGATCGACAAACATCACCAAATTTTTTTGTTAAAAAAAAATACCTACATATAAACACCATATACAAGAAGTTCACTGTGTTTGTTTTGTTTTTTCTTTTTAAAAAGGAGCTCTTCCTCTCTTGTTCTTCTTTTTTTTTCCTTTATCCTTATTTAGAAAAATAGATTTTATAAAAAGAAAAAAAAGAAGATGATCTCCCAGGATATAAAATGCCCAAAGAAGAGAAAGAGAGAGGAGAGAGAGAGCGAGAGAGAGAGAGATGGGGCTGTGCTGATATCTTCTCTCTGAGTGGTCCGGCTGCAGCAGAGGAAGAGGAGGAGGAGGAAGAGGTGATGGTGGTGGTGGGTTTTTGTGGGGGGGTTGTGGTCCTATAGCGGCCGGTCCTTGTCCTGAGTTACACGCTGTGTGTAGAAGAGGATGTAGGCCTGAGCGCGGCACACCTCCTCCACTGAGCACACATTCATCTTAGAGTCATTACAGTGAACCCAGAAGCCTGCAGGACACAAAAAGAAGACAAGAAAATTTATGAATGAATGAAAGAAAAGAAAGAAAGAGAGTTTTCATATTTAATCTATCTGGATGAACATGAGCCTCAAATTTGGTCCTATAAACATATTTTTATGAGAGTCAGCTGCTTTAATGTTCAGCCCAGAAGACAAAACACGATCAAATATAAACGTTATGTAACAGATTAAATTAGTTTATGACTTTATTATAGTTTCTTGCATTTAAACGTCATCATTCAGAAACCTAAGTATCAGATGTACGAGTGTCCTTGAACGCACTAATAGGTTGGAGTTTTCATGCTTCCAAATTTAATTACTAAGAAAAGATTTGATTAATTTAAGAGCTGCAATGATTATCAATTAATTGATAAATTGCCAACTGTGTGCTTTATTAAAGAGACCTCCAATTCTGCTTTTAATTTATTGTCATTTTTTACTGATTATGCTGCTGTAATGCAATAATTTACTGTGTGGAGTCAAAAAAGTATCTATCTACCTATCTATCTATCTATCAATCTACCCATCTACCTATCTATCTATCTATCAATCTATCAATCTATCAATCTACCTATCTACCTATCTATCTATCTATCTATCTATCTATCTATCTATCTATCTATCTATCTATCTATCTATCAATCTACCTATCTACCTATCTACCTACCGATTCACTTAACAAGTTTCAAGTGAGCTAATTAGAGTTGTATTGAATGGACAGAAGGCAGAAAATCAACCAAAAAAATTAAGAAATAGCAAAACAGAAATTGCAGTAAAATTTGCCAAAATGATCGTCAAAAAATATGCTAAAACTATCAGCTTATATTCAGTCACCTCCAATTTAATCAATATGACATGATGATTATAATGATTATATAGTTTGTTGCCCGTGGGGCAGATTTATGTTTTTATCATCAGCAATAACTCAAAAATAAGGTTTTTATAGTGCAAATAGTCAGATTTTGATCATAAAAATGGTTACGTTTTTTAATTTAAAGGATACTCCAGTAAATACACATTGTACTTTAAGTTTGGATACTTAAAGAGACGGATTAAAAACTCATCCTAACCAGTAAACTGTACTTTAGTAATACAAGTTAAATGGTTAATAAACAGGAGAATATTTCAGCTTCTAATTATCAGATTCTATCTAAAAACAAACTAAATCTGAACAGAGAACTGCTTGATTTAAAGACTGTATTTCATGTATCGCACCTCCTCCTGTGTTGTAGCAGTAGGCAGTGTAGTGGCCAGAGCCGAAGCCCTTCCCATGATGCATCACCACAGCAGAGAGTTCGTAGAGGAAGTGCTTTGGGCGCGGTGAGCCCGCGGAGCCAGGGCTGCTGGGACTGGAGCACGTGGGCACGCCTTTGGGCGACGGCTCCATGCAGCAGTACGGCTCCATGTTGAGAAGCTGGTCGAAGCTGACGTGGACTCCGATCTTCTCCCGGTGGTTCCGCCCGGACCACCTGAAGACCAATCACAAGTCGGGGAGAGAGACAGTGAGCGACCAATCACAGCGGACTCCAGTGAGAGTCATGACAGAGTGAGTGAGGGTCGTCCTACCTGAAGCGTTTGAGGTGAAGCCGCAGCACCTGAGGCAGTTTGTGGACCATCAGCTGTTTTTGTGCCTGGGTCAGGATGAGGGGTTTGGAGGAGGTCCGCCGTCGAGCAGCTGCAGAGAAGAAGAGGAAGAAGAGGAGGAGGAGAAGAAGAATAAGAGGAGGAGGAGAACAAATATTACTCCAAAAGTTAAAGCTCAATTCATCTTTGTAGCCACGCAAGAGAAACATTGAGATAGATTTTAACCCTTACAAACTGTTCTGGGTCAAATTTGAACCATTTTTACATTTGAGAGCTGTTAAACACAACCTATACACACATATTACAACAGGTTCCCCTTATTTAATCAGACATCCCCTCTATTAATATATAAAAAAAGAGCCCCAACTTCTTCCTCACATCTCCAGCAGGTGTCACTGTCCTTTAGTTTTAGTTTGGCCGGTTTACTGAGTGTCCTGAGTGGCTTCTGTTAATCAGTTTGAACAGAATAAGCTGAGACTGTGCTTCATGGGAACAGTTGTGTCTTTTGTTATTATCATTATATAAATATTTGGGGGGAGTGGTTGATAATAAAGAGGCAGACAAGAAATGAGGACTATACTATTACATGTTTGATTGGCCTCTATGGAGACAAATAATGGAAATATTGAGCCTAAATCATTTCTTTCTTTTTGCTGGATGATCTTATTTTTTTTGCATTGTGACGACAGACTGAAATAAAAGAGGAGGCTGTTTTTATTCACACAGAGCTGAAGTCACTCTGAATGCTGCTAGTTCAATATTTAAACCCTCGTATCATTAATCTCTCTCTTTCCCTTCTTATAATATTTAGACAAAAAGAAAGAAGAGTTTCAACATGTTTACTTGAAGTTTAATGATGTAACCACAACAATTCATTTTGTAGTATGTGGATTAAAGTTGTATTAACAGCAGTTTATGTACTTGATCATTTTTCTTAATTCAAGTTTAATATATGCATGTTGTTTTTTGTTGTGTTTTTTAAATTTTATTTATTCAAAGCTAATTATAATGATTAAATTAGTAGTAAATTAGTCCTTAAACTGTAAAATATCACGGCCTCCATTACATACCTTTGTCACAAGTGTTTGATAACCACATTGGAGGGATCATTGTTATATGTGTGTCTTTATGTATATATTCTGTACATATTAGATCATCTCCCCAATATATATCAATATCGTTATCGGCCCCCGACCCCTAAAATCCACTAACAGTCAGGCTCTAATGTGGATACATGAAAAAAAAAAAGAACATCTACACAATAAGTCAATAAATAAGTCAGTAAAATAAATAAATAGATAAAGAGATAGAGTGAGCAGTGTGCAGTGTACTAGCAAATAATAAAATCTCAATGTGGGATATAATTAATAGTATAATAGTATCGCTCAGGTTTTTGGGTTTAATTCTAATATCAGGAGCGAGAGAAGCTGCTGCACTGCTGCCAACTTGCATCTTGTTAAGCAACGTGGAAATCCCCTTCTTTCTCTTCTTCTATCTTACACAGCTTTTCACAGAAAAACTACATTTAATAATTAAGGAATCATTTCTATCTCGACTTTGTCTCCTGTTTTAAAGGGTAATATGATGCATGATTTGGACTTTAATGTAGACTTTAGATGAGGAGACAAATATTCCTTTAACCTCTATCACTATCAAACATATTTCTAGGACATGTTTATTCAAGATTAGCACAAGAAAAAACAAATCTAATCATATTTATAGATGTAAATGGGTTCATATTGATGTGAACCAAATCTTTGAAAGCCTCTAAAGTTAATCTAGATGAAAAACAAAGTGTGTGTGCATGTGTGTGTGTGCATTACTGGACTCACAGTTGCACTGGTCACAGGCGTAGATGTTTCCCTCCAGTGCTTCGGTCTCTGTAAACTTGGCGAGCATTTCGGTGAGATGGCACGAAGCCTGCGCGGCCGACTCCCTGCTATTGCTGTGATAGCGCTCGGGGAACTCCAGCGACAGATCCCAGAAAGGCTCCACAGTGTTGGAGCGATGGTCACATGCCAGACACGTCACCTGAATACGTGAGAGACGGGGGGGAAACAATGAGCGGAGGGTCGGTTAGCGGGGGTCACAGAGGACAGCATGGTGGTGTGTTATAACTTTAATCTTTATCTAACACTACTTTTACAGTGTTGACAGTGTCGTGCCCCCCCCCCCGTTAGAGCTTTTTACTGTCTCAAAAAGTATAAAAATTGGTGATACTCTGAGATACCCAAAAACCCTCGCAGACACAGTCCTCTATTCAGTGAGAGCAGGTGTCTCAGTGTGTGCTCTGCCTCTACAAGCAGACACTCATCTCTTGTCCTCAGGCTGACTCTCTGCACTCGTGCTGCACTTCGTCCTCGTCCGTCAATTAAAACGAAGAGATGCTGAACTTTGCAAGAACTCAAAATGTACGGCTTCACGCCCCTAAGTCTGAATAATATCATCTTTACTGGCTAATTCTGTGTCTGCTTGTGTCACAATAACACTTCCAGGACATAAACTGGGGAGACACCAAATTATGGCTAATTCATTGTACTATTGTACTAACTTAATCTTTTATTTCTCTATTTTACTGATTTTATGTCAGTATTGGAAGTTTAATCTCTAATTAAGATTTTTAAAAAGACAAAGTCAAATTGAATCTGAATTATTCATTTTTTAAACAGCTCAGTCTAAGATAAAGATGTCTATCGAATTATCAATGCAACTCGAGTGTGTGTGAATCAGCATTAGTGAATCAGTGAGGGTGACTGCAGTGTGTGTGTTTGTGTGTGTGTGTGTGTGTGTGTGTGTGTGTGTGTGTGTGTGTGTGTGTGTGTGTGTGTGTGTGTGTGTGTGTGTGTGTGTGTGTGTGTGTGTGTGTGCGTGCGTGCGTGTGTGTGTTACCTGGCTGAGCAGCTGGCCGTGGAAGATGGTGTTGACCACGCTGAGAACCTGTTTGATGAGTCGTTTCTGCGTCTGCGACACTCCCGCGCTGGTCGTGTACTGGCCCGTGCTCTCCAGCTCGTGCTGCACCTTGTCCAGCAGCTCACACAGGAACTCCTGAGCATCCTGCTGAGCGTAGCCCCGGAACGCCGGGATCAGCTGCCACACCGAGTGGAGCATGGCAAAAGGCGAGACCAGCGCCCACTTGCCCGACCACATGACCTGAAACAAGGTGTGCAGCTCATGGCAGAGAGAGATGTGCTTTGAGCTCGGCTCTTTGGGTTGAATCAGCTCCATGCTGCGGCCCCGCGAGGCCCCGCCGCTCAGGCCGGCCCCGGAGCCCGAGCTGGCCTGGAACCCCCTCCTTTGGGCGAGGGGGAACTGGGAAGAGGTCTTGCCTGTGAGTTGGCCGTGGACGGCAGATGCCAGTAGCTCCAGAGCCTGGGTGAGGTCCAGGCGCATGAAGCACTCCCTGAAGACGAGCAGGTGGCTCAGAACCTGCAGGATGGAGTTCATATAACAGGTGTTGCCCAAATTCCTCAAACCCGTCACTCCGGGCGTTACCGTGGGACGCCGTTTGAACGGTGAACCGCCCTGTTTGGTGCTCTGCTTGTGGCGGACAGGTGTTTGGGCGTGGCGGGGGGTCGCTGATGACGGTTTGGGTTTAGATTTGGTGGTAGAAGAATGGCTTCGGGTTTTAACTGTTGGTTGGGGCTTTTTCGTGGGTCCAGTTTTCTTGGGGGTGGGCGTAGCGGGGCTTTGAGTCCTCGGCCTGCGGGTGACGGATGACGGCACGGGGCTTCTTGTCTTGTTTTGTGAACGAGTGGTCGGTGGCGTGACCGCCGCCTCCGCAACTCTCTGGCTCTTCCGACGTAAGCGCCGACTCTTCCTGAGGGGGGCGTTCTCCAGCTCCTCCTGCAGCTGCCTCTTCACTGCCCGTCTCCTCTCCCTCGACTCCCTTTTCTGCTCCTCCTCCTCCTCCCTCTTCCTCTCCTCCTCCTCCCTCTTCTTGCCGCATTCAGTGAGTCCGAACCAGAAGCGGAAAACGCGTCCCATGAGCTCCCTGCGGCGGTGCCATAGGGCGGTAAACATCCTGTCCTCGTCTCTTAGCTGCAGCTCGCGGGCGCCGGATGGCATGAGTGCGTCGGGGGCGGCGCTGGTGGAGCGGAGGGTGCGCCCGCTGCGGGTGGTGACCTCATAGCGTTGGCTCTGAATGGCGCTGAGCGTGCTACGAAGCAGCTTGAGGTCTCCGGTGGCGTTGTCATTCAGGACGTAGTCGTCGCACAAGTAGCAAAAAACATAAAGTTCGTTCACCTCCATCGCCAGCGGGTGGTGCTGCTGCTGGAAGTGTTGCAGGGCGTGCTCCTCAATGTAGCGTCCGCACGCCACGTGAGCGCAGCCAAGACACGCCCATATCGACTCTGAGGTGTTGCAGTCCACGCAGTGCCACTTCTGGGGGTTGAGGATGGAGTGGTCTGGGGCCAGGCGCAGCCGCCCCACATGTTTACACCTGTCCATTACACACGCCCGCCCGCCGAGCTGGCTGGCCGGCCGTGTGTCAGTCAATAGCTGACCGTCTGTGTGCAAGTCCGTGCGTGTCAGCGTTTCACACCGGCTTTCATATCACCATGGAGACCACGGTGAGCTTAGAACAGGGCATGGTGTTGTCTGCGGGGGGAAAGCAAAGCAGGCGTTAATGTTTCCACATAATGACACAATGCAACAGCTAAATACCTGCTTGCTAAAAAATGATTGTACAACAGAATTAACACTGCTAGACCCGGATGTTAAAACACCAGACTAGATGACTTTTAGAGCTTTTCCAGAGAGTTTAAATATGAAATAAAAGATCTCAAGAGGATTTCACAGGTATATAAACTCATTTTCTTTAAATATATAAAAACTCTGAGGGACAGCTGAAGCGGCACAGAAGCTCCCGAGCCTCTTTATAAAAGTCTTATTTATAAGCTTCTGGAGACTTCTTGGAGAATATTTATTAAATTATGGATTTTAATTGAATTCAAAAGAGGAAACGACTCCACTCAGACAGTCCCAGCAGCAGACTCCACTTAAAACCTCTTCCTGCTTTTTATTCACATTTCTGAAGGTTGGTGTATCACAACTGAGAAAGTTTGGGGGGAGTTCAACTGCGAGGAAATGACTTCAATAACAGAGATAAAGGAAAGATGTGAAGGTTGTTATTTAAAGGGCAGATTCACCGTTTTTCAAGCATGTCTAAAAATAACAGTCAAGGAAGCAAATGAATATTAAAGCTGTTTTTTCTTGCTGTAATCATTCCTCCTGTTCAAACTGACCATTATAAGATCCTTTCATAATGGCTTTCTGTGCCAAAAAAATGTATTTAAAAGTTTCATCAGAAGCTAAAATGAAGCTTCAGCCATCCAAATGAGTCAAATCAAGTAGATATCTATCATTGCTACAGTCTTTTTAGTGCTAAACTCCCTCTTTTTGTTACTATACTTCCACCACAGCTCAACAAGGATGCTAAAAAGACTAAAAAAGATGCTAAATGTGTCAGATATCCACTTGATATGACTAACTAGCTTCAAATCTACTTTTAAATGCATTTTTTACACTAAATATCACTTTGATCACATTTAAAAGCACATTTAATAGTCAGTATGAACATAAAGAATGATTACAGCAAAGAAAAAACCTCCTGACAGTTGTTTTAAGACACACTTTAAAAACTGTGAACTCATCCTTTAAAGCCTCAAACTTCAGAAATGTCCCACTTTCTTTCCTTCTTTCTTTCTGCTCTGCTCTTCTTCTCTCCTCTTCATTTCATAAACCACGAAAAAAAACACTCACAGAACAAGTGAGCGTGACTCAAAAGCGTGCAGGTCAACGTGGGCGTTTGTTTAGCAGTTCTATGGCGTGTGTGGGCATGTTTGTTCAATAAGTGTTCGCCAGAGTGTGTTAAAAACCACGGTGTGTGTGTGTGTGTGTGTGTGTGTGTGTGTGTGTGTGTGTGTGTGTGTGTGTGTGTGTGTGTGTGTGTGTGTGCAGCCGCTGACCAGGATATAAATAAATAATCACTGCTGCGATAGTCCAAAACTGTCCCACGGGGGTAGATATACACGCCAAAGTAAAGATAACTAAATGACGGAGGGTTACATACTTCGAGCTGAATCATCAGGTGGTGCCGTGATGATAATGATAATAATAATAATTATAATGATAAGAAAGTTTATTTATAAAAGCACTTATCAAAACCAGAGATGACAAAGTGCTTCACAAGGCTGAAATGAGAAAGAGAGAAGCAAACACATGCAGATACATTTCACAAAACTGAAGGAATTAAAAGTTAAAATGATTTTTTTAAAGAGCAAAAATAATCAAATAAATTTCAAAAGTTGTTAAAAAGTCAAGGTGACCAAACAGCAAAATCTCTTCTCTCCTCTTCAGTCTTAAATCTGGACTTTAGAGGACTGCCAACAAGTTCCTGTCTGTGCAGGTTTGATAAGAGCCAAATAATCTACATATGCAGCCTGGAGCGACGCCATAAAGTCAAAATCAAAGTCAAAATCAAAATCTTTAAAAATCAATTCAGTAATTAACTAACTACTACATTTTTTAAAGGGAAATCAAAACCTACCTGTTCAGCCCAACTTTTTATTAACAATTTTACAGTTTTTTAGTGTTTTAATTATATTCCATTGTGCTTGTTTTTCATGTTTTATTTTTTTAATTTATTTATTTAACTTTATTTTACACTCTTATCACTTTATAGTTTAATCTTCTTTCAATTTTAATTGTCTACTTCTTTTGTCTTTTAATCTCTCTCATTACCTAACTTTAGTCTTTTTTTTACTTTAACTTTTAATAAAACTTTTCTCTTATTCTCTCTTTACTTATGTATTAAATATTTTTTTAATCTATTTGATAATTTATTTTTTACTTATTTATTTTAAATTTTTAAGCATTTGTATTTTCTTTTGTGCGCATTAGTTTCCAGTTTTGTCTTTTAAAATGTGTATTTTTGATTTTATTTATCTATTTTAATTTTGTCACTTATTCTGTCTTATTATCAGCTTGTCAATCCGCTTACTGTACTTTGAATTACACTAGTCTGTATGAAAGGTAATATATAATTAAAGTTTGATTGATTGATTTAGTGACATTAAGAAGGAAATAATATGATTTTTTCTGTATAATTTTGCAGTCTATGATTTGTTTTCTGATTTATTGCAGTTAGGAAACTATTACTGTAATCAGTGAGAAAATGAAAGTATGTATGAGCTCAGCTGTTTGTCTATGAAGCTCAGATGTGAGATATGAGAAAGGACTTTAGCAATACTTCTTAGATAATAAAAACGTTTCGGAGGTTTGAGTCAAATAAGACACAGAGGTTTCTCAGAGAAGACAGTGTAGTTAGAAAATAAAACTATATGCAGGGCCGATAATAAAGATCTCAGTTTTATCTGGATTTAATTGAAGAAAGTTAGCAGAAGCAGTGAAGATGCAGGATAACTTGGCACCTCTGTTAAATCGCCCTCCACTCAATAATGTGGTGTTTTTCTTTTTATTCCTTCAGTTTTTTGGGATGTTTTGAGCTTTAATGTGCTTTAAGTTTGACACTAAAAAGCCGGTTTTCGTTTCTTTTCATTACCTTATTTTTTTTTGTCATTGTGTCTTTTCACTTTATTTAAAAAAATGTATTGTATGTAACCTGCATTCTTGTTAATCCATATGTATGAGGTCTTTTGTACATGTTTTTTTTAATATTGAACATTTCACAAAACAATTATACATAAAAAAAGAAAAAAGAAGCTGGTTTCACATTCATTTGAAAGTGTAAAGTGTCTCTGAGCTCATTGGAAATCTGATTTTAAGTGGTGGCGATACAAACATGATTTATGACATCACAACTAGTCTGAAAGCAGTATTTATAGTCTGAGTCCAGTATTTAATTTGCACAAGTGTGATGTGGTAACTTGAAGCCTCTGGTGCACAAACACAGAAGATAATGGTGTAACAAAACAGAATGAACTCTGAATTAAAAGCAATTAAAGTCTAATTAGAGACAAAAATAAACAAGCTGCTGTAGCTACAAGTCATGGACAGCTTGTCTCTAACAGGGACAAACCACCAAACCAACATCTATAAAGAAGCCTGAAGTGATATTTGTATGTTTACATGTTGTTTATCTATCTGGCTGCACATTTCCCCTCAGCGAGTGTTTGTTTGGAGGCTCGTTCAACAAGCTGAGCTGCAGGACGAGACGTGTGTTCATGTTTATAATAAAGTTTTGATGATGTGGACAGAGGCTTTTTTTCAATTCACTATCATGCTTAAAGGAAGACAGTATCATGCCTCATGTTTCACTTTAATTTAACAAATAAGTATTGAATATTTTCTGTATTTTAAGATGTATTTAAACATAAAACACCTTGAATAATATTGTAATTTAGGATAATGTGCAAAAGTTCCTTGCTTTAAATGTTTTTAAGGTAATAAATTGAAATGTTTTTTCAATTCACTACAAGGTTTAAAGGAAGACAGTATTATGCCTCCTCCTGGTTCACAAATGAGTATTAAATATTTTATATAGTTTAAGATTTGATTTAAACAGAGGACACCTTGAACGTTATTGTCACTGAGGATCGTTTTGCTGATCCAAAAAATAAAAGATTCAATACAGGACTCAAAACTGAAACTGTGAGTTTTGTGAATCATTACACCCCTTAACGTATAGTAAGAGACATCTTAGGTCCAGCAGGAAAGCTTTAAAAATGAAATACATTTGGATATATTTATAGATTATGGAAATTTCAAATAAGGATGGGAAGAAGAATTTTCATTCATTTTAAGGATATTAACATGATAATTTAAAGATCCCCCCTCTAGACATTTGTTAAGACATTTGAGAAATACTCTTACTTGGAACAATAATGTGTGTCTGACATGTTCTTCCCCACCAAATACATAAACTCTGAGCTGCTCCTGCTGCTACTTTTATCATGATTTTAACTATTTATTATATCCCTCAGGGTCTTACTGTAATGCCTCTTTTTTTAACAGTACACTACACTGCTCACTTTATCTCATTATGCCTTTTGTGTAGATGTTCTTCACTTTATTACATATTTATTTTACTGTATTTCTTTCTTTTTCTTGTATCTACATGGCTGGAATTGCAATAAAAAAATGCTTAAATCCTTAATTTTGATGTTAAAATGACGTCTCCTACTTCCCTGTGAAGTCTATTCTCGGTGTATGTGAGGCTTCATATTTCCACCTCACGCTTAAACATTGGACCAGAACTGGCTTCCAAATTATTTGTGATGTTGCAACTCAAAAGGCTTGTTGGTACATCGTTGTATCTGAAGCTCAGATATGAGATAGGACTTTAGCAATATTCAAAAGATAATTAAAATAAAAGTTTTGAGGTTGGAGTCAAATAAGACGCTGAGGTTTTTGACTGAAGACTTTTGCGTAGTTGGAAAAGAGACGAGAGGAAAGGAGAGGGATTTAAATCTATAGGCAGACTGTCAGCTCAGTTTGACACTCAAAAAAAAGTATAATTTGGATATTAAAAACCTTAAAATGACACCTAATCCGTCTCCTTCGTTAAAATAGAACCACAATCTATGAGCAGGCAACTATATTTAGTTACAAAAGTGTAACTACTACTTTGCTATAAAGCCTTTTCTCACTGTTTGTGCACTTGAAGCTTCATATTTCCACTTCACACTTGAATATTTGACCCTAATTGGCTTCCAGATTAATTGTGATTTTAAAATATTAAGGCTTGTTGATGCACCCTCTTACAAAATTTGGATTTACAGCGAGACACTTCTGCACATACATCACTCTACACCCAAACTGTAAGAACAAGCGGGGGGGAAAAAACACATATTTGAGTGACAAAAATGATTATAAAGAGGTTTTTTTTTTTTTTTACATGCATACAGGAGAGGAAGAGGAAGAAGGAGGAAGGGAGCATGCTTTACGTTTAACTAGCAACCTCCTCTCACACACCGAGACAGCACTGTAATGATTATCTAACTTTTTTTTTAACACCATGCAGCAATCACCACTGCACTGACCTTTACATATAAAAAGAGATTGAGTTGATAATGAAGCAGGGAGTGGCGTCAAATATAGCAAACGGTGTATTGAGAGGAGGAGGAAGGAGGAGGAGGAGGAGGAAGAGGTTGTTTCTGCAGACTTTATAAGTTTTTTATCAGCAAGTTAGCGCGCCTTGCTTTGGGTTTGTCCTTGTGGCTGAATGGTCTTAAAAAATAAAGCCATTGCTAGGTAGTATGAGTGAGTCTAGACTTTAAACTAACTGTGACACATGATACGAGTAGTGGAGAAATTCTGAGTATTTAGATTAGCCTGTAATTGATGCAAATATACTGAAATGATCATGCACCAAAAAAAAGGATTAAAACTGATTTAAACCACATACACACACACATTACAATACGTGTTTTAAAACATAAGCAGCATGTGCACACACACGTATAAACATTGTTATAATTAGTGCTATATTATATTTATTAAAAAGAGATTTGTGAAGCCCCTTTTAGCTGCTAATGTTAGCCTAGCTTAGCTCAAGGCTAACAGCGGTAATCCTCCAACATGTTAGCCGGAGGTCAGCTCCTGGAGCCCGGGTTAGAAGCTCCACAATGAGTCCCCCCCCCCCCCGCCTCCAACACACACACACTTACACACACTCACTCACACATACACACTCATAGACACACAGGTCTGCTGGATGTGTGTGTTGTTTTTAAAAACCTAGAGGATTACATGCACATGCTGGACACACTGTTACACCTGTGATGTGTTAAAACAACAACAACACAACATACATTATATTAAAAATTAAATTATAGACTTGTCCATGTGGAGAAAAAGGAGGAAACCAGCCTACCGAGCCTCTCCTTCACGGCAGCAGCAGCTCCTCTGTTTCTTAAATGATCGCCATCTTGTCAGTGCCCTGTGTCGCGTGGTGCTGGCTCGAGCGCGTCCTCGCTTCGTGACGTCATTGTTGTTGTTGTTGTTGGTGATGATGATGAGGATGATGTAAAAAGTTTAACTATTTCTACATATTGAAAGTAATACTGAAGTATAATTTTGAGGGTTTTTGTTGTTGTTTTTTTAAACTTAAGTTGAGTATTATACTTCCAGTCTACTACATTTCAGAGGGAAATATTGTACTTTCTGCTCCACTACATTTATTTTGACAGCTTTAGTTACTTTTCAGATAAAGATTGGACACAATAGATAATATAACACGTCTTACAATATGCAGTGTGTGTGTGTGTCAGGGTCACATTTCAGATGTCTATGAGTTGTTAACAGCTCCACCAAATAGTGATTTTTCCCTCTAAACTTCACACATGGATCCAATGTTTCACCAAAAAATCAAAGATTAGATAAAAATACCCAGTGGTGGAAAGTAACTAAGTAAATTAACTCAAGCACTGTACAGTTTTGAGGTACTTGTACTGTACTTAAGTGTTATACTTCCACTCCACTACATTTCAGAGGGAAATATTTTACTTTTTACTCCACTACATTTATTTTGACAGCTTTAGCAACTTTTCAGATAAAGATTGGACACAATAGATAATATAACAAAGTCTCTAAAGCCCCTCTTAACTTCTCACATGGTTTCTTGACACCTTACAATAAGCAGTGTGTAGTCTGGTTCACATTTTCAGATGTCTATGAGTTGTTAACAGCTCCACCAAATAGTGATTTTTCATTCTAAACTTCTCACATGGATCCAATATTTCACCAAAAATCAAATATTAGAGAAAATGTCACAAACTGAAAACACATTTGTGTATCAGAACTTTGTTTTTTCTTCCACTACTTTTACTGTAATACTTTAACTACATCACCCATAATACTTATGTACTTCTACTGTAATACTTTAACTACATCACCCATAATACTTATGTACTTCTACTGTAATACGTTAACTACATCACCCATAATACTTATGTACTTTTACTGTAATACTTTAACTACATCACCCATAATACTTATGTACTTCTACTGTAATACTTTAACTACATCACCCATAATACTTATGTACTTCTACTGTAATACTTTAACTACATCACTTATAATACTTATGTACTTTTACTGTAATACTTCAACTACATCAAGCTCATAATACTTATGTACTTTTGCTTGATGGGATTTTTTCATGTAGGACTTTTACTTGTAATATAGTATTTTTACATACTGTATGGGTACTTTTAGTTAATTAAAGGATCTAAATACTTCTTCCACCACTGTAAACTAGAGGTTAATACACATACTGTATGACCCAGTTACTCTAATGACAAGTATCTGAGTACTTCTTCCACCACTTTTTACTGAAACATTTAAGGGGGAAATAAAGAAAATCACTGCTTTGCACTGATGGTGGAATAGAAGTAGTTTAATTTTATACCACTAGATGGTAGTGTCTCACCATTTACACTCACAGTCTCAATGACCTTATTAACATGGCTTTTATTCATAAACTGGTACACAAAATTCAGATTTTAATAAAAAAGTAAGAATGATACTCACATGATTAAGGAGTATATACGGTAAATCTGAAGCTACTTTATACCTCTAATTCATTATATTTCGCTTTAATATTCTTTTGGGTTTTTTTGTCCACTGCATTTATTCCTTACGTTTTACTTTGCGTTACTTTATTTATAACTCATTACTTTGCAGAATCATATTTTACATGCAAAATAGATGATGGGTTTATTTTAATATGACATAATTTTATAGTTTAAACTATCCAACAATATATAAAGTAGTTCAAATGTCTTTACACATTAATTAAGACTATGACAACACTGACAGGGATCATGCTGTTGATATGATTACTTTAACATGTGATATTTTGAGCATACTATTATTTTTAACATTTTGAATGCAAGACCTTTGCTTTATATGGAGTTTGTTTTTTTACCTGCAGCAGCTACTTGTATTGTATGTAAATACTTCCTCCACTTCTGAAGTCACACTGACAGTAAAAAAAAACCTTCACTGGGGCAAAATGGCTGTCTTTTGTAAGTAATGTGATCATGTAAACCTGCCAGTTTTGTCTTAAAGCCCTCTGTCAACCATTTTCAAGGATCACATGTGTGTGTGTGCGTGTGTGTGTGTGTGTGTGTGTGTGTGTGTGTGTGTGTGTGTGTGTGTGTGTGTGTGTGTGTGTGTGTGTGTGTGTGTGTGTGTATTACCTGTTGCCCCATGTCCCTGAGGCTGTAATTTTTAGGGAAGTAGGTATTTTAAAGTCCTGTGTGCTGGTGTGGGATGCAGGTGTAGCGCTTCATGCTGGTTAATGGGGGCTGGTGGCACTCAGTATGTACAGTAGATCTTATCAGTGTTTTCATAAAAACAACACTTTACTGTCTGTTGTGCAGATTTAAGTCTCAACTGCACCCCTGCCAACCATAGCAGCACGAAATATGATAATTATATGCTATATTATACATAAATATTGTGTCAGTATTATAGCAAAAACATAAGAGAGGGAAAGAGGGGGGGGGAGTTTATAGAGCATCCTTGTATAAATATCACAGTCATTTCTCATTAGGTAAACATCTCAATGAAGCGATGAAGGGTGGAGTAGATTTTCATCGAGGAAATTCTGCCTGAAGGAGGACTATTAATCTCAACACACGCACTTCGACTGCATGTAAGGAATCCCTCTCATGTACCGATTAGTGGGCAACTGATCCACACAAGCCTTTGTTAAACCTGCACCGAGCAGCCAGAGTGTGTTAATAGGTGTGTGTTTTAATGCAAGTGTGTGTGTGTGTGTGTGTGTGTGTGAGTGTGTAATATGTGTGTGTGTGTGTTATTAGCGAGGAGAAAGACGATGGTTTGTGTGAGAGAGATTAAGGGGCGTTTGTGAGTGACTTAGAGAAAGAGGTATGTGTTGATGTGCCATGCGATGCCTGTGAATGGACTCTAATGTTTTTCTCTCTCTATGTCCCCGGGCCTTTACCGCCTTCATGTCCACACATGCTACCTCTCCCTCCCTCCCTCCCTCCCTCCCTGTCCTCTTTTCATCTGTACCCCCTCCTTGTCATAAACACACACACACACACATATTTGTGCTACTATACCCAATGGTGGAAAGTAACTAAGTAAATTAACTGAATCAACACAGTTATAGATGAAACATTTTTGTCTTTTGACGTCAGTTTTGTTCAGATGTCTATGAGTTGTTAAAAGCTCCACCAAATAGTGATTTTTCCCTCTAAACTTCTCACATGGATCCAATATTTCACCAAAAAACAAAGATTAGAGAAAAAGTCCAAAAAATGAAAACACATTTCTGTATCAGAACTTAGTTTTTTCTTCTTTCCTCTCCCATTAATCATCTCACCACCCCTCACATTTATCTGCTGACCCTTTGGAGTGGCCACACCCCTAGGTTGGGAACCACTGGACTAAACTACCTAACTGTATATAAAGTAGTGTAAACTAGCTCCACCTCCAGCAGCTACAACAGTAACATGCTGCTCTAACACTGATGCTTCACTATTAATAATCTAATGATGTCATATATAATAATATATCAGTCAGAGGGACCAAACCACTACTTTTACTGTGATACTGCATACTACATCACTCATAATACTGCAGTACTTTTACTGTAATACTGCATACTACATCACTCATAATACTGCAGTACTTTTACTGTAATACTGCATACTACATCACTCATAATATTTATGTACTTTTACTGTACTTTAACTACATCAAGTTCATAATTAAGTCAGCTTTTTCATGCAGGACCTTTTATCTATAATGGAGTATTTAAACTGCTGTATTGGTACTTTTACTTCAGTAAAGGATCTGCGTACTTTTCCCACCACCTACAGTATGGTGAACTTCTGACTTTAACGCTGCATTAATCACATTTTTTTCATCTGGAGACTGAATCAAATGACTAAATCTAATGTGACCGTTGTTGCTCGCAGAGATTTATCACTCAACACTGCAGCTTGATAACATTTGAGCTTCTTTTAGCTCATTGTTTTTATGTTACGGCACATTTACCGTATGGTTCAGTGTAACTTTTCTCACGAATCCTTGTTTTCAGCAAACAAGCTGATATACACTCTGCACTCATCGGACCAATGTCAAACGGCAGGCAGATAAAGTTATCAACCAGCTGGTGAAATGAGTTGAACATTTAGCAGGAAGAGTCAGATTTTTTTCCAAGGAGCCGGTGGGAGATTGAAACAGAGATACAGTGCCAGTGAATATTTGACTTATACTTGTCAGCTGGACAGAAACATGACTCTAGATGGATGATTATAATAATAATGTTGTTCTGTGTCTGTTTGCATGGAGTTAAGGCAGTTATGGAGATAACACATGGAGACCAATAGAGCTGGGATTAGTCAGATTTGGCTGCTTGTGTTTTTTTTCTCCCACAACTTGCTGCTGCCAGTAGAGAGAAAGAAAACAACACGAAGCAAGTTAAAAAAAAGACTCAGTAAAACTCTCATTGCAAAGCCGTCTCAGTTTTTGTGCTCAAAGCAATTTCTGCTCTTTATCACAGTAAAACAATGTTAATACAGGAGCTGCATAGAGAAAGACTTGTACTCAGTAATCAACGGCTCATATCACATAGTGAATGAAGATTGTAAGCACATTTAATAAACATAATCGAAGCACAATACTGCCTGATCATGTCTAGTGTTTCAATCAACAAGTGAAATCAGATGCTGAACTAAAGCATACCCTGCCGTTATCTACAGCAGGGCTCCAGTTAACCCCTTGTGTTATGTTATAAATCAAATTTAAGTAGGTATTACTTGTTTGCATGTTAACCGTAATGTGAAGTTGTCTGCCCCCTAGTGGCCAGAAATGAGATAATATGCCTTTAAAGTTTAAAGTCTGATATATCTTATTCTTCTGTGCCATAGACCTCCATTGTTGTCCAAAAACTTTGAATAACATGTCAGTAAATCACACCGCAGCAGTGAATGACATGTTTCTTCACCATTCATTCATGTCACGTTAGTCATCTTAGGATCGTGAATTTGGTCATGTGTGTACGTGTGTGTATCTGTCCACAGCTAATCTACTACTGCACCCATCAGCCTGATATTTTTTGTCCACAGTTATGACTGTATGCTCAAGGATTTCCTGTATTGCGGTGATTCGCAACTTTTGAAAACCTATTTTATAATGTCATTGAATACTGACATCTCACTCCCCTTAACCGACCGTAGGGGCTGCAAGTGATCAACAAGTGATCAACAACTGCTTCATTTTGGAGTATTGTTTCTGTTAGGGATAACCAATCATGCCTTCTTGCCAACATTACATCAGTCTTTGCAAAATTTTAGTACCTTTTAGAGTGTGTTGTGTTGTGAATTCAAACAAATATCGATAAGATCCCCAATGAGCCTATCATAAAGGTTAGACTTTTATCTTTTCAGCAGTCCTCGCCATTTTACGATACGCATTACAACCTAGCAAAAGGCATTTCCTGTAATGGGCTAGGCTAAGAATAAGGCTTACCTAGTCTGTTGCAGACCACATTTTAGCCATTGTCATGTCTCAAAAACTGACATCCATAAAAAAAAGTTTTTTCTCTTCTTAAACCGGAGCATCTGGAGATTAATTCCCTACCTGGATTGTTATGATCCACTAAGTTGGGCGTGATACAAGATGAATAATCGTTGTTTTCGTTATCTTCCTCGCCATCTTGACTGCACACATCTAGCAGAGTGCACTCTTGTCATTTGTTTAGAAACACCTCCATAGTCTTATATCAGCGAGCATGTTTCAGTCTCAGGAGAGTTGTTCTGTTAAAGGCTTGTAGTGCTACATATCACAACCTCTTGACTTTATACTTAAGTTACTTGCAATATTCAATATAGTAGAAATGCGCCCAAGGAACCAAGGAACATGTCGTCCATGTGCAACAGTGTGACTCATTGACATGTTTTTAATAGTTTTTGGATGATGAGATTTGTTGACAATAAAAGAAATATAGAAAATCATCAGCCATATGTAAAGGTAAAAGATTTGCTGTTCTTTCTCAATGTGAATAGACATAGCCGATTTAAACACCTGGTTTCTGGTAGGTCTTTCTATTAACTTCGAAGGTTATGTTTAGGTTTGCAGCAACTTCTTTTGAATGTATTTTTTTTAAACAGGCTTGTTAACATGTCTGAACAAGACAAATAAATAAACCAACAGCTGCATTTGATTTAAAAGATGGGGCTGTTTTCTTGGGCGGTACAGTAAAAGAAGCGAGGACCAACAAAATTGCATTTAGATTGGTTTAAAGGTTTTACTCTAATCTTTAAATTATGAAAGGGGAAACCCAGACCTTGTAAGGGTAGAAATTCATAAACACACACAGAGAGAAACATGCAGCTTTGCAACCTTTTTTCAGTGAATGGTGGTTGATATTAAAGTGAAAGGAAGCCATTCCGGTGGTTTCACGGTGGTGTTATCGCAGCTGGATACGGTGTTGGTTTTGTGGCGGGTGAAAACACAGGTGCCGATAAAGCAGAGGAAATGCTTTACAGCCTGCAAACAAACACATCACCTGTAATTTCTGCTTTAAAGATTTGCAGCCCGCCTGCTCTGGTTTGAGGCTGAGTGTTACCGTTGGCAACTCGACAGCTAACTGATGTTTTAATCTGTTTTTTTAAAGAGTGTCCCAGCTTGTCGTGATTGCTTGTTTTCCGTCCTTCCAAACGTGTCTGTCTGTTGTCAAATTGATCTGTGGGTTTGTTCATAATGAGTCAATGACATCAGGCCTTTCTATCTACGCATGGCTGTATAATAATCATCAGTAGCGTCTCAATCGCTCTGCTTATGTCAACATTAGCCTCCGTGTTGTGGCTTGCTCTGATGCTCCTCTAGTGGAGACACATTCCTGATGCATGTGTGTGTATGTTTGTGTGTGAAATTAACCAAAGAGCATGGAGGAGGACAGAGCGTGACAGGATATTTTAGGGTGAAGGTCTTCAGTGGATGAATTGTGTCCTCCTACGACTCAATCTTTTCATTTCCTCTGTAAGTGAATCACAGCTGATGGGATAATACTGACCACATGATTCACTTATCCAGAACACACTTCCTCTCCTCTGAACATATTGCCGAGAAGAAGAAGGAATTCCTTCTCCTCATATTTTCTGCTTTTATTTCCCTCCCTCTGCCCTCCTCAGGACCTCTGGGTGCTGGTTGCTGTGTGACACCCATAGCGGGCCTGTTTCTGGGTGTCTGTCTTAGGGTGATGGGTGCTGCCGAAGAGGGGCATTGTGACTCCCAGCGAGAGGAGGGGAGTGGAGGTTGGGGAGGGTTATTGTCCCCAAGCCTGCGGGAGCTGCCATGCACTCCGGGGCCAATAGCAACACAAGAATGCTGACAGGACAAAGGCCATAACTCCATTCTATAGCAACACAAGCGGGGCATTGTGTTCATACAGGCACGCACACACTTGTACACGCACATGCATGCATTTGCCATTACTACAATAATACACACACACATACAACTATACCGGAGCAAACTATGCATCTGTGCAAGCATGCCAAACACTCATTCATCAACTAGTTTCCCACACCATGCAACCCCCCACAGGACATCTCCATCACAGGCTGAGAATGGCCAGTCATTCTGGGGACAATGAGTGAGCCAGCGAGTAAGAGAAAGAGTTGGAGAGCGATGAGGTCCTTGGTTCAACTGCAGCAGTGCATGTGTTTGTGCCTCCCCTGTTGCGTCTACGCTTCAAGGCCAGTTCCCACCACGTAAAACAACTCCTTCCTTTCAAAACCTGAAGGTCTGTGCTGAGCAGTAATCAGTAATCAGATGCTTTACTTAAAGGGTTTGTGTCATGCAGATTTCAAGATTAGTTGTATATTTTTATTCTGGGGCTCAACTGGAACATTTTTGCATGATTTATAGTTCAAAAACTCCTTATTTATCTTATACTGGACCTTCATGCAGCCCCTCAGTTCAGCCTCTGTCTGAAACAGGCAGGTTTAGCGCCTGTCTCTTTAAGGCCCCCCTCCTAATGAGCCCACTCTGCTCTGATTGGTCAGCTTCTGCAAGGCTACGTGAGCAAAAAATTGCCATAGGATTTCACTTCTTCGTCTCATTTTTTACTTGAAACATGAACTTCTTAAATACATGATGGAATCCGAATCCGATTTGAATGGACATCCATTTGTGGGCATGTGTGAATGATCTGATGTAATCATGAGGAGGAAGTACAGGTAACATTATAATCTTTTGGCTTTTGACCTGGAGGGAGCATTTTTAAATACATTTATCTAAAGTTTTGGATCTTTGACCATGCTGAACATTTAATCATCATAACAGCATATAAGTCATGATATGACCCGTTTAAGTAAAAGCATCTGTTCAAAAATGTAAAAAGATTCCATTATAAATGAAGTACTACATTCAAAATCCTATTCATGTAATGGTATAGAAGTATCTAAAGTAGATGTAGAGGTGGAGCTAGTTTTAACTACTTTATATACAGTTCAGTTTAATCCAGTGGCTCCCAACTAAGGAGTCGAGCCCCCTCCAGTGGGTCATTAGTTAAATCTGAGGGGGTCATAGAATGATTAATGGGTCTTTAAAGAAGAAAAGCAAAGTTCCGTGAGACAAACTTGCCTTCATTTTTTAAATATTTTTCTCTAAGATTTTCTTTTTTGTTGATAAAAAAAACTTGGATAATTTGTCCTAATTTGGCCACAAAATGTTATTTACATGAAACTAACTGAGAAGTTTAGAGGGAAAACATATTTTTGCTGGAACTAATAACAACTCAGACCTCTTAAAAAAGGGACAAGACACAGTTTTTTTTGTTATGTATCACAAAAAGTTGGGATGTAAAGTAACCACTAAGTCTAGTAGTAGTGAAGTAAAAAGTGCATTTTTAGAAGTATAAAGTCGCATAAAATGTAAATTCTTAACGTAATTACAAGTGCCTCAAGATTAAATACAGCACAGCAGTAAATGTACTTAGTTACTTTCCACCGGTTGCACTGAGGCATTCCCCCCAGTCACATTCCTCTTCCCTGTATGCACTCGTTCAACTCTTCCCCTGCTGTCTGGAAACAGCCCTGCAGAAACTAGGAGGAGCCGTGACCCCTCTGCCACAAATCTGTGAATGGACCGTGAATGAGGAAATGTGGGTACAAGAGGCTATCCGGCCTCGGCTGCGAGTTAAGAAAACATCCACTCCTCCTCACCTCTCGCTGTCGAGGCAAGGCCGGCAGACAGGTGAGTGACCTTTGACCTGGCCTGCTGCAGAGTGCTGCTCGACGCGCCAGGAATGTGTCCACACCTCTCAGCCAACCACGTCACGGCAAATGGGCGAGGAGGCGGCAGAGAACACGCACTCCGCCTAAACCCAAACAGAGTGTGTGTGCTCGCCCCGGCCTCTCTGTTTTGGTCTACATTCTGTGGCGCTGTGTGAATGTAGGGGAGAGTGTTTTGGGAGCGAGAGTGATGGATGACTTAATCTGAAGGGACACAGCGAGAGGAAAGAGAGGTGTGTGTGTGTGTGTTTGTGTGTGTGTATGTGTGTAAGAGAGAGAGAGAGAGAAAGAAAGAAAGAACAGGGTGATAAGGATATTTTTGTCCAATTTATGTGAAGTATTTCAAGGCCTGGGCGGTTATATCAACTGTTGTTGAGAGTTAGTTTTCATGTGACTCGAGTGTGTCTGGGAGTAGTTTTGCCTCAGAAAACAATGTTTCAATGATGAGGAGAGACCGCTGCACGCTATTAAAAGATAATTCATCACAACTTGGGTCTTGTTTTCTGAGTTTTGGCCATTGTTACTGCCAATAAAAATCTTGTATTCATTGAGTCAATTCCTGCGATGTGGAAACCAGTGACATCAGACATGGTAATAATTACAAGCCAGACGATCATTGTGGTTGTAAACAAGCTCTCGGGTAAAGGGGACATATTTTTTCTGTGATTTCTGTTGTTTTTATGCTGTTATAATGTTGGATGTCTTTGTTAAACACGGTAAAAGTACCTAAACTTGAGCTGAACATATGTAAAAATGCTCCCTCCAAGTCAAAGTTTCAGCCTGCTCTGAACACTAGCTAGCTAAATAACTGTAAAGTAATAATATGTAAGATTTTATTTTTTTTGGACGTTTGTGTTGCAGGGATATCTACTGAAGTTAGCATGCCCCGTCCGACCTATATTGTCTTATAATACCACTTTGTTCCTCGGGGGCGATAGTGAGTCACTGTGGAGTCCAGTCTGCCCTCAGTCCTACTTGAGAGGAAGTAGAAGTAGCGCTGCCCAAAAACACCAGCATTAATGATGGAGTCAGGCTAAAACTGGATATTCCGTCTCCACTTTTCCCATCAGCCGATTTTTCCCAGTGGTCACTTTCGGTATTGCAACGAAAAAATCCCATTGTGCCCCTCAAAGCATTTTCTCCATAGACCACCACTGTAAAAGAGACAGGATTGTAAAAACTTTTGACAGGACACTTTACCTGCAAAACAAGGTCAATTATGACTCTTTCTATTATACATTTTTGATCGATGGAGGTTTTATATGTGTAAAAACCTTCATCGAGCCAAGAAAAGCGCTAAAAAAAATCCATGACATCACAATGCAAACTAGGGCGCCAATTTTTGTCCAGTATCCAGCTCCTATAAAACACCCATGGGCTAAATACTGTTGAAATCATCACTATAGGACTGTTGTTTGGATAAACTGACCACATATTGTGAATCATAGTTACTTTCTCACCTTAAAAATATATTAAAACTTAATAGTGACATATTAACACCTGTTTGGAAAGCTGCACAGACGCTGTTGGAGCAGCTGTCTGCAGCTGGCCGGGAGAGACATCAGCTGATCATGTCAGCTAATCCGATGAAGTGCACTGGGTTGCACCAGCTATGTGTAAACTGGCATGAGCCATTTGGTAGTAATGACTGGACTAATACTGAAATATATCAATAAATGAGGTCTCTGCTGGATTACTGTGTTGTAAAATTGCGTGCAATTAAATGAAAAAAAAAGATGCTGTGTCGCCAAAAAACTGCTGCTTTATGAGACAGCAGTTTAGGGTAGAGTCTAGGGTGGATTTACACCTACCCTAGAGGCATGTGGGTAATCATTTGATATATTATGTTGTAACTTATCTTGGTGTTGCAACCACTTTCTGATCTCACTGTCTGAATTTACTGTCTCGAATGTAGCATTTTGGTATCTTTGCACAATCATAGCACATATTCACTGTCAGCAGTTCATTTGGTTACAATCTGCAACCTCAAAGCTAGATGCCACTAAATCCTACAAACTGATCCTTTAATGTGCAAAATAATGGCTACATACATGATGTCATGCAAAAAGATTGAGGCTAAAGCTGCTGCGAAACCTAAAAATATAAACCCAAGTCGTCATAAACCAGATTAGCCTTTGATATTACCATACACAAGGACAAAGAGGAACAATAATATTTATATAGATATATACAAATAATACTGTACAAGAGCACAAAGGAAGGAATAACAAGAGTTTTCTGAATTCAGCAGTGGAGTGTAATATGATGAATCAATATACATAACGCGGTATCATAAACATTGGAACGGCTGTTGTTTTTTTTGTTGAGTACACAAACCTAAAGAAAAGCTGCAGAGCTGGACTGAATCTGGACTGTGCTCGTAATATACCTCTGCATTCAAACATTTCCTCTCTCACACACTCACACATTCAGACACACACACACATTCGCAGGCAAATACATTCACGTTTGGGGTAAAACCCATTCACTCCGATTTCAACACAGGCACACCTGGACTGGCTAAGATTGAACCACCTGTAGTGGCTTGTATGGCTTGTTCAGCGTCACTCTGGGTGCTTTGCACATTACATCTGCACATCACACACACTGCTGCCTCTGTGAGTGTGTGTCCACTGTAACTGAGCACACACACACACAGGGAATGGATGAGCTCCATTCCCAGTCACACTACACATAGTGTGATTGTATATGTGTATGTGTGTGTATGTGTGTATGTCCTTCTCTCTTTAAGTGTCCATATGTCCTCAGTCCATCTTCGGCTAAAGTGCTGCAGAGAGGAAGAGAAGTTTTGTGTGTTTTCTTAAATGTGTGTCAATGGGTCCTGGGGGACATTCAGTCACTCAGATTAGAGAACAATTGGCCATAGTGCTGAATTCCTCAATTTCTCGAGCTGCAGCAGCGACAGCAAAGGAAATTTTTTGCTTGAATCTTACACATAAATGTAAGAGTGACAGTTTTTCTCAGATGTGAGACAGATATGTCTTTATAAAATTAGGTCCTGTGTGCTTTTAAGCTGAAACAATTCACCAGCAGAATCATGCTCCCATTGGACAAAGCAGAGCAAAGGTGGGGTTTTAGTCGTCAGTTTGTTACCCCCAAAAATCTCCCCCAGCCCAGTGCGATTTAATCCACACCTGGAGGACAAGAAAACACAAATCCAGTTTTGTTAACAACAGTCTCGTCTGTCCACATGTGTCCATCTATCCTCCAGTGTTTCTCGCCGTCCGTCTACCAGTTGCAGTCTTTCTTGAGTAGCGCAAGGACTTTGCGCCCCAAGCTGGCTTTCCAAGGCTTGACGAAGCTCTTCATGTTGACCAGGAGGCGACCCTGCTTACGGTCCGAGTGGCCCGCCACCAGGTACTCCCCCCCTGAGAAATGAGGGCAACAGGTCAAGCATACTTTGCCACAAAGAAATAATTAATTAAATTTAAAAAAACGTTGTCAAATATACCGACTGTTTCAAGAGACAGCTGCATATCTAATCAGGATGTTATCAGCCAGCTAAGGAAAACACTGGTGTCTGTTTCTTGTTTTCTTTGTAAGCCTGCATACTGGCAACATCTTGACACAAAATATTATCCTATTTCTTAGCTGCAGTGTTCTTCGACATTTCATAACATACATGTTTTGCACATTCTCTAAATTGTCAAACCTCAGATACTGACTCCTTTGAAATTTAAAGGATGAGAACGTGCCTCTGTGGGCCGCATGCAAGCGAATGTACATGTTTGTCATTCAGAGATGTTTTTGCTGTTTTTTTCTACTTGTACAGATGGGGGTAAAATGTGAAAGTTTTTTTTTTTTGCTCTTTCAAACCCAACTGCCAACAGGAGCTTGTATCAACATATCAGGTTGTTTGACATGTGTTGCTGTAAGGATCTTCGAGCTGTGCGTGTTGGCTCCCCTGCAAGACTTTGTGACTTTAGATTTACCAGTAACACCCTGTTCTGCATTGATTTGTAGATCTTTAAGTGCATTTCAGAAACACTAAACTCCACCTTCACATACTTTTCAAATGACATGTACTTAAGGTATATTCAGCTGCGGGTATCCATAGCAAAATCTCCTTTTTTGGCTTGGCCTTTTGACTTTTCTGTTAAGAGACGTCTCATTTCATCGTTGATACAGTGTCATTTTGATTATGTCTGTTCTGCTCTCACTTTGACGGGTAACAAACTGTAGGTGATGCTAAATAATATTATTCGGTATTTATTGAATGCATTTCTTCAAACTCTGTGTAATGGGAGGAATTCAGAAGGGTAGGACTGCTGAGCCAGGTGTGCAACAGCCCTCCGTTACACATCCAGATGTTAAAAATGACCAATAGAAGTCGGGTTAGGACTTATGTATGGATTCAAATTTTCCTGGTTGTACTTTGGTATTTTGATGTAGGCGTTATTAAATTGTGGATCTAATTGTATATTTTGATGTTTAATGTCTTGTGCTTCTTTATGTTTCTTTGTGTTTTGACATACTGGAAGCATGTTGGGGGAAAAAAATAAATAAAAATGGCTTAAATGTTCTTTTTGTGTCTGTAATCTATAAATAAACACATCACAAACTGACTGCAAACCAACTGTTGCCCTTTTGGCCTGTGGTTGCTGGCCATGGTGTAGTATAAGTGCAATAATACACTCTGAGGTGTGCTGATATAGAAAATAATAGACTCCAGGGAGGAAACACCACTGATCTGCCTCTCCCTCTTTTTATATCACAACACCTCATCATATTTTATTGTCATTTAATCAAAGATCAGATACCGTCCAGACATGCTCTGATACTGTATAACTGATATAATAAAGCTTGCTTGATTCACTGTTGACCTGATTAATGCTATACCAGCATCAAATCATATTTTTGTAACACACATGGATTCATTAATACTTAACTTGTGTTAAGTGTTAAATAAAGGTCATTATTCATCATTCATTGATATTTTTATCCATTTCAATCCAAAGTATCAGTCTTTATAAACTGGCTGCACCCTAATCTTCACCTCTGAGCTGTACCGGAGTGTGACAATGTGTGTGTGTGTGTGTGTGTGTGTGTGTCTGACCTGGGTTGAGGATGGGGCAGGTGCAGCCCCGCGCTGTCCAGGATTCGGGGTAAAGGGTGACCCGACCCCGCTGTATCTTCACCTTGGCGTTCTGACTGAGCACCTTCTGAACTTTGACCTCCACCTCGGCATGGGAGCCCTTGTCGTGGGCCGACAGCACCTTCACCTTCAGCACTGAGGGAGGGAATGTGAGGAAGAGGAAACAGGGAGTCAGGAGAAGGAGGAGGGCAAGATGTTAAAAGAACATTAGTGTTCCAGTTTGTGTGCCAAGTGTCAAACTTGGGAGGACTTTTAACCTAAAAATGATCTCTTACCAGAGGTGATATATTTTACACAAGAGGACTTAAAGATGGCAGCTACTGTGTTCGCAGTGTGCTTGGTGTATTTGGTAGCTGGACAGGCTTCAAAGGGAGTTTTATCTGATAGTTATAATTCTTTGTAATTGGAGCTTTGCTGTTTCTTTATTGCTATTACTCATGTTTTTATCAGCAGTAGAAGCGATGCCCAAAACTGTAAAAGTAAGTATATTCTAATTACAGGCTATTTGTAGTACAGACAGTATGTATGAATTTCCATTATGATTCTTTTAATTAATTCCATTAATATATTAGATTTTTGACACTTGAATCCAGCTGATGAGTTACAGTTATGTGTGTAAGTGTGAGGACGTCTTACCGTATGCATAATTCATGGTGCAGAAGAGTTTACTGTTGGTCAGGGCTTGCTCTTTGCACTCACACTTCTCTGCAGGGGACAGACACAGGCACACATTAATATTTGTACTATAACTGATGTTATGTGTGTGTGTGTGTGTGTTACTGTGTGTGTGGTCTCAGATCTTGTACATAGCGTCCTAAGGATGCAAGAACATTGTGTGTGTCCAGTGAGGAATGTGCCTATGAAAGCTGTAGTTACATGGTGGTGGTGTGGTGTGGGGGGTCTAAGAGAAGGGACACTTGGAAACGGTCCACACACACACACACACACACACACACACACACACACACACACACACACACACACACACACACACACACACACACACACACACCTTTGTCTAATGTCCTTCTGAGGCCCTATCAAGACTTTCATTACTTAACCATTAACGCTTGGTCACTGGACTGTGGAGGAGGATGAATACCATACACACACACACACACACACAAACACACACACACACACACACACACACACACACACGCAGAGACTTGCATACACACACAGTTTCTCAATCTCACCTGAGTAGTGGAGGGCAGAGAAGAGTTCGTCCGCTCTGAAGATCCTGACTGGCTCGCTGGAGTTTCCCTCTAAGTTGTACAGGTCCAGATCCGAGCTGCAACACAAACACGTTTCTCCATTAGCACACACACTCCGAGGAACGATAATAACGAATGTTGAACTACCACTTCTATTATACGAAAATGTTTGATAAGGTTTGATAAGATCTAGCTAGTGTTTGGTTTATGCTCCAGAGTTGGTTATCTCAGTAACTACCAGCTACAATGTCAGGTCTATATTTTCCTTTGGCAAATATAAATGATTTCAAAATACAATAGCCACCATTTACATGATTCTGTACATACAAACCTTTTTGGGCTTTTTATGTCTTAATTTGACACGTTAGAGAGATGACAGGAAATGAGGGAGAGCGAGATATGCAACGAATATCCCCTGAATCCCACGGTAAGTGTCTTAAAGAGGACGTATCATGCACATTTCCACATCTTCATTCATATTATGGGGAGTATGTGCACGATCTACAGTTAAAAAACTCCTTATTTATGGTCCTTTATGCAGCCCCTCAGTTCAGCATCTGTCTGTAACAGGCCATTTTAGCTCCTGTCTCTTTAAGGGCCCCCCTCCCGATGAGCCCACTCTGTTCTGATTGGTCAGCTTCTGCAAGGCTACGTGATAAAACACATTCTGCTTAGATTAGTCAGCTTCCTCCGACTTTGGAGGCTACATAAACTAACAATAGTAGTAGGATTTCACCTCTTTTCCCATTTAGAAACTTCTTCCTATCTGACATATACAAAAATATGGAATTAACAACTTTAGCAAAAAAGACTATTGAACAGACTGTTTGTGAGCATGTGCGAACAATCTGATGTCATCATGAGCAGGACGTAGAGGTAACTTTGCAAATGAAGTGTTCAAAGGAGGCTGATGTCCTGGCATTTTTACATATATTCACCTCAAGTTTTGGAGTTTTAACCATCGACATAAAAATCTGACATCATAACAGGATAAAAAATAAAAATGAATAACAGAAAACCACAAACAGCATGATATGTCTCCTTTATGCCTAAGATAACAGGGACGCCAGATCTCTATGAAATTTGCAGATGTTTAAACTTCTGTTTTCCTCTGAGCATTTTGTGGTGTTTGTTTTTCCAATTCCTGTCTCCAAGGTCAAGAATAAACTCACGAATCTTAATGTTTTGGCATCTCTATCTGCACCATAAGGCCAAACTTTCTACTTTAACAGAAGTAATCTTGTGGTCACATTGCAAAAAGTTATTTTGAGCTTTGGAGGAAAACTTTAAGAATTTAACAAGGACTCAACCTCAGTTAGACATTAAATTCTTGTCTTATATTTAAAAACAGATGAAAATTTGCTTTTTGTTAATACTATTCACATTTTGAGGAGAGTCCTCTAATTCCTTTTAAATCTCTTTTCTGTTCTTTAACTCCTATGAAGTGCATGCATTGTGATCTTTTTTCTTCTTTACTTACCCAAACATGCAGTCTCCAGTGAACGGATCACAGTCTCCTGCACAGTCACATGGACGGCAGCCATACTCGTGGAAGCCCCAGTATCCCACCATGCACCGGTCGCAGTGGGCTCCGCCGACTCCCGGTTTGCAGATGCAGTTTCCGTTGGAGGGGTCGCAGTGCGAGCCGTCGGCCAGGTGGAACGGCATGGAGCCCAAGGGATGACAGTTGCATGCTGAGAGAGGAAAAAGTTGACAATTTGAATATAAACATGTAGCATTTTAACATAGTTTTTTGGGTATTTTTTTTTTAGATAGAGAACAGAGAGAGGGCTGGTGTTTTTTCAAGAGCGTGAAAAGGAAACACCCGGCACTCCTTTTTCAGAAGATCCTGGATCCTAATGGAAAATGTTTTGGCTCAGGGCTTCAAACTGGCTCTAATCAAAACCAATAGGTGACGTCCCACCTCACTACATCCATCTTTATATATAAGCTATAGGTCAGACAACACTTCATATGAGCTAATGCTTTTCAAGCATAACTTAGCCCTTAGTCATACTTATAATTCATTTGATACTTGACATTTTGTTGGCATTAGCAGCTGTGAAACTTATACTGTTAATGTTTAAATTTCCTCTCGTCTACACCATTAACCACTCCTGCACCAGCTCCATTTATCATTAAAACTTTATTTTTTACTAAATCTATATTAAAAGAAAACAATCAGGACTTTAAAATTAAAAGTCATGAAAGGAGTGCAAAGGTCCTTTGCTGACCTACAAATCCTGATTTATCACCACAATTTAGTATTTCATCAGTCATCGGTTTTGTCTGTCTGGTATTGTTGCAGGAGCTTGTAATACAAAGGCCTCTCTCTTTTTCTTATCTCAAACACACCTCTGCAGCTTTCTCCCTCCCTCGTGTCCCCTCTAATTGTATGCTGATATGGTGTTCCTTAAACAACCTCCAAAAACAATATACTTGCGTGGCAAACACTCCCCACACACACACACACACACACACACACAGAGTACATAACACTCATCCGTGTTTCCCCCCGGCAGTCTGAGAAAAACTACTGTCTGCTGTCTTTTTTCCACTGTTGTCAACGCAGACACCCAGACCCCTGCAGGAGGTGTCGGGCCTCCCCCATAAATCTGTCCCTATCTCGGGGGCAGACGCAGAGGGAGAACGCGGAGGGAGGGAGGGGGAGGCAGTGGGGTGGAAGGGGCGAGACGTGGTGACGGAGAAGCAGAAGACGAGGAGGGAGAAACAAAGAGGGGGTGTTGTTTTGGAGCCATTTCTCTACAGTTTAATGATGCTTGAAGCTTCACTGGCAGTAAATGACTCCAAGTATTTACAGTAAACTCAAAGCCCTGTCTCCCTGCCTTCTTACCTCTATTTTTATTTTTAATGAATGCTCTTTTTCATTCTAGTTTATAAAGGGAAAATACTCAACTTTAAGTCATAGATATAATTTGAGAGGTTGTCTTTTATCGAATCAAAATTCATGATATGCTATTAAATTCACTTAAACATTTAACTGTAAACTAATAACTAAGATTGACCCTGGAAACAGTATTTGACAAAATAACCACAAGGTCCATTTAGTAGCTGTTCTGAGGCTTTCAATCCTGTCACACAGTCTTCCTCGACAGGTGGAGTTTGCCCACTTGTCATGATTTTGAAGATATTTAAATTTAAATTTTTTTCTGAGTGCTTAAAAGCTTAAAAGAGAGAGTTTAAAGTCTATTTTTCAGCATGTTTCTTTTATTAGTTCCTACTATACGACAGTACAGTGTCGCTGCATTAAGCCTGAGCAATAAAATCTTTCTTTACAGTGTGTGTCCATGTTTTTTTACCAAACATTCAGTTAAGTATTCCTGCAGTGATACCACAAATAAGTTTCTAGATAAACAGCACCACTTTTGAGTGAAGGATAAAAAAAACAATGAAGCCTAATGCTGTATTTTCACTGTTGTCTTACCTTCAGACCGATTCGCTGTTTATGACTTTAATGTTAAAACAATCAATTGTCAAACTTACTTTTCTGCTTTCTGTGAAACAAAAAAAACACCCAAAATGTCTTGTTTCTTGATTCTAAAATGTGAGTATTTTTGCTTTCTTCTATCTTTTATTATTGTAAATCAAATATCTTTGGGCTTTGACATTTATAGACATTTTATAGACTAAAGTATGAATAAACTAATAGAAATAATCAACAGATTAAAGGATAATGTAAAGAATTGCAGCCATTTGAGGGTTGAAGTTTAAAAATATATAGTGATTATATCACCTGAATTAAAGATATGATGTACCTCTGTGCTGTACAAGGTGAGTTGGGTGTTAAACTCCAAAAATAAATGCAGGTAAGGTTGTATTTTATGCAAAACTTACAAAAAAAAAAGATGTCACATCGGTCCTGCTGATTTCCCAGATGTGCTGCTGTCTTTATCATACGAATCACCCGGGAGAACAAAGATAAGATAAGATAACCTTATCATAAAGACTAAAGTGTACAATATCAGTAAAATCATAAAGATATCGGATCTATAGATGAGGACATGCGCACAACCGCACAGAACTACTGAAAATATACCGACACTTAAAAGGCAATAATTTCCAGAAAGAGAGGAGCAAGAGGTCTGATATCAGTCGGAAAAGTGTGTTTTTGTGTGTCTGTGTGTGTATGTGCTATTGTTTAGTGAGCAGCCTGCATATGTTAATAATTAACAGAGATTAAAGCACAACCTCAGTTGCATGTAAAGCCCAAACACGTGTGGCGATGTGTTTATATAACTGTGTGAGAATTTTATGAGCATATGAAGAGGGGTCATCACACAAGGACTCCTGTATGTAAATGTGAGTATATATGTGTGTGTGTGTGTGTGTGTGTGTGTGTGTGTTTGTGTGTTTGTGTGTGTGTGTTTAAGAGAGCTCTGCGGGGATCTTTGACAATGAAAAACTTTACGAGTGTGTGCTGAGACATGACAGGACACTTGCCTGAACAACCGCCCCAAAAAAAGAGCACCCAATGTATAGGCAACAAGCTCAACACAAACACATACTGTAACTTTCCCTCGCTTAAGTGTTTTGGTGTGTACGAGCTTGCGTGGAGTATTTTCTTTCCCGGGCCCCTCGGATCCCTGGTATGAAAAAAATGTTCCTCACAACCGAGGGAAATTCCTCCATTGTCAGCAAGCGTCTGCGGCGGGATTTCACAACCTGCACCTTTCGTCTCAGGGGTTCTCCATGCATGCCGTCGCTCCTTTTTTTCCCTATCAATCAGCTGTCAGTGAGAATCGTTAGCTCTCCAGCCTCCACTGTTAAGATTACAGGTGAGTTTTCAGGTGCAAAAAAAAAGACACAAAAAAAAGACATGGAAACACAGCTCTGACTGATAAAAATTGAATGTTTCCAACTAAATGTTTTTGTATGGTCTGGTGCAAATTGACAGTTGTTTTAGATTCATAAGACGGACTCACAATCTTTCAAGTCCTGTCTTAAATCAACAGTCAGGTGCTCAAAGTGAAGTTTTTCCTCGCTGTAATCATTCCTCCTGTTCATACTGACTCTTAAAAAAATGTTTTCAAAGTAAGTTAGGCCAAAATCCACAGTGTGTCCACACAGTCATTTAAAAGTAGATGTGAAGCTTGAGTTAGTCATATCAAGTGGATATCTGACACATTTACAGTCTTTTTAGCATCACATTCCCTCTTTGTGTTTGCCTCTTGAGCTGTAGTGGAAGTATAGTAACAAAAAGAGGGACTTTGGCACTAAAAAGACTTCATATTAGCTTCAGATAAACTTTTAAATACATTTTTTTGCACAGAAAGAAGGAGGACTGTGGATTTTGTCCTCCATCACTTACATTATAAGTACATTATGAAATGATATTCTAATGGTCAGTATGAACAGGAGCACTACAGCAAGAAAAACTATGTTTCTATGTTCATTTGAGTACCTGACTGTTGTTTCAAGACAGACTTGAAAAATTGCAAACCCATCCTTTAAGGAGACGTGTGTGCATACATGAATGCACACACATGTCTGAGCGTTTAAGTCCAGCATACCTGCAGGACCTAGCATACTGGGTCAAATCTGACAGATGATCGGAGGGAGAATGTAGCCACTGCTCTGTGTTTATAGATGCCTATCTCTTGTTTACTTAAGACTTGTCTCATCACTGGAGGACAGCACGCCGCTCGACCCACCCACACACACACACAAATACACACACACACACACATAGGACCCTCACACATTTACAACCAATGATTACCCTGAAGCTACTCGAGCTGTGAGTCACACATGAAATATGGCAAAACAAGCTGAGATGGACAAGTGGGCTTGTGTGTTGAGCTTCGAGTCAAGACGCAGGTATGCCACCATCTGATGATTAACTATGGTGTAAACTTTGGACGCAAGCATGGGTTGTCTGCAGTCTCACACACACACACAAACACACACATACATACAGACACACACACACACACAGCCAGGTGCCCATCAGGAATCAGCGTCATCCAGCACGTCCCGGCTTGTGATCGCAGTCCTCATACATTCCTTGCGAGGATGAAATTGCAGTGGCATTGCAAGTGTGTACGAGGTTATGATTCACACCAGCAACATTTTATTAACACTGGATATGATAAATTACGCTTTATGACATCTTACAGTGTGTTTTACATGTTGCACTTGTGGGTTTCTGAGTGTCAGATTGCCAAAACAAAAAGCGCTGTTTGGAAAAGTCCCTGCATCTAATGCTTACCAGTGAAATTCCTGAATTCCTGAGGTGATGTTAACATTTTGGGTGTTTAATGGAGCAGTGACTGAGATCGTTAACTACATATTATGAAGTACCTGGATTACTTTTTTAAAGATACATTTCTCCATATAATCATTTTTGAATGATTAAAACTAAAAAAGTGGGAAATATGTGGTATTTCTGAACATGAACAAGACATTTCTACCTACTAAAACACTTAAAAATGAAATGAAATCCCAAAAATCACATTTAAAGTTAGTAACACATAGTTCATCTTTCAACTTACTTGTATTCATTATTTAAACAGGAAAATTATAGATGTCATACTTGAAAAGATATATATATATATCACAGCAGGTGCAATCTTCTACACTATGTCTACTGTAAGTGTGCACGTGTATGTGTCAGCTGTATTTAAAAAAAAATGTGTTATTTAGACCCTCTAGAGTCGTCCGCACATCTCCCCAAAATTTTAATATTCTTTAGTATCTCTGCAAACTTGAGCAATTTAAGGGTTTTTAATGTTTAATAACTGAAAAATTAGATGAATTTCAACACTGGAAGAACTGCTCAAAGCAAATTCTTTCACAGTATGCTCACTTCTTCCAACTAGAATACATCACTAACTGGCAAATTAACTCTTATAATTTGGTTTTAGCATAGTAAATTCATCACGGTTGACATCAGTGGTGGTCATAATTTCACAACAGGGATTCTGTTACTGCTGCTTCTCAACATTCAGACGTCATTTCCTAATAATCCCTTCTTTCATTAAAACAAGATGAGTATATAAGAACAGATCACTCTTCTTTCACTGTTTTTATCGTCTACCACAACCAGACACTCTGAAACCCCTGGTTCAGTTTACAGCACCCTTGTCCTGCTTTGTGCTATAAAACAAAAACAGCCTAAAGATTCAATCCAGATGCATAAAAAGGTCAAATTTGGGGCGGCAGCTGGCAAAGTTTTGCTGATCTTCTGAGTAATGGTCTTGGTTGCTTAAATCAAATATTGTGACACTTTGAAATGAGTATTTATGAGATACACACACAGAGCAAATGATTGACTTTGTTCTGGGTGTTTTTTCTTTAAATTCACCTTTCTATACCCCAAAAGATGCCCACGCATGTTTACTTATGATTGCTTGTGTTTAGTGAGAGGTGAATGATGTATGTTTTGGTGTGTGTGTGTGTGTGTGTCTTACGTTTGCAGGAGTCGGGGGCGGTGGGCGGTCGCTGGGGGTCTCTGAAGAAGCCGGCCTTGCAGTTCTGACACTGGCGTCCTTCAGTGTTGTGCAGACAGTCACACACGCCTCCGCTGCGCTGGCCGGACTCGCGCCACGCCGACCAATCAAAATGGCAGCTTTGAGCGTGCCCGTTACACTTACACTCTGTGGGAGAGATCGCACATCGTCAGGGATTTGCTAAATCAACTTTGAGTCACTTTAGTTTGCCCTACTGTAATTCTCTGTCATGATGCATTACAGATATTTCTGTTTCTTACAGCTCCTTCTTCTCCCCAAATACATATCAAGACTTGGAAATTGTAATTTTTTTCATTATAGTAACAGCCCTCTTTGCAGTAGCAGTAGTAAATAGGTCTCTTTTATATTTTGTTCATTCTAATGTTCTTTGTTGATGCCAAATATGCTTTACCAATCATTACTGACAGAACTTCTTTCACTACCTGAAACCTGAACGTATCATCCTGAGCAGAGACTAAAGGATGAAATAAAAGCAGTACAAGTGACTATAGCTACACATTACATGAGATGTTATTAAAGGGGAACCTATTATGCTAATTTCTAGCTCCATATTTTTATTTTGGGACTCCACCAGAGTGCCTTTGCATGATTCCCAGTTCAGCCTCTGTCTCTTTAAGACCCCCCTCTACCAATGAGCCCACTCTGTTCTGATTGAGGGAGCGGCTGTATCACAGGTGTGTTAAGTTACTGCTGATGCAAACCCAACATTTCCTGCTTTACTGCTTCACATTAAAAGCTTTTAAATTACTAAATAAACAGGAGTCTTTCATTGTGAAGAATTTTGGAGGGAGGGATAGTGCAAGCGGAAACAACCAGAGTGATGATGAGGCTTGATGAAGAGCTACAGACGACCAGCCCACCTCTTACAGCTACTTATTCTTTACCCTACTGTGTTATGGTGTAATGGAAAAAACATTCACAAGTGTGCCAGATTGATTTGCGTCATAGCTTGGTGTGACTATCTCCAAAAGAATGGAAAAAATGCCATAATGTTAGCAGAGCGGAGCAGTGAACATATGACCATATAAGGAAATCTGTCACAAGTTGACGTCAGATTGGGCTAGAAGTAGAAAAAAAACATTGGAAACTGGTGCTTTTTGCTCACAGGGATTACTTCTACATATCTTATTATTTGGCATTTTGTCACGTCTAACATGAACATCCAACATTGTAATATTTGATATGTGCTGTACACTTCCTGTAGTGGAAAAGGTGTCAATGTTCGACTCACTCCGACATTCTTGCGGAGCCCCTGTCAGTCCGTCAGCAGGCTGCCAGGGTCGGTCGTTGTAGAGAGGTGCGCAGAGCTCGCAGTGATCACCTGCAGTGTTGTGTCTGCACACACACTTCCCATGGACCTGAGAGAGGGAGAGATAGAGAGAGAGAGAGACAAAGACGAGAGAGAGAGAGAGAGAGAGAGAGAGAGAGAGAGAGAGAGAGAGAGAGAGAGAGAGAGAGAGAGAGACAGAGACAGAGAGAGAGCTCATTAGCAACAGCCGAATGATAGACAGAGGTAGAGATGGAAGGACGGGAGGAACAAAGAGGTCAGTGTGATGGAGAGGAAAGTTTCCCATGTGAGAATAGGCCTGGTGGAGGTGAGGACTTCCCCCTTTCCATCTCAACATTTCTTCTTCTCTCTTGCCTTTCTTTTCCATAACTCTCCATCTCTTTCTCTTCCTCTTCCTCTCTACTTCCTCTGATTTTCTCACTCCATTGCTTTCCAGTCTCTCTCTCTCTCTCTCTCCCTCGCCTGAAATTAGTGAATGGAGATTGATTGTTTGGCTTCATCACTGGAAACAAGAACGGGCCTCTGGTCTGAAAAGCCTTAGTGTGTGTGTGTGAGTGTGTGTGTGTGTGTGTGAGTGTGTGTGTGTGTGTTTACAAGTTTGTGTGTATGAGACGAGTGCAAGTATGCGGCACCGAGAGCACAATAACAATCTCCTTGTCATTCCTGCGAGCTGGAATGCCATGCATGCTGGATAATGATTGAGGGGGGGGGGGGGCAAGGCATCTGAGGAAGCTCTTTATTTGTTTGCGTTACACCGTGCAACTGTAATGTAGGACACACACACACACACACACACACCAACCGAGAGAGTTATACAATGATTACAGAGGTAGACACACACACAAATATGCACGCTAATTTCAACTAAATTTGTTTCCCACGGTGTGCGATGTGTCACTGCCTCACAAAACAGCTATGATTCATGCATACACACACACACACACACACACACACACACACACACACACACACACACACACACACACACACACACACACACACACACACACACATAGAGTTAAACACATCCACATGCTATAGGAATACAACCAACATGTCCTCTGCCTGAACTGACCTTGGATCAGTCCAGCACTGTGCAGGTGAACACACACACACACACACACACACACACACACACACACACACACACACACACACACACACACACACACACACACACACACACACACACACACACACACACACACATGACTGATTTTACACAAATCACACACCATTTCAATCACTCTAATAGGGCAAGCAATTGCATAAATGAGAGGTAAGCAGGAGACCTAATGACACATATCTCAAAAAACCGAAGAAGGAGAAGTAATTAATGAAAGTTGAAGAAGTCCAGAGTGGAGAGAGAAAAGGAGGGGCATGGAAAAAGAAAAAAAAAACGACCAGGAGGAAGGAAAAGAAGGGGAACAGGCCAGCAGTAGCTGGCTCGGGTCCAGACAGCTGGTATTTCAACCCATTTCATATGTTTACCATACCGTGATACGGGACAATTAACACATGTACACACTGAGAGCCGCACACACGCAAACCATGTAAACTCTGCCATACAAAGGACAGAACAGGGCTGGACTGATACAGGACATTGCTGACAGAAATATTTCTGGAGGCTGCTGATAGTTAGCATGTTTAAATTCCACACTACTTTCATGTTAAAAATGGGGCAGCTTTGAACTCATTTCTAACACATCCAAACGCTCTAGGCTTTTTTCTTTTTGTCAAGACATCATGTGGCGTCTCAGATGTGGCAGCATTTGTCGTCTACTGTGATGGATGAATTAAAAAAAAATGGTGCCTATTTTTGATCCTGATACTCTATCTGCTGGGTGAGGCTCATGCCATCATCCATTGGATTGCTTTGAAGCTGTGTGAAGTGCAGAGTTGAAGCTTATGGTCAGCTCGGCACCATCTTCTCTGTTTGGAGCGACGACCTTCCAAAAAACGAATGTGGGGTGTTGCCTTTCATGCTCTGGAAACACACCACGCTATCTCGGACTATAACTAACACAGTGCACACTTGGGCTATATACTTTAGTTAAATTGTACTAACAGAGCAGGTATCGTAATGACGTAACGTTAAACTCAGTCTGACTCAGTATAAGTCTTCAAATCTTATCATTGGAGCAATAATTTCTAAAATGACCAGCAGCACACTTAATAGAGGCCCCCAATTTAGAGATTAAGATCATAATGATTAGATGAAAAAAAGATTGACTTTGTGTTTCTAGAGAGAAGTTGATGCTTTTTGAATGGGGGTCAGTTGGATCAGATAGTGGCCTTCAACCTCAAGCCTTGGGAGCGGCCGCGCTTGGTCACGATCTTATCGGGCGAATATCGTGCCGTTTGAACCTGGTATAGGAAACAGAAACTGAGAAAAATATTAAGTGCAACCAAAAAAGAGAGTCAAATAGTAATGTAGATGAAAAGTAATGTGGAAAGAGATGCAGATAGATTGTGAAACAGAAACACACACACACACACACACATCCTGGCTGAACTAATTGCTGCTAACGCTCCAGTAGCTGTCCCTGGATGTCATTATGTGTGTGTGTGTGTGGCTTTGTGGCAAACTAACAGACAGTGTAATCACCCTGGACCGCAAAACCCCATGTGGGGGGGACAGGAGCGCAAAAACACAACAACAAACAAACCAGTCCCTTCATCCTCGTTCACACTGTCTGGGCAGTAATGACGCGACGTATCAGGGCCACACACACACACACACACACACACACACACACACACACACACACACACACACACACACACACACACACACACACACACACACACACACACACACACACACACACACACACACACACACACACACAGAGCAGACAAAACATTGCATGCTTAAGCACACACACCTTACACATGCAACAGACCAAACAAACATAATGTACATTATATGAATAGGCTAGAATAGATTAGGCTAGGCTAGAATAGAAAAGACTAGAATAGATTAGAGTAGAATAGAATAGAATAGAAACCTATATTATATGTTTACTGTATATGCATGTATGAAAAGCCATGAAAAACAGACACACACACACTCATGCCCTTCCCTTCCCTTCGTAATCTCTGCCCTCATCTCCTGTCTTGTGCTGCTCTGCTTGTTTGGGTTTTGCCAGAAACGTCGGCTCTGGCTCGAAACGGAGACACAAAACAAACTGCTGATAGGCGGGAAAAGGCACTTATATAACCTCTGTGTGTTTACCGAACGCTCCCACATGGCACACACACACACACACACACACACACACACACACACACACACACACACACACACACACACACACACACAGCGGAGCGACACTCCGATGACCTGAGGTAATGTTGTCAGGACAGTCGAGAAGTATTTACTGTTCAGACTTAAAGTCAGACTTTAAGTTAGACTAATATTTATTGGTCGATTTATGTTGAGAAATGAGCTGGGCTTTGCATTAAAAAGAAGTGAGCCTTAAAATATTTTTTATTTCTATTAATATAAAGGATAGCAGAGAATAGTTTTACAGTCTTGAGGTCTAAATATGGCTTTAGAGGATTTTCTATCCCTCAAAAGAAGGAAATCCTGATGAAAACACTACTTGGAATTTCTTGGCATGGAAATAAGTCAGATTTGAAAGATTTAAAGAGCTCCAGCTTCCTTTCAAAAACACATATGAATCGTTGTGTTCATTCATCATGTAAAATACCAAACATTTTCTCTGATTCATGTCAGTCTAAAATATGAGCGCTTTAACATTTTTCCAGCTGTTTTTCATAGTGCAATATCTGCACTCTGGTTACTTATGTTGGTATTTGTCTTTTTTTATCGTTTCCTGCACTATATGATTGATTTAGTATCTGATAGGATAACAAGTATGAGCATAAAATAATCATTACTTCATGCATTCTCCTTCACATATTGAGTCTTATTCTTGTGAGGGATGTTCCAGTGAAGGTTTTTGGCTCCTGAATCTGACTCAATAACTTATATCTGCCTAAAAAATACAGCTGCCCAGTGCACATTCAAAGCCACATCCTAAAAAATAAGATAAGAAAAGGCCACGACCTGGATGTCTGAGAATCTTCAAAGACATGATATAACTTAATTCATCCCAAAAGAAATTTTTGTTGCCAAAGTTCAGCTTCAACAGTAGAAGACACGCAACAGTGTAGCTGCAGCTACTAAATGTGGCTCACATTATATTTTACAAGCTACTTGATTCACTGGAATCAAGTACCTGCTTCAAAATAATGAAGTTGATTATCTTAAATTGTTGATATGATATAAATGAGAGTTCAACTGGGGGAATGTGACTCCTGAAAGGCTCCTCACTGAAAAACTGGTAAACTTTTAATTATAAAACATTGTTAAAGTGAAAACTGTGGCCGAGTACAGACATCAGCGTGCAGAGATGTTTAATGTTGGACTTCCCACAAGTTACTCACAGAATTAACAAAAAATTAACAATAGCTGATATGATCTAACACTTACAACATTTTCTCATTTTAACAAGAGACGGTAAAAATGAGAAGATGCAACATGAATCTTTTGTACACTTCAATAACACAAAAGAAAGAGATTGGCCACCTAACAAATTATTATGAGATATGTAGCTACTGATAACTATCAGGACAAACAAGAGTGCTATCCTCTTCCTCTTTTGGTTGACTCGCTTCCTTTGTGCCGTAAAATCGAGTCTTCATTTTCCCTTGAGATCGTACGGCGGCAGACAGAATTGCATGGTGAAAACGAGGCTTGTAGGAAACCAGTCTAAACGTTGATGGTATCGTTATTCTATACCCATTACACTGTGCAAACTACATAATGATAAGATAAAGCAAAAAAGTGGTGTACTTCCACTTTAATTTGGGGAGTACAATGTCATAATAACCAATATAAATGATGTCTGAAATGCTGAAAATACGTTTTTGTCTGGCTGTAAAATACTGTGAGAGACTAAAAAACAATTGCTAGTACAGGCAATAAAAACTGTGTGTGTGCACTAATGTGATATCCAGGAGAGATGTTGCATCAGAATTAGTTCAGATGGAGAGCTTCTCATAGAAAACCAGCCACAAATACACATTAATATGAACCTGCATCCATATTTATCATGTGAGAGGTGAAAAATTGACTCAATTCTCATAAAAAAGGCCAGTATCTGTCTTTGTGTATATTATAATACCACTGTTTATCTAATGTCTTTGTTTATAAGTTGTAAGGGAAACTCCTTGTTGACTCTCACTTTCCCTGTCGAGCTTCACTGATTGGAGCAGAACAGCCGCTCTGCTTCAAAGCTGTCCAGCGATTCTGTTGGAGATGGCCGCGATAGGAACCCGCCTATGAAACACTGTCTGTTCGCACCTTTATCAACGCACAGACACATCATCACCATCATTAGCCCTCGGATGAATCAATATCTACATCTTTCTGGTTGTCTTCCTATCAGGAAAGGCAGCTCTTTATCTGACTAGACAGAGCCAGAAGACCAGAGGAAGCAGGAGAGAGAGAAAGGTGATCCTCCCCCCTTCTCCTCTTCCTCCTCCACCACCCCTCCCTTCAGTCTGTTATTAAGACGACTGCCAACACAAAGTGAGACTGAGACGCAGAGCAAGCATTTAGTCAGGTATCAAGCATTATAATCTTGATTTACATAAAAACAAATGCAAAAAGCCTCCATGATAATTATCAAAACAAGTGAAACGCGAAGAAAGGAAAGGAATGTCAAAACAAGTCAATTTAAGTACGAGTACTGAACTGCTCGACCGGTTCTCTGGGAAAAAATAGTTTATTTTTTGTCAAACTGCTGTTTCTTAAGGTTATGAATGAATGAACATTCATACAAAGTTACGACTGATTCAACTGTATTTTTATAGATGTCATGTTTAATGTTTTTAAAGTTAGTTTTCATAATTTACCAGCAGTCTTTGACCACTATTAGTGCTATGGAGCAATATTTTTAATAAGTGCGTTCCTATTTTGTTGTATGTTGTGCTCTTCTAGCACAAATGCAGTATGTGTGCAAGCATGCAAGTGATATGTGATAAATATTGGTGTCGACAAAGGTGTAGTACATGTTATTCCATTGACTGACAGCTGGTGGCGGTAATGTGCCGAGAATAAAGCGATGTGCTGGCAAAAGGCCAGTAAGACTGCTAGCTGCTGTGAAAATGTTGGCCTTTTATAAAAGAACACATTTGTTAGTGAGAAACACAATTTAAACAAGTTTACACCTAAACTCTACAGTGTACTTTTAATAGTTAAGTACGATTTAGCGAAATTCCTCCTAACTCAATATCCACTTCTCTGCTCTCAACTGCAACTCACAGTCTTCACTCGAGGACGTAGGTTGTTCAGATGCCATAGAAATATACGACCAGCTGCTATCATAACTCACGTTCCCTATGAAGGTCATGTGATGGCAGCTGAACCATCTCCTTGACAACTGAGCAAAGTCCATCCATTGATAAAGACACTGAGATGTGGTTGAGAGCTCTGGAGAAAGCTATGTATTGATTGTTTTCAATACAGTCCCTCGCTGCACTTCACTTACCACGTGGTTGGTGCGGTCTCTCATTGGCTGGTACCCTGGAGCGGGAACACACTGCTCGGCGTGTCCGTTACAGAAGCAGCTTCCCTTCACTATCAGGTCATAAATGGCAAAGTGTCGAGTGGGAAGTGCTTCGTGTGCAGCGGTGGGATCTTTGGCCTGGCAGGGACACGACTGGCGTTTCAGCAGCCGGATTCGGATGTTGGTCACCCTCAGCTGCTGCTGGCCCTCCACCCCGAACGGATCTAGGGACTCCCACTTCGGGAGGGTACGGTAGATCACCTGCCAGTCAAGAGGAGAGAGAGAAAGACATCAAGTGTCACATTTTAAAAACAGAAAAGAGACCTACACCAGAAAACACATCACAATTCGATTAGTTCACAAAACCAGACCTCTTTTTTTTTTCACACTTTAATCAATGTTGTCTGATGAAGCCCAATCTACATTTTTTAGCAACTAGACTGTAAAACAGATGATTATTGGAGCGTGCCACTCACTGAGCCATGACTAGTCTTTGCTTCCGAGTTTCAATGCAATGAATTTCCTCTCAATTATCCAGCAAACTTGGTTTATGAATGAATTTGAGATGGGGAAACAGGCAGCGCAGGTGCAGAATCATGTGTAGCTTTACATAGTTTAAATAGTTCACAAGCTTTGGGAGTTTTAAGAGGCAGCAGGTCAGTACCACTCTAATTAGACTATTGCTTCGGGCTATAAAGCTAAATTAATTCTCAGGAGATGTTTTCCGGACAAACTTTGCAGGCATGTCAATAGCCAGTTGTATCAAATCAGACTCCACGTGTTGCTCTGGTGTGTTGTTGAAGTTGGTACAAGCATTTGCACGCTGTTCATTTGAAACAGAAATGAGCAGAAACTCACTCCTTATGCAGTCCCAGTTCATGATTTAGAGGGATCAGACGAGTGTATTCAGTGACACAATCGGTTTCATTGATGCTGCTCATGTTACTACATCTGTCATGTTAATGGGGTTTATTTTGGTGCCATTTGTGCCACAAAACTATGGTCTCACACCCGGTCGTCTTTGACTACATCCTCACGTGACCATGAGGGTGCTGGGTGTCTTTGAATGAATGCACACAACCTTTCTCTCTCTCTTTCTCCCCTTTTTCTCTCTCTTCACCCTGTCTCGTCCCAGACCTTCAAATCGAAGATCCCTTTATAGGCTGCCATCGCCATGGCTACTGCTGCCACTAGCAACCAACACCGCTGCTGTTGTCAGGGTGAAAAAGTTGGTGTCTGCCCCAACTCTCGCTGTGAAACAAAAGTGTGTGTATTTGCAGTGTGTCTCTTCACCAAAGTGTGCGTTGTTGTCACTGACTGGCTGTCATTGATATTATTGGATGAGTATTGTGTGTGTGTGTGTGTGTGTGTGTGCGTGTGAGTGTTTTTGGTGGAAGGTTAGGGGGAGATGCAAGCAAAGCCCCCATGCTGCTCCCTCATTGGCTAGATGACTAGCCGAGAGTGTGATGGGAGGAGCACTATTAATTTCCTTGTTGTTGGAAAAGGTCACGGGGTCACGGCATTGTGGTCTGCAATTAAGAGAACACGACAAATAGGACGAGGGGCGCCGGTCCACGGGAGAGCACGGAGAGCAGGACCAGACAAAGACAGGGACGGAGATGCAGCTTCACATAACTCAGGGCTGGACAAAAGGCCTGCGACAGCACGGCGACACCACAGCAACACCAGCACACGCGTGCACATACACACACACACACACACCACACACACACACACACACACACACACACACACACACACACACACTGGCCTGCACACAGAAACACATCAGCGTTGTGCATTCTTGAACACAACAAACATTGCCTAGAGAGGCCTTCGTAGAGCTTTTACTACCCAATCACACCTCATAGTTTCCTTTTGAATGTGAAGGCAAAATATTAGAGTTCGCAAATACGCTGATGACACGCATGTTTATGTTACTCCCTGTGTGCTGCAGAGATGGGAGTCCAGGGATGCCCAAGAGTCTGTAAAATTATATTTAAGAGAAGTTTAACTAACCTATAAATATCTGTGTTTATCTTTAATTTTTAAAAAAGGGCGACATTTGGGTTTAAAAACATAAATGATACCAAAATCAGAGTGAAACTGGATGATGAAATTAAGATTTGAAACTGAAACAGTCAAATGTTCATTGTTGTTCATGTTATTTACAGAGAAACTCTACTAGGAAGCTTTAATAATACTTACATTCACTGAACATTACGAGTAGAGAACACAAAGCATCTACCTTTCATCACTGCTGTACCACTGATGTTCTTCTAAAGTCTTTGAACAGTTGTTCTACAGAGGTCATTAATCATTAGTATCATTATAGAGGTTGGAAACATCTGAGACATGATGGAGGTGCAAAGTCGAAAGTACACAGGTGAAAAAGTTCTAAAATATGTAACAAGAAGAAATATGTAACAGGTTAAATGAGCTATCATTCAATTTTATCTCACTGAGGCCCGAGGCAGTGGGTTCACTATGGGCCATGTGTCTACTCATAATTGTTCTTCCTGTTTCGGTCTGAAAACTAAAGTAAGTCTGGCTTTAACAGCCCTAATTCCATCAAAGCACTGTGGACTGTAATCTGGTAAACAGGCACAATGGGCATTGATGGAAGGAGAAAGACGACGGAGAGAGAAACAGAGAGGGGGGATGGGTGTCTAGCCAACAGTATACCGACATCCATCAGAGCAACGGCACTTCCTCCCCAGCAGACAGACGGAGAGCCGACTGTATGTGTTTATTTGAAAGGGGCATGGTTGTGGATGTGTGTGTGTGTATGTGCTCGAGGAAAAAAGACAGAATATGTGTGTGCTCTCTCACTCCCTTCCCTAAGGAGGTCAGTCCACAACAAACACTCACATTCTTCAAGCCCAGCTGACCTCATAAATAAGACATGGAGCCCCCCCCCCCCCCCCCCCCCCACACACACACACACACACACACACACAAAACCTTTTCTCCACATTACAGGTGAACATGAAAAGCTTCCAGCACAAGAGATGACATGCTTTCATGTTTGCAGGAGAAAGAAAGGAGGCAGAAAGCTGAGAATACCTGCTCCCTGTAACCTCCTCCGCCTCCTGTTCACCCCTCCACCCCCAAACCTTCCCTTCGCTGCTATCCATCACAGCTCCCATCATCTGATCACGGAAAGCTCAGACGCTCACATGCAACCCAACATGCTTTGATACACGCTACAAAAATGCACGTGAAACACACTCAGCCACTCAACAGCGATCCCGCACACATGCACGCATGCAAACGTGAAATCGAGTTATCAGTCATGTGATGCATCTTCTTTTTTTCTTTTTTTTACATTGCTTAAATACTCAGTGCATATTGTTGATGCAATGACATTTTATCATCTTCAATATAGTGTGGAGGGTAATCTTTCCTTGAATGAGCAAATAAGCCTTTTTATGAGGCAGAACTGAATACTTTATTAAGCTTTGAGACATATGTTCATAGTTCAAGTTGCCAGTTTTTATCAGTCAATTAAGTTTTTATTCTGCATATCGTGAAAAATTTCAATCACAAGTTCCAAATAAGAAAGTTTAAGCTTTTGTTTGACCAAAAGTTCAAATTTACGATGACATAAAAGAGAATAAAAACAGGAAATCCGCATATTTGAGAAGCTTAAAGTAGCATTAAATGATACGTTTTATGAGAAAGGGGTTGTGTCATTGTTTATAAACCATAAATGATTAGTCATCTGAAAAATGCGGTAATCAAACGATTAATGTTTCATGGTTGTTTTAGTAAATGCTATTTAAGTGATTTTTTGTCAAAATAAGATTTCAACAGCCAATACTAAATCTTGAGATGTTACACTGTGCAGGTGCATATTAATGTTCATACATGCTCTTCATATTTGGGTATAAAACAAAGAGGAAGTGAGTTGTTGTAGCCATAAAATACTTACATTTAACTTAACACTTAAAAATAATCTTGTACAGGCCACAGACAGTACAACTGTCAGCATTATAGGTGATTCACCACCACAACAAAAATACAAAGAAGCAGAAAACGTGTGAACAGCTGAGTAGCAGCAGCAGCAGCTGTAGCAGGTCTGACAGACACTTGACCTCTGTTGACATCTGGGTCACTGATGCAGGGGTTGGATAACAAAAGTCATGCTCCTAGCACAGGTGTGTGAGGAAGCAAACATGCAAAGCTCAGAGTCAGAGAGAGAAGAAAAAAAAAAAAGCTGCTATTTTCACACCTTTGTGGACAAAGAGTAGAGAAGAAATCATGTTATAAATGCATAAAGAGTTTCTGGCTTCTGTCTTGAGTACAAACACAGACATGCAAACTCGTTTACACATACACACATATAAAGAAACACAGCAGGAATACATAGAGGAAGATTTATGTTAAAGCAGCAGAATAAGGCCATAACAGCTGTCAGGAATACTTGGAGGGAGTCGAAACAGGGAGAGCCCATCAAAGAGGGCGTAAACACACATTACATATGAGAGCACTGCAGGGAGCTTCACCACGCTTGGCATGCGCCTCCACACACATCTGCAGAGCAGCTCCTGACACACAATGCTTCAATTAAACATCAATGGGCTTCAGGAAGCCCTCTCGTGCTACAGTCAAAGTACGCCTATTAAACACTCACTCATGCACATACACACACACTCGCGATGCTACCCCCAACCTGGCAGCTCAGTGTGCTAAGTACGTCGTATGACTCTCGCATGTTGCGTGACTTACTGCAGAAAGAACTGAAGTTGTTCCAGTAAGTGCTGTGATGATAGAGAGGGTGCACTTTAAATCATCTGTTTAGAAAAGAGCGAACATCTATCTGTGTCCAGAAGCACGGTTTACCTGCCATAGATGGCATGTATGATATGACATCATTAGCACTTTGTAACACAGAGATGGAGAAGAAGCTGCCTACTACTGAACAGGAAACTCCGCTGGTCCCCCCCTCCAGCGGTCCACTGCAGATGTGTATCTGCCCTCCTTTCCACCTGCATTAACCTGCTTTCTGAGTGATCTGACTGTGTTTGGGTTGAGGAGGAAAATGTATGAAATCCAGATGTGAATGGGACTAATACAAATCGGATAATGGCATGCAAACACCTCTAGAGGTTGCATGTTATTTGGGAGAAAGAAAGATGATTAATACCACTACTACTTCTTTCAAATTATAACATAGAATTGAAATCAGATTTCACTGTGTAAATGTGATACAGACACAACTGAATTTATTACACTTTTTAATATTCTCAATCGGTCTAATGTCGCTCATACAGAGAATTATGCAGAGTATTTTAGCATGTTTCAGCTCATTATTTTGGTAAAGTCCTTGCACTGCGTCGGATCATTAACTGTGAAATGATCAAAAAATTCGGCACACTATCAATCACTTGCACTCACTTAAGTAAAGACATTTCAGTCCTCAGACCTTCATAAGGAAATGTTCCTGTCATGATTAAGTGAGTTCATTAAGTGAGTTCATTAAGTGGTCAACAGTGCAGGATTTTTTGATCCTTTCACAGCTCATTGTTTTGGAAAGCAGCCAAGAAAACCTGTTGTTGCACGTTTAAGAACTGTAACTTTAAAGAGTGGAGCTTATATGGAGTTTTTCCCTTATCTGAATTGAGGGTATAAGGATAGTAGATTCCATATGTAGCCCAGATTTTAAAGCCCTTTTACCTCAATTTCTGATTTTTGCACAAGATAAATCAACTTGAGACAGACTTTGATATCTTACAATCTGGACGAGACACACAGCTTCCACCTCACCTCTCCACGGTTGCAAGGATAAGCCCCGGAGTATTTGGAGGTGCAGATGGCTCCAACCCGGCCTGTGACTGCCTTCCCCTCCTCCAGCCCGAAGGCGGCGCTGCAGTTACTGGCGTAGTACTGCAGCATCTTCCACGTCCGCCCAAAGTCCTGCGAGCGCTCAAGGGTCATGGCTGCAGGCCTCGGCGACCGAAACACTATGATGAGATGCGTGAAGTAGAACTCGGCCTCCAGGTCCAGCTGCACCGTCTCGGACTCCACCCCCTCAGCTGACTGCCACCAGGTGTTGGGGTGACGGAAGGAGGAGTCTGACATGGCGCTGGCCAGGTGGGACATGAGGGGCAGGGCGGCGTTGCACTTGGCACACTTGGCTGAGGTGCAGGCCAGGTTGGCGTTGGGGTCGGCGTAGACGCAGTAGAGCTCTGTGCCATTGTTACCGCAGACTGTCTGGGTGAGGACGCGGCGGCCCAGGGCCAAGTTGCCCATGCGGGGGTTACAGGCTCGGCTCTCACAGCGAGGGGCCACACCTGCACGAAACACCTCCACTGACAGGCCTGAATGAATGGATGGAAAGAAAGGAGGGGAGAAAAAAAAGAGTGTTTACACAAGCACTTTGACAAATATGGGCTGAGGTGACATAACAGCTTTGTAGAGAAAACAAGAGAAAAAGTGAATGTGTGGGTGTGGCAAGGTGTGGCACTCAGGATGCCTCAGCATAAAGAGTCAGTTCACCCATCTCTAGTTTTATCTAGCCAGGCAGATGGTTTTGATTTGGCCAGATTTTGTCTCTGAGATTTCTCTCTTCAATGGAGGTGAACTCAATTTCACTTCTGGAACTCACAGCTTTAAAGAATTTCATTTTACAAATTCAACACCAACATGTTTTTACAGAAACAAAGCCCTGGTTACTCGAGATAATCCTCAGAGCTCATGGTTTTCTTTTGGACTACCCCTCTGATAGAAAGGAATATGTGTCAGACATAAATATCATAAAATCTGGACCTACATCTAATAATTGGTCAAATTAACCGATAAATAATGACTTGTTAAAAGAGAAATAATTGGCCACTCTTTGAACTTTAGTGAACAGAAACACCTTAGTATAATATCTAGTAACAAAGTGTTTGTGAGAGTGAATTGGCAAGCTGAGAATAAGAGTGACTCACTATATCTGTGTGCGTGTGTGTATGTACACAAGTCAAGTGATTTACGTCGATCGGAAATGTTATGCAAAAAGGGATAATGGAGGCATTGTGCACCTGCTTGCCACAGACTGCAGCCAGCGTGGTGGACTTTGACACAGATAAAGTTTGGCAGCTCTGGGAAGATGAGCAGCATTCAGACGCCTTCCAGACGCTTCTGCAACCCCCCTCAGGGCCACAGTGTCATCTTCCACTGTAGGATTAATTATCTCAAAACCTGCAGCTCCCTTTTTCTTTTCTTTTTTTCACGTCAAAAAGACCTCACAGATCGACTCATATATAAATTAAGAGGTTTTGCACTCAGGAGGGATGCTTTTTTTGTTATTGTTGTTACACTGTAGTTGAAGCTGAATTACATAACTGGCTGTAGGTGGAGGAGGTCATAGCAGGAAGACTAACATTTGACATCATTTGTAAATTATTTACCCATTGTGGTAAATATAAGGGAGTAAATTAACAGTTAAGAGAGTAGAATTATGTTAAATTAAGGTATATGCCATTTTACTTTGACATACCTAATTTAGAAACTATTCATCTAAAATGTAAATTAAAACCACATTTCTTTTTTCTTTTTTTTAAAATACCAAACCTCCATTAAAATCTATGGCAGTTAACAACAATGACATTCAGACATATTCCCTGTTTTACTGTTCATCTATGAGGTTAATATGGACACCGGAGCTTTATAATTTAGTGTAGCGTTATATGATACACTTTTAACCTTGAATAAAAGTGAGTTCCTGTGTCAGGACTCTGTGAAAAAACACTCATCTCGTCAGATATTAAATTGCACGATAATTCAGGCGAGTTCTGCACTTGTCCCTGAAGTGGTGGAAGGACTCAGCCACAATAAATAAACTCTGACAATGGGATGTTTATGCATGTGAGTTATAGATGTGAAAGAAACACCACTAACCTGAATCTGACAACAAGGCCAGACTGATCACAACTAAAATCAACATGCTGCAGCTCCTTGTTCCTGAATTAATCCAAAATATGGGGAGAAAACTTTAAAAGCGCAGGATCCGCTTGTAGTTATTCAGACATCAAACATTTAAATATCTCATCCACGGTGGCACACAGAAAAAAAAAAATTTAAAAAATATAAAGACAAGTGCGCAGGTTCAAATCCAGTGTGGACTTTCTCTTTCACTCAGCTGCGATCCAATAAGGCAGAAATAACTCTGTCTGAGGAAAAAACATGATCCCGCACGGTGCGTGGCGTCCCGCAGAGAAGAGAGGAAAAGTGGAGTGAAGGAAGAGGAGGAGAAGAAGAAGGAGGAGTGCTGTTGTTGCTGCTGCTGGTGGAGGTGGTGAACGGCTCTGTGGCTCAGTTCTTCTGCTGCTACTGTTGCTGGTGCTGCTGCTGCTTCGGGACCTGCAGCGTGTTTCATTTCCCTGCAGTGTGAGCCTGCTGCCTGCTCTGCTCCGCACATCTATTTCTAAGGAGCTCAGAGAGGAGAGGGAGGTTGTGTAGTGACAGCAGCGTGCAGCAGCTCCGCCTCTCATGCTTCTTTCTCCCAGACTTAAAGGAACATTCCAGTATGTGCAAAAAAAAAAGAAAAAAAGAAGAAGCTGTAAGTGGATGGAGCTCAGATCCTGCTGCTCAGGGGCTTGATTAAGATATATTTATATATGGAGGTGATAAAGTGGGGGACAAATCGATCCATCCTAATATTTAACTATGCTTAAAATATTTAAAGAATTGCTATGTTAGAAAGTGCAACCATGTAATGCTGTCTGCAATAATTATTAGCAAATGTAATCATAGTCATATTTCAACTTAAAGGACCGGTGTGTAAGTTTTAGGTGGATCTATGCGCAAACATGGAATATAATAGTCATAATTATGTTTTAATTAGTGTATAAACGCTTGAAAAAATGAATTGTTGTGTTTTCGTTACCCAGAATGAGTCCTTTATATCTCACAGGGAGTGAGTTGATGTGCTTTTTAGTCAGAGGCCATAAGCTGGAAATGTTAGGAAGCACTAACTCTGGCAATACCATTATGTTTATGAGTTTATCTGTTTTTTGTATTATTTAAAATTCAGCATAACTAGTACGTACAGCTGTCAAATAAACATTTCCTCTTAAATGTAGCAGAAAAAAAGTATAAAGTTGGAGAAAATGGAGATAAGTAAAGCAACTAACATGTCTTTAACATGATTTAATTGATCACTTTATTGATCACTGCAGGTCTGCTGTGAAGCTTGTGAATATACTGTATGTGTATATCTATCACCACTAGGGGACAGCAGAGCACCTTTGACAGCAAATCTGTGAACATCATATCACATTTTTCCATCCTAAATAGATCCTGAACTTAACACATCAATAACATAACTGACTAACTGACTGAAATGCGCTACATTTACATCTACAAAAGTGAAAGTAAAAATAGAAATAGAAAAGGAATTATCAGTCATAGATTAAACTTCTTTCCCAAGTGAATTGCAAGAGAGGACATAAGGAGTGATGTGGATGAGAAAGCTAAACACACATTACATTTCATTGAATGACCTACCCAAAATTCAGATCGGATTAGAAGTGCACCCACTGATTATACTTGTATTGATTCATCTGTTTAATCAATTAAACTACTTTGTCCGTTATTCAATTAGTTGTTCCCAATCTAGGGATCGTGCCCCTCCAACAGACCACAAGATAAATCTAAGTGCTTGTGAAAGAAGAAAAAACAAGATTCTAATACATACATTTATTTCCAGATTTTTGGGCTTTCCTCTAATCTTTGCTTTTTTGTGAAAACTGGAAATATTGGACATCTGAAAAACAACAAAGGCCCCCAAGATAAAAGCCAAACACAATGGGAACACTGATTTAATCTTTACCAAAGTGTTTGCATTTTATAAGCTTATTATTAGTTTTTATATGTAAAAAGGAACATGTAACTGTAGCTGTAAAATAAAATGAATAAAAAGTACAAGTAAGTAATCAAGTCAAGTACAGGTACCCCAGTTGTACTTGAGGTACAGCACTTGAGTAAATGTTCTTTACTTTCCATCACTGCACATAGCATCAAATCTGATTTACAGTTTTGAAATATTATTAAAACATGCAGAGTGTCGAGGTGCATTAAGTATCATGTGCATCAAGCGTTAAGCTTGTCAGCTTCTGAATGTTTCAGAAAGACGAGGTATCAAATATAAAAGAAAAGAAAACAGCTATATAAACTACTGATGATAGAAACATGAAAAAGCCTGCCGGCAGAAGGTTACACAACTTGTAGGAGTTAATCATTTACACTCACGCAGAGCTACAGTCACTGTCTGTCTCCCCCCTCAGCAAACACCCACACACACACATTGTCATCATACCATATCTGACATGGTGACTGACTGGCGGATTAGTTAATTACACAAAGGGCAACTCAAAAAAAGGAGGGGGAAAAGAAAAGAAAAATCGGCTAAATGATGTAAGGACACAAGTATTTCAAACATGCAAGGAAAGCTCTGGTGCAATTTCTGAGGAATTTACTGTCAGAGCTTAGCCCTCCACTGTAGGAAGTTAGACGTTAGATTTTATAAAAAAGTATCAGGTTTGAACCTGTCAGATGCTTTAGTAACAGATGAACGCTTCAGAGCAGAAAAATGAGGGACTTCTCAGACTTTTTGTGCCTGGAGAGAAAAAGCTGCCCAGAGAGAGAGCCAGCGTGACCCAGATATGACAGTCATTTCACATTTTTTTGCTCCTAAAACAGGCAACAGATGTCAGAACAATTCTTTGTCAAAGTGTATGTTAAAGTGAAACATTTTACAGAGCGGGTATTGTACTAGTTTAGTTCAGTTCAATGTCAGGGCAGATTGAGAGATTCACACTGAGGCTGGATTGGATTTGCTTTGGATTTAACAAAATAGTAATCTTATGACAATTTTAGAAACAATACAAGAGGAAACAATTGATATAAGTTAAATATTGAGGATTACAGGTTTACTGAAAGTTGTTATAGCAATATCTGTAATGATGAGTTGATTACTCTGTTTGTAGATGGACATAAAAAAGTTTTGCTGCTTTTCTTTGTCTTCACTTAAAAGTAAATTGCTAGATTGCTACAGTAGTTGAAATTATAGCATTTTTCTATTTGATACTTAAAGGTCAAAGTTCATTCTTGAAAATAGTTGAAGTTTGTTCAGTTGACAAAGTCACAAAAATGTTTATACATTTATATAATGTTAGGTTAAAGTATACTGTTGTAATTACTGGATAGGGTGGCATATTTAAAAATAAACGTTATGTGTATATTATGTGTATATACATATATATACAAATGTCTATCTATCTATCTATCTATCTATCTATCTATCTATCTATCTATCTATCTATCTATCTATCATCTATCTATCTATCTATCTATCTATCTATCTATCTATCTATCTATCTATCTATCTATCTATCTAATCTAAATAAACTTAACTTAATAATAAACACTCTAGCCTTCATAAACGACCTGCAGTGTGCGGCTTTGACCAGCAGGCGGCGGTGAGCAATGTGCGGCTCTGACCTGCAGTGTACGGCTCTGACCAGCAGGTGGCGGTGAGAAAAAATCATGAAACCTCCTCAGAGGTCAGAGTGATTTACTTCCGGTCGGGCGGTAAAGCGTGTGTGCAGAAGCAACGTTATTGTGACGGAAAGACATCGAAAATCCGATTTATACATTTAAATAAAGACTTATACTAACGAGGAATGGTGAGTATAAGTTACTTATGTTTTTTATCAGCTCATTAGACACTTTTCTGTGTATTTATCTGCGTAAACACCGCACTGTGATAGCCTGTTAGCTTGTTTAGCATTGGCGTCTCATTCATAATCTCCACTGAATGAATGAAAACCTCACATTTACGCACATAAGTAGTGTTACAAGTAATATTTAGGTATGTAATCAGTGTTACTTTACCACACCCTCTTGTATGTATTAGTGTAATTATGCTGCATTTAGTTTGAGTTTGGTCCATTTTTTTGCAGGAAACATCGCACCAAACTTAGAAATCTTGCAATTTAGCTCACATGGCCTAAAAGGCAAATAAAAAGTTTAAAACATAGTAAAGATTAACTTTGCTGCAGTCTAAGTCTCTACCAATAAATACTGCTGAATGAAAGCCAGTGGTTGAGGAAGTATTCAGAGACTTTACATGAGTCAAAGCACCAATACATTAAAAATATTCTATGAGTAAAAGTCCTGCTTGAAAAATCTTAAGTAAAAGTACTGCAGTATTATGAGTGATGTAGTTAAAGTATTACAGTAAAAGTACTTCAGTATTATGAGTGATGTAGTTCAAGTATTACAGTAAAATTACATAAGTATTATGAGTGATGTAGATAAAGTATTACAGTAAAAGTAAGGGTCAGCAGATACATCTGAGGGGTCATGTGTATAAATATTATGGTATTAGAAAGTACAATATTTCCCTCTGAAATGTAGTCATGTGGAAATATAAAGTAACTCAAGTAAATGTACTTAGTTACTTTTCATCACTGGCTAACGCATTGTTGATTCTGTTAAGAAAACTGCCCGTCCTGGTTAAGCCAAATATTGCAAAAAAGGAAACTCATCTACATCTAAAAGATTAGATTAAATTGTCCTTTATTAATCCCACAACAGGGAAATTCACTTCACAGCAGCAACAGAAGCAAAACGATGTGTAATATACCATGCAGAAAAAAATGGGCATCCACAACAAACAGAAACCCTTAAACATATACAATAAACAAACTACATTTACTTAACGTTTTGCCAAAAGCCAGGCCAAAGTTATTTGACTTAATTAGCTTTTTAAAAGAGAAGAACAATGTTGTTAAGGATAACTTTGCAGACAGCTCTAATGCTAATAAGGATCTTGTAGTAAATTTAACATTATATATTTAACCTGTTTCATTTTGTTTTGTCCGCAGAGTTTACCGTTGAACCCAAAGCCATTCCTGAACGGCCTGACAGGCAAACCCGTGATGGTGAAACTGAAGTGGGGTATGGAGTACAAGGGCTACCTGGTGTCAGTGGATGGATACATGAATATGCAGGTGAGTGTATTCATAGTTAAATATTAAGAACAATACTTCTTACATGTTCCAATGAAAATGTGTCTGTTTTTCTCTCTCTTTTGCTTTGAATTCAGTCAACTTGAGGTGCAAAGATTAGTTGATTAGCCACAATTTTTATCTCATAATTATTTTTTTAATCTTTAAGGGAGAAATTACAAACATTTGGTGGTTGCACATTCGAACATGTGATTATTTGAAGCTTTTCTGTGTCTCATGATAGTAAACATAATATTTTTGGATATGAGCTTAAAAAATTATAACAGCATTTCACAGATATTTTATAGACAGAACCCAATTGAGAAGTTTTTGGGCAGAATGATCGATGGTAGAAGTAATCTTTAGCTGCAGCCCTACACTCAATACGGTCAAAATAACTTCCATATACATTAAAGTAGGGTTATCAGATAAAATAACTGACAAAATGTTGTTGGAAGAATGATACACTTGTGGATTTTCTTCTCACAGAGACAGACAGACAGAACTTATAGCTGAATTTGATATAAGAGCCTGCTAGTAACTACATGTTCTACTGTTATGAACTGCATGGTCAATCACTTGAACACCAGATTCAGATCTACTGTACACCCTGTTACGTCAGAATTCCTCCTTCATATATTTGGGACTTTTAACCATGCAAATAATCCTTTTATTGGTAGTTTTTTGACCTATTTATTTTACATGTTTTCCTTTCAGCTGGCAAACACAGAAGAATACGTGGATGGAGCATTGGCGGGTCACCTTGGTGAGGTGCTTGTCAGGTATGTTGTACATCCCAAATTAAACATCTGCTCATCTTTATTCCTAAACTAGATCAGAATAGCTTTAACTTTTTCACTAGTGCTACAACGTAGATTGACATAAAATTTAGCTGCAGTTATTTTAATAATCTAATCTTTATTTTAGTCAAACGTTTGCTGGTTGCAGCTTCTCAAATGTGATGATTTGAAGCTTTTAAGTGTCATATATGATAATGAACAGAATATATTTGGTTGTTGGACTTTAAAAACAGACATTTGAAGACATTACATTGGGCTCCAATGATGTTAGAACAGGCTTTTTTCATCATTTTCTGACACTTTATAGACAAAATGATTCATCAGCAATATAACTGGCAGCCTTTTTAACAATTTTTAAACAGGATTCTCTAAAATAAAGTTTAAGAGGCCTGTCAAACAGCAGTGTAGATACACACAAGTACAATAAAAAACAAGTTGAGCAGCAGCATCAAATTTGCCTTTCCCTTTGATGTAGAGAAAGTGTCTTTTATGTCCTGAAGCCTGTAGATCTCTAACTACCTTAACTAACCTGGGGCAATAATTAACATGTCGTTTGCTGAGAGAAATCAGTGTAATATTATATGATAGACACACACTGTGCTTTTCTTTTCACTTGTAAGAATAAATATGTTTTATCTCCCCCACAGGTGCAATAACGTTTTGTACATCAGAGGAGTAGAAGAAGAGGAAGAGGACGGAGAAATGAGAGAGTGATGTCGATGAAGAGGTCTTGGCCCGATGTTCTGTCTGAGTGTGATTGTACCTAGTAGTTGAGTTAATGTGTGTTTGTGTTTTCACCATGTGAAACAAATGAACGATTGGGGTTTAGGTTTTTTTGGTTTTTTTCAAGCTGTTTTTGAAGAAAGTTTTTTTTTTTTACTGTATGTGAGACCAATTTTATGTTGTGAAATTGTAATACAGACACAATAAAAAGGATTATTGTACTCTTTCTTAAACTGGACTGCTGTGGTTTTTGAATTTTAAAGTCTGACAAGAAAAGATGAATAAAGTAGAAATTGTACATCCTGCTTTAATTATTCACTGGACAGAAACTACAGAGATTGACTCGCAGTTTGAATGTTTTCTCTGAGGCCTGCGACCGAAGCACCACCCCTCTTTTGTGCACTTTAAACTCTGCCTCCCTTTGACAAATATTTGCCTGTTTCCTAAACTGCACTCTGCAACAACAGAATCTGAAGAAACTGAATTAAAATGTCCAGCAAGTACAGACTACTGGTGAAGAACGCCAAACAGGTGGTTCTGATCTGCAACAATGGAGAGAAATACCTGACGAAGACTGGGATGCAAAGTCTTTGTGTCATTGAAAATGGGAGCGTTGTAATAGGGAGGTAAGAAAAACACTCAACGTGACAATCCTGAGGTTTGTCATGCTAAATAAACCAAGACTACGGTTAAATTAAGAAATGTGACAACTTGTGTTAGTTTGCACCCATATAGCTGCTCTCTAATCTGACCTGCAGTTAAAATATTGTCAGCTTTATTTGATCTACAGATTTTTGAAAGTTTAATTTAAAAATGCAGAATCAAAATTATTCTCCTGCAGCATTTACAATGGTGTAGAGTAAGCGGCCATCCTGAGGCTGTAATGGCTCACTACACACCATAAAACAGGAGAATGTAGATAATCTTGCCATTATGATTCATTAGCAACTCAAGTATTTGCTGACAAATGGAATAAACATCTTTATATATATAAAAGTCAGGGTTCAACATGACCAATTATCACATATTTAATAGTGGCACCTTGTGGCTCAGGTTGACTCCTATAATTATCTCCTATAATTATAGCTAAATTATCTTTTTTTAAATGTATTATCTTTATTGTGAGGACAGTGTGCAGGTGTCACGTCATCCTTCCACCAACACACCCGTCACCTTTGGATGATACGTTTTATTATCTTGCATTTTTCTTATATAACTTCTATTCTTATTATTATTTGAGTTCATTGACAATGTCTGTAAGGGGTTTACAGCCCCAGTTTAATCATATTTCAAGTGTTTTATGTGCTATACTGATAAATAAATATCAGGAGTATTACATAATTGTGATTCACACAGGGAAAAAGTAAATATAATAATAGAAGGAAGAGTGAATCAGAATATACAGGAGAGATATGCTATGTGTAATTAAATACCTGTTTGCATGCACACACAACCTCTTACTGTTAGTGAGACAAGTACAAATAAATGTACAAAAAACTATTATTGAAATTAAAAATTGAAGTTACTGTATAATAGTCACATTTTCATTTTAACTTAAAAACTATCAGAACCAACAGGTAGAAGGCTAATAACTATCAATTGTGCCAATTAAATGCTCCATTGCATTAATTAGGCTGATATCACAGACCTAAAGTGTTTGTAAGATTGAGCATCAACACCTGCTGCTCACTAGAAGCAAATATTCTTGTCTTTTTTATTTACTTTAAACAAAAGTTGAATCTCCTAGTTGCAGGAAAATGACTCCTCTTATACAAGTCACTACTCTTTGTAAGGAAAATGGAAAGTTTGGCTTGAGGTGCAAGAGGAAGAGGAGACCATGTTGTTACCTATATCAGTGAGGTTTATCTTCTGTAAGGCTCAGACTCATTGGGCTAAGTTCAGCTTTAATCAGTCTAAACTGTGCACTGTCTGGCTCAGCTGTATCTTAAGTTTAATTAACTGATATCTTCTTGCAGTGATGGGCTGATTAAGGCTGTGGGGCCTGCTGACACCATCAGGGCTCAGTATCCAGAAGCATCTTTTGATAAAGTGATCGATGCAACAGGAATGTGCATCATGCCTGGTGAGTATCAGTTTTTATGGTACCTGCACACAGGCTCAGCCCAGTCTACATACATGTGGTAACTTTGGACTCTTACATAATATTCATCTTGTTTCAGGGTTGGTTGATGCCCACACTCATCCAGTTTGGGCTGGTGACCGGGTGCATGAATTTGCAATGAAGGTACAACATCATGACCAATATGTTTTTCCACTCACTTCCACAACTGCATCTTAGTAATGAAATGAATGTCACTCCTCCAGCTGGCAGGTGCCACCTACATGGACGTACACCGGGCCGGCGGAGGGATCCACTTCACGGTGGAGCACACTCGAGCTGCGGGGCCCTCAGAGCTGCTGGCCTCACTGAGCAGCAGGTTGGTTCGGATGCAGCGGGCGGGTACCACTCTGGTGGAGTGTAAGAGCGGCTACGGCCTGGAGCTGCAGACTGAGCTCAAGATGCTGGAGGTGATCGAAGAGGCCAGACGCACACTGCCCATCAACATCTCCTCAACCTACTGTGGAGCCCATGCAGTGCCCAAGTATGGACTCACCTCAGAAATTTCACTTTACATCTTCACTCTAATCTTCCTCTAATCACTGTTTCTCTGTCCTTTATCCAGAGGGAAGACAGTAGCAGAGGCCACAAAGGACATTCTGCAGGTTCAGCTGCCTCTGCTGAAGGATCGTATGTCTGCTGGAACTCTCAGAGTCGACAACATCGACGTTTTCTGTGAGCAGGGAGTGTTTGACCTAAGCTCAACACGCTCCATCCTGCAGGCTGGCAAAGACATGGGCCTCAACATCAACTTCCATGGAGATGAGCTCCATCCTATGAACTCTGCTCAGGTATTGTGCACTCCAGCATTTATTGATATTTTTGGCAATACACTTGAAGGCGGAAAACTGCACACCAAGCTGAGAAACCCATATGTCTCAGAATAATGCACAAAATATAGTCTCCAAGATGATCATAAAACTGAATCAATAGCTCTCTACAAACAAGGGAATATTATATACCACTAAGTGAAGTGTGGCGTTGAAAATAATTGCTTGGTATTTACTCATCCAGCAGACTTTAATCAACATTATTTACCCTTTTGTTTGGAAAAAGATATTAGGGTCCATCACAGTTTGTTTATATTACCAGAAAACAGTACCAAAAGAAATGTTCTGAGCACAACTTTCTTACTCAGATATGAAGCAGAGAAAAGCTGAATTTTCACACCTGAGAACCTGAAATCATCCACTGTATGACATGTTTTCTCGATAAAGGTCTTTAGATGATTAATCATTATAAATAATGTCAAATAACTACGTTTTAGTGCTATACTGCAACAATTTTAATGTATTAGAATAATTGTATATTTAAAAAGACTATTGCTTATTTGATTGACAGCTTTGTTAACCTGTGTGTGTGTGTGTGTGTGTGTGTGTGTGTGTGTAGTTGGGAGCAGAGCTTGGAGCCTTAGCCATCAGTCACCTGGAGGAGGTGACAGATGAGGGGATTACTGCCATGGCAAAAGCAAAAACCGCTGCAGTCCTTCTACCAACTACAGCTTACATTCTTCGGTATTGTAACACACACACATTAACATTCTCTCACACTGACCGTTTACAGCTGTGTGGTGTTTGATAATCCGTGTGTGTGTGTGTGTGTGTGTGTGTGTGTGTGTCCAGGCTGCCTCAACCCCGGGCCAGAGACATGTTGGAAGCTGGAGTAATTGTTGCCCTCGGCAGCGACTTCAACCCCAACGCCTACTGCTGCTCCATGGTGAGTACATCAGGAGAGATGTGAGGTGTCAGTCAGCACTTCTCTATCCTGTTTATGTGCATCCCACCCTCTCTGTCTTGTGTCTTTCCTCCAGCCAATAGTCATGCACCTGGCCTGTGTCAATATGAGGATGTCCATGCCTGAGGCTTTGGCAGCAGCCACCATCAATGCGGCCTACGCCCTTGGGCGCTCCCACACACACGGCTCCCTGGAGGTCAACAAACACGGAGACCTGCTGGTCCTCAACACCACACGGTAAATCAAGTGTGACAGAAAAACATGACAATGACTAAATTTACACACACAGGAAAAAAACTCTGTCCTTTTGATGAAAGATTTCATGTTTTTCGTCTTGCCTTTGGTATAAGTTGATTAGACTTTTGTTTTTAGCTGTTTTGATAGTTTTATCAAGGAAATCAGAGGTGATGTAATGTACAAGATTAAAAGAAATATTCCTTATATTTTGCCCTCTTTATGTATATTTATGGGCTGGATAAAATATTAGGAACATTTGTTAATATAATGCACTCCAGTACACCAAGACCTCCCACCACAATCTAAATAATAATAAACATAAAGGAAAATGACCTTTTTGACAATGTAGACAAAAGCAGAGCTGTTGTATTGGATTGCATTAGATTGCACAGGTGTTCCTAATAAAGTGCTCAGTGACTGTGTATTTAGTTACTGCAAAGAGGAATAGTTAGTTAAAGCTTGACTTGAGTGCACTTTAGTAAACATCCAGAAGAGGGCTTCAAATACCTCAAACTAAAATTAGCAGCTAGCGAGTCAACTGAGATGTTGTGTGTGGATCAAACTACAAGAATTTGATCTGATACATGAATCTGGAGGAGAGTAGTGGTAAGATTTATTTAAGCTCTAAGACTGAGTTTATGAGAGGCCATTTATATAAAATTATCCATGTGGTTTAAATGTAAAATTAGGTAGTTTCCTCTTCTGAGCTCTCATCTCAAGGAAAGTTTGAGACTTTAAGTTCATTTGGCCATGAATTGCAGCTTTGCAGGGATCTGACTGTGTAAACTTGTGCTTATTAAAAAAATATTTTTGAAACACGCTCACTGGATTTTAGGTTTTGCACTCCACTGAGAATCCCATTGTTGAAGCAAAACCTCCTTTCCCAATTCTCTTTCAATAAGATGTTTTGACCTCTCACATGAGTGTATAATAAACTGTTACTTGAGTTGTTGCTTTCTTAGTGTATGACATATTAGTGTGTGAAATGAGTCCTCTGTTTACTTCAATGCAGATGGGAGCATCTGATCTACCAGCTGGGTGGACATCAGGAGCTCGTCCGATACGTCGTCATCAAAGGCAACGTAGTCTACGATAACGACAAAACCGTGGACTTATAACCAGGGAGAAAGATCATTCCGCTTATTAAGAAATGTGCTAAGTCCAATGAATCAATGTTACTATCTTAACAGTATTAATGAATTCTCCACAGATCAATGTTTTAAAGATAAAATGTCACGTTTGATGTCTGTCTATTCATGTATCTCTGTTACTGTGATGGATAACAGACATTAAGTCAGCTTATTCAGTGATTATACATAAGAGGAATTTCATTATCAGCACAGAAACAGGTTAAATATTTGGCACCTGATGATCAGAGCTTATTGATTTGGTGCTATCTGACCTGTAGCTGTAACTCTGCAATGAGCTGATGTTCAGCCCTCTTTTATCTGTGTAACCGAAGAGTGTTTTGTGAGGTGAAAGCAGACACAACAAACTACAGAATAAAGAGTGGTGAAGCAAAAGTAAAGAAGTCAATGAGTCACTATCACCTGAAACAAAACATCAATTAAACCTTTCACACATGTGTAAAGAGTGCTCTCTGCTTTTATTGACATACAACGCTCGTTTTTAACTAAATGGATCCACAGGCATGGCTTAAAAACCAAATACTGACACAGACCAATACTCTTCAAATATTTTACATAACAACACTCACTATATAATGTGATTTTTTTTAAAAAGAGGCAACATTAAGAAAACTAGATTAAATGCTATTCACAACAATAAATGAGTGCACAGAAACAATATCATAGTGGCACACATGATAACTAGATTATTATAAACAACAGATGAATGTAACTGATATGATGTACTGAGGCACTGAGCAAAAAAAAAGAAGATACATTTTATGTATCTAAAGGTTGAGTGTATTAAATGAGCGGCTGAATTCCGTCAAGCTTCGTATTTCTTCCCTCCTCGGTGGATCTGTTGGTAAAGCGTCATGGAGAAAGCCATACCAAGGAGCTGGAAGAAGAAAACCACACTTGGTCAAAAATCATCATTATCATCATCATCTAGTGCTGTTCCAGAGTGTGTATGTAAGCACAGCATTAAATGTCACTTACCTGAATGACCAACACACACATGGCGATGGTTCCCAGGACGTGTTTATTGTCATCCAGCCACTCCTCTACTTTCTCATAGCAACCCTGAAAAAACACACATTAAAAGTATTTAGCATAGGAGGAGGGAAAGTATGGAAGTAAAGCAGAATTAGATTAGAGGAATCCAGTTTGAGACCAGGACTAGATCAATCATGTTAAGATCGTTTTAAATGTGCAACAAAATCACATTTATAAGAAATTGGTCCAGGATATCCTTTGTTTGTATGTCTTGTGTCTACTGTGGTGTGCTTTTGGTTTAATTTCCCTGCAGATGAGGTCTGATAGGGACAGGAAACTTCTTTAATAACAAATTCAATCTGTGTGTCTCCCTCCCTTCTCCTTTCTCTCTTAACCCGACTGTGTCCAAAGATGGAGCGCCCTCGTAGCCAAGTGGTCACAGCTCATACCGTATACCCACAATGCCTTTTTTGCACGTCATACCCATTACTCTCTCTCTCTCTCTCTCTCTCTCCTTGTTTCCTGTTGGCCTCTCTGCCACAAACTGTCCAATAAAGCCCAAAAAATATTAAATTAAAAAAAGTGCCCTGAGAATAACTGTAGTGATTTGAAGCTATATTAATAAAACCTAATTGAAACTGAAGTGAATTAAAAAAATGTGTTGGTTATGATACAAGCTTCAAATGATCAAATTAGGACATGCAGTTCCTATGATTAATTACCAACATTCAGAGGCGGTATTCACATCTTTTACTTGACTAAAAGTAGTAATACAACAGTAGAAAAACTCCAATTGTGAGGTAATGTATTGCCTTCAAGATTTTACTAAAATAAATATACACACGTAACATCGGGTGAATTTACTTTAAAGGTGCAGTGTGTGGGATTTAGTGATGTCTAGTGGTGAGGTTGCAGATTGCACTATTAACCAAGTGGATTCAATTATTATTTCTTGATAAAATTTGCTAAGACATGTCACAGTTTACCAGTTTTAAGATTTTATGACAACACACGTATACACACTGACCCGTGTCCAGAAGACGTTGGAGGCGTTGCGTCCGCAGCCCTCGTAAATCTGCTGGCAGCAGCGGTCAGGAACCACGTTGACTTGCAGGGCAGTGTACCAGTCATTATGGTTCATGACTCCACAACACCGCCACTAGTGCACAGACAGGAGAGGAAACCACAGTCACTTATGAATAAATATAAGAAAAACAAGCTTAATGTATCTTTAAAGAGATGCTTATAAAGCAATGGAGAGACTAAAAACAGGAGTGCTTACATTTAAAAAGAAGATAACTGGTGAAAAATAGCTTCATAAAGCAGCAAGAGGATTTATTTTAAAATTCTTAAAACATCTCAGGAATTAAAATACACCTCCATGCTTTCCCAAACTTTAATATAACCTTTGCTATATTGTGATATGTGTGTTTAAATCATACCTCTCCCTGTATGGTGTTCCATGCATTCTTCAGTCCAGCGTTGTTTTCCGTGTTGTAGAGCACCAGCCCTTCTTTCAGGTCCCGTCTGGCATTTTCATTCACCTGCAAGGACAGAGGGTGGAGAGGTGGATTATGGGATATGTAGGCACACCCATCTATAGGGCTTATTAATAGATATGAATGCTCCTTTACCTTGTCGGTGTAGACAAAGAACAGGATGAGGAGGATCAGTTCGGCCAACAGGATGATCAACAGAACGATGAAAAACTGAATAAAATTAAAAGAAAAAGAAGAAAACTTCAGTTTAACATGACCAGAAACATGCCTGATATACTAAAGTTGCATTCAGACAAGACAAAATATGGGAAATATGAGCTTCTTACTTAAAAAAAGACACTTTGTTTTAACTTTTTAATGTAAATTACAAAAAATAAACACGAGAATTGGTGGAGGATTCTGGTTTTTCTGATATCAGCAGCTCAAAAGTTTAAAAATAACATCAATTAAAATACATTTAGAACATCAGATTGTTACAAAAGTTATAATTCCCACACACCCTGAACATAACATCATCTAAGAAACTACCCTGATACAGAAAACAGCACACTAGTGACACATGGGCGTTGTAGTATAAGTCTACTCACGCTCAGCAGCAGGCACTTGTTCTCCTTGATTGCACCCAGGCAACCCAGGAATCCCGTCACCATGACAACGGTGCCGAGGGTGATGATGAGGTTGGCGGCGGAGAGCGACGGGAACGAGGGCGACAGCGTGGCAAAGCTACCCTGGGAAACCGACAGCCACACGCCGACACCGAGCAGCCCGCACCCGCCCAGCTGAAAAACGCACACAGGAAATTCAAGAAACTTCCTGCTGATTTAATGATAACTGAGCACTTTAATTGGTACACTGATCTTTCTGCTGATTCACAGGAACATCAAAAGGTGTATTTTCTGACTTAGTGTATGTGTGTGCGTGTGTGCGGAGCCGATATGTTATAATTACCCAAAAGAGCAGGTTGAAGAGGAAGAGCATGTATTTAACACAGCAGATGCAGCCGCGAGCCATGATTAAATCAACAGTCACTGCAAAAAAAAGGAAAGAAATTAAATACTTAAGAACTAAGATAAAACTTTTATCACATCAAAATCATCTATTAGAGGGACATCAGAGCTCACCAACCCTCTTTATGCTCTTGTTAAATCACGCTTACTGCAAACATGTTGCTCTCTTCTGAGCGTCAAGCTGCAACCACATAAAAAAGGAAGGGTTAAAAACTCACCACTTCAACAAGCAGATGAACCGAGAAGCTGGAGTGGTCTACCTACAACACAAAGAGTGCATTAAGATTCACGTTATACTGTATTTTATATACAAGTTATCACAGAAAGCAAAGTCTTAAGTTCATAGGAAAAACTCCTCAGCTGACTATTATTGTTATTTTTAAAGATTAACACAACTGCACAGAGATTATTCATGTCAGTGACTTGAAGTTTTTATGGCAGATTTTAGAGGCAATTACCAATACTGATGCTTTAAATGACAGCTATTAAACTAATAACCAACTATTTTAAATAATTTAGTTTGGGGTCATTGTTTTTAAATTTACATGTGAATATTTCCTGGTTTCTTTAGTCTTAAAGAAAGTAAACTGAATATATTTGGGTTGTGGACTGTTGGTTGAGACAAAACAAGACATTTGAGGACGTCATCTTGGGCTTTCATCATTTATTAATATTTTATAGTCCAAACAATTAATCTATCAATTGAGAAAAGAATCGTTAGTTGCTAATATTAACTAATATACAGTATATTAACCCAGTCAATTCACTGGTCAAGTTATTATTAGCTATTATTTTTATAATGAGGTTGTGATTGATATAACAGGTTGTATCTTTGATCCTTTAGTAAACAAAAGAAAAGACAACACGATTTGCAGAGGTCATAAAATGCACATATTAACCTTAATTTATTCTATTAAAAGATCTCCTTCAAATTTGCTTTCAATGTTCAGTGATAGAGGACAAAATCCACAGTGAGTCCTCACAGTCATTTAAAAGTAGATGTGAAGCTACTATTCAGCTTCAGCAGTCTGAGTTAGTCATATCAAGTGATATCTGACACATTTACAGTCTTTTTAGCATCAAATTCCCTCTTTGTGTTTTCCTGTTGAGCTGTGGCAGAAGTATAGTAACAAAAAGACTTTGGCACTAAAAACACTGTAAAGTTGAAACCTAGAAGACTTGATTTGACTCATTTGGACGACTGCAGCTTCATATTAGCTTCAGATCAACTTTTAAATACATTTTTTGCACAGAAGGAGGACTGTGGATTTAGTCCTCCATCACTTCCATTGTAAGGGCATTATGACAGGATCTTCTAATGGTCAGTATGAACAGGAGGAATGATTACAGCAAGAAAAAGTGGTTTCACTGTTCATCGGGGCTCCTAACCATTGTTTTAAGACAGACATAATGTCAGTGTTTATTGATGTCATTAAAAGATCAGTAATGTGTATAAAGTCAGAGGTAAAACTATATTTTCAGTCATGAGAAACACACAACATGCTTATTTTTTCAACAATAGGTCAATCTCTGCCAGAAAGAAACAGTATTTTTAAGTAATAAGTCTAACTGTTGTTTTGTGTTCATCACAGCTGGTTTTCATGGCCATGAACTCATACTGTACAGTTCACTATTAAATGTTTCATGAGCACAGTCTGGGAGTGTCTCGATAACAGTGTTACATGTTTATACAAAATTCATCAACTGACTTAAATAGACTGTTTGATTGTAGGTGTGCCATAAAGCACAGCACTTTACTAAGAGAAGTACTTTAGCTACCATTATTATTATTATCAGTGGTGGAAGAAGTATTCAGATCATTTCCTCAAGTAAAAATACAAACACAGCAATGTTAAAAATAACTGTATTATAATTAAAAGTCCTTCATGAAAAATCCTACTTTATTATCAGCTTGATGTAGTATGCAGTATTACAGTAAAAGTACTGCAGTATTATGAGTGATGTAGTATGCAGTATTACAGTAAAAGTACTGCAGTATTATGAGTGATGTAGTATGCAGTATTACAGTAAAAGTACTGAAGTATTATGAGTGATGCAGTATGTAGTATTACCGTAAAAGTACTGCAGTATTATGAGTGATGTAGTATGCAGTATTACAGTAAAAGTACTGCAGTATTATGAGTGATGTAGTATGCAGTATTACAGTAAAAGTAGTGGTTTGGTCCCTCTGACTGATATATTATTATATATGACATCATTAGATTATTAATAGTGAAGCATCAGTGTTAGAGCAGCATGTTACTGTTGTAGCTGCTGGAGGTGGAGCTAGTTTACACTACTTTATATACAGTTAGCTAGTTTAGTCCAGTGTTCCCAACCTAGGGGTGGGGCCCCTCCAAAGGGTCAGCAGATAAATGTGAGGGGTGATGAGATGATTAATGGGAGAGGAAAGAAGAAAAAACAAAGTTCTGATACACAAATCTGTTTTCAGTTTTTGGACTTTTTCCTCTAATCTTTGTTGTTTTGATGAAACATTGGATCCATGGGAGAAGTTTAAAGGGAAAAATCACTATTTAGTGGAGCTGTTAACAACTCATAGACATCTGAAATGTGACCCTGACTACACACTGCTTATTGTAAGACATCAAAATGAAACCATGTTAGAAGTTTAAAGGGAAAAATCACTATTTAGTGGAGCTGTTAACAACTCATAGACATCTGAAATGTGACCCTGACTACACACTGCTTATTGTAAGACATCAAAATGAAATCCATTGTGTCAACTCTTTCTCCGAAGAGAAACTAAAGCTGTCAAATAAATGTAGTGGAGCAGAAAGTACAATATTTCCCTCTGAAATGTAGTAGAGTGGAAGTATAAAGTAACATAAAAGTACAAATACCTCAACATTTCACTTAAGTTCCTGAGTAAATGTAGTGACTTTCCATTTCTAGAGTATTATTATCATTATAACAGTGATTATTATAATAACAGTGATTATTATTATTACAGTATCCCCATCTCCAATCTCGTCTCGACGTGACGTCACTGGATTGAACTTCAGTCTGTGGTTTGACAAAAGTTTGAGCAAAAAAAAGGACAAAATAAACCTTCTTAAACTCACTAAATCATCTCATTTGATACTTAAACCAAAAGCAAACACGAATATCTTTGCCTGCAGATAATTTCAGCACTTCCTCGCTGCTCAGGGCCATGATTGTTTTCATGCCCATGCCCTCGGAAATGAGACAAGAAAAGGGGGAAAGAGAGAGAGAGTGAGAGACAGAGAGAGAGAAAAGAAGGATACTTTCTCTTACCTTTGGCTACAAACCGGAGCTCATCGTCCCGGTAAAATGTATCAGGCGCTGTAACTTTCACATGCCTCCCTTCACAGCATCATCCGGTGTAGAAAGCATTTAAAATCCGACGTTTGTACGCTGTGAAGTCGGCTTTGAAGTTTCGTCGATGGCTGCAGAAAGAGGAGGAGGGTATTTTCTCTGGAAGAGGGCGGAGCGCAGCGGAGGACTGAGGCCGACCTGGAGGCGTGACCGTCGGCGGGGAAGAGAGGGGAGCAGCCGGCCAATGACCCTGGTTGTGTCAATGTGACCGTGGAAAAATAGCAGAGGTGGAAAATAACTACATTGACTCAAGTGATGTAGTTAAGTGTAATTTTGAGGTGCTTGTACTGTATTTGAGTGTTTTCCCTTTTATACTGTTACTTTACTCTTCCACTCCACTATAATTAAGAGGGAAATATTGTACTTTCTACTCCACTACATTAATTTAACAGCTTTAGTTACTTTTCAGATGATTTGACACAATGGATAATATAACTAAGTCTCTAAAGTCCCTCTAAACTTCTCACATGGTTTCATTTTATTGTCTTAAAAAAACCATTTCAGATGTCTATGAGTTGTAAACAGCTCCACCAAATAGTTATTTTCCCCTCTAAACTTCTCACATGGATCCAATATTTCAGCAAAAATCAAAGATTTGAGAAAAAGTTACAAAACTGAAAACAGATTTGTGTATCAGAACTTTTTATTCTTTCCTCTCCCATTAATCATCTCATCACCCCTCACATTTATCTGCTGACCCTTTGGAGGGGCCCCACCCCTAGGTTGGGAACCACTGGACTAAACTAGCTCACTGACAGAGGGACCAAAACACTACTTTTACTTAAATACTTTAACTACATCACTCATAATACTTAAATTAATTTTTGTTTTATTTCATTACTGTATTACCCTGTTAACACATTTTCTGGAAAAAAAAAAAATTTGACCTTATAAAATATCCTTTTTATGTACACTTTCACTTTATGTGCAATAACTTGTATAATTTTTGGGCTACAGAAAGGTAAATGATTTGTAACAGACTTTGATTTGTATATATTCTGATGTATGTTTTTGATAATTCATTTTGAAGATAGTATACCATATAGTGCCCTGCTTTTAAGTAATGTCAGTATTTTCATTATTGTGTTTTTCTGTGATTGATGGACAATCCTCTTATCCCTGCTGTCTGTATTTTGCTGATTTATTAGTTTTATTTTAATTTCAGATTAGATTTTTTGTAGTTAAGTATATCTTCATGCCTCCTGTCATACATTATGATTCTCTTGCCACATTTCTGAGATAACACAGCCTCTATACCTCATCACATCTGGATTTTATAGGACCTCTAATCACACAAACACACACAAATCCCAAAGCCAAACAGGATTTTAATAAAGGTTCATCATTATAACATTGATATAAATACACGACTCTGAACAGAAAATCCCAAATAAAAGTACAAAATATACAAAAAACATTAAAAGCATGTTTCTCTTTCAGTTGCCTGCCTTACAGCATCCATGGCATTTAAAGCAGGAGTGTGTTTCCTGTGTTTTTCTAGGGTCGAAGGAGTAAAAGCAGTTGTCCAGTTTCTGCCAGCATCCTAGAGGCAACCATTCTCCAGTGAAAACTGGGATCTGTGTTGGTGCCCCCACTCCCACAACAAAGAGGGAGAGGGGTGAGGGTGGGGTCAAAGGACACATAAGGAGGTGGACAGTGACAGTACTATCACTGACTGACTGTTCCTCCGTTATTGAACTCTTTCTCTCTGTTGGTATTTGTTTATCCCAGCACCCATCGATCAGAATGGGAGGAGTTCAGCTGCACTGATTCGCTTCTGTCTCCGCCTTCGTGCTGAAAGACACAGATATTAAACATGTTATTTGGAATATTTATTACTGTACAACAACATGTACACATTTGACAGTGTTAACGAAGATTTGAGCAGGTAAATATGGAGGTAGTTTTCATGATAATTTGGACTTTTTTTGTACCATTTGGGCAGTTTCTTCCATTGAAAGGTCAGGCTGCATATCAATAAATTGTCCCCTCCAATTATGATTAAGACCTGTGGTTCATGGTCTGATTTTAGTGCATCCGACACGCAATGATGGGCGAATGATGACCAACAAAACCAAATCACATATAGCAAAAATGAACACTTTTTACATTTAATATAATGTAACCCAAAAGACTCGCTAGTGGTCATCTTTTCAGTGTTGTAATAGTGTTTTTGGTCTTGCCTAAATGTAGTAAAAGCATGTTTTAGGATTATTTTCATACCGTAAAATGATAATTAGGAAAACATTTGAAGAAAAAAACAAATTGGCTTATTTATGATGAATTTGAAACTCCAAATTTGGTTATTTGAGGTCAGTCAAATCTCACAACAGTGTCGTAAAAGTGACATATTGCAAGTACTATATGTTATTAATTAGCACATTTACATGTAATTTACTACACAATTGAGACCTTATTCATATTTCATTAAAAGTTAAATTAAAATCTACATTTTGTTAATGTGTGTGACTTTTCTCTGTCACTATGTGGTTCATATAAACCGTTGTGGCTCCATCAATTGCATTTAATGACACTGAGCTCTACATTGTTGCTGCTTAGCATCAGTGTAGTTTTGAATATTTCTTTTAATTTTACACCCACCGAGCACTTTATTAGGAATACCTGTGCAATCTATTGCAATCCAATACAACAGATATGACATAAACTGTACTTTTCAGTATTTGTTAATGGTCAGAAAGGTGATAATACTACTTTATTTTCATTATTGAGGTCACAGTGGATGGTTGTGGTGTACAGGAGTGCCTTATATATTGCCCCCCTCATGTTTGTTAATGGGTTGGCCAAAATGCTCGGAGACTGTATATCCACGCTCATCTTATGTTGTGCTTTTAAAGCTCTGCCGGGAGGTTTTTCAGGACAAGGCCAGTGTGAGTCAAGCTTGAACAGATTAGACACACAATTAGAGCCACAGAGTAGGTTGTAATATAAAAAACCTTGACGTGACCTGAGTGAACTTGTTTCATGTGATTCCAGTTTTTTCAAATATTTATTTACAATCAAGTGATCCTTTCTTAATAACATTGTACCAAAAAAGCTAGGTGGCTAAATGACTTGTTAAGCTGTATAGGGTATGGGCTCGACAAGTCAAATTCTAACTTAAATCTGGATGTAAAAAGTGAATCTGAGAGATAGTGAACACATAAAGTGAAATAAGGTTATTGAGGAGAACATGCAGTTTATGCCCAGCTCAGTCAACCTTCCTAAATAAAAAAAATTAAAAAGCACACCTTGTTGGCGATAGCTCTGAGCTTTCCCAGCAGGGAGGGTTTCTGGGTGTAGACCACGTCATCGTCCTGTTCCTCTCCTTCAGCCAGGGCACAGCTGTCAGCAGCTGGCAGCTCACACTCCTTGTTGGCAGTCATCACCAGACGAGAGTACTTGTATTCCAGCCTGGCCGCAGACCACAGGGACACAGTCATCATGAGACAGCAAATTATTGTCTGGCACAGATGGCTTTTAGCGTTGGTGTTGTGAAGGATACAAATAAATATATTTTTGGACTGATGTTTTGTTTAAGTATCCAATAAGCTTAATATAAGCATTAAAGTAATTGTCCTAACTTTTTTCTGCAGTCACAATTAGACCTGTGGTTCCTAACTTGGGTTTGAGGACACCACAATTGGCCTAAGATATGTCTGAAGGGGTCACAAGATTACACAAAATTATGTTTATTATTTTTAGACTTTGCTCTAATTTGGGCTTTTTGTGAAATCCTGGAAAGTTTCAGTTCCTCTGGCTTCTACAACACCTTCAAATGAAACAATCTAAGAAGTAAAAACAACTTTTTGATTGCTCAAACTATAACTAAAGTTTTTAAAATGGCCATAAAGTGCTACAAGCAGTCTTTAATTTGTCAGCAGCCAAAAAGCCTAAAACCAAGTGACACTAAAACTTTGTATTAAAACCAAGGATTTTATAAATAGGAATAGGACTCATGCTTTTATAGCCTTCAGGCCTCAAAATCAATCATACTTATTTTCATTAGCACGAACACTAGTAACAAGCAAAAACAGTGTAAAACATGCCTGACAATGTTTAAAATCTAGAAACATCTCTTCCTTTAAGTAACAATTTAAGTTGATCTTAATGACTATGTTGAGTTGGGATAAGATTTTACCGGTATTAGTGTGTCCTTATTGTTTGGTGCTTATTACCTCTTGTTTTTCTTCCAGAAATAGCAGGTGAGGGAGATGAGCAACACGGCCACGAAGGCTCCGCCACCAACCCCGACCTTCAGCCACAGAGCGATGGCCTCACACGGGGAGGAGCTTCGAGCAGGCAACAATACACCTTTGGTGCACAACTTTGGCTCGTTCCAAACATACAGAGTTTGCTGGAGAGATACGGATGAGATAAATGGAACATTTCCGCATTTTTTTCCCATTCAAGCAGAGAGTAGATGCAGAAATCAAGTTAAGCTCACAGATGTCTTATTTAAATGTCTATACTGATTAAATTATTTGTAAGTTTAAGTCAAAGAAAGACAAGATGTTTTCTCAATTAACTTGTGAATTAAGGAAAACACAATTCTTATTTTCAGTTGATTAAACACTAATTAAAACATACTTATGAATATTATATTCCATTTTCATTTTCTTTCACAAGTCTGTTCCTGTAGATGACACTAAATTCTACACACTGCACCTTTAATCTAAAGCAGATGATGCATGAGGCATGTGTGTGTTACCTGGACACCTCCCTTGCACGCTCCCTCTATTTGGTGGTAGTCATCCTCAGTGCAGCGCGGACATGCACTAGCACTCTCCCACAGGAAGTGGAACGAACACCCATCACATGTTCCTGCAGGGCAGGAGCTACACAAACACACAGGTATGATCACAGATTTTTTAAAATATTGATATGTCACATAACTCAACAGCTTACTGTAGTTATTCGTTATGCAACTATTTCCATATTAACATGCTTTCATATGGTATATGCAAATCAAACCCTTTTTTTTTAACTACTTATATTTTCAGCATATGTGCTGAAAATAGTAAAAATACATTTATACTTCTATTAATATTGTATTGCTGATTGTGTTTCGTTCACACTCATAATCACAAATGAACAAAAAGATTAAGAAACTGGACTTTTCTGATAGAATTTAAAAGTCTTACACTTTTATACACTTAATGACACACACACACACACACACACACACACACACACACACACACACACACACACACACACACACACACACACACACACACACACACACACACACTACATTATCACCCACCTGGGCACAGCCAGCTCTCCACGTTCAGACTTCTCTGGGTTACAGCGAACACTGATAACTGAACTCCGACCCTGATCACAGGAAGCTGTTGCCTGGTTTGACCTGAAAGAAAATAATAACACAGTTAGGACTAAAAAACTAAAACACACATGCACTGCCTGTCTCTGTTTTTCATGCTGTACCTGTAGAAGAAGCTGATGTCTGGAACATTCTTTGAGTTCTCTGGGAAAAGTTCTGGTTTAGCTTTCACACCATCGAGGACGGTGTCTGCTGTCACTCCTGGAAAATAAAAACAAAGACAGACACGTCAAAGCCATTATTAGCATCTGATGGTCAAACAGCAACAATATCTTACCGATGAAAGTGTCTGCGAGACTGATGGACTGGGAGGAAATGGCCATCCTGAAGCCCCGCCCATCTGCAGGGATGATGGTTGATTGACAGATGAATCCGTCCACTGAGTTGACGAACTGAGCCGAGTCGGTCTGGTCGTCTTTGCTGGAAACATCGGTGACGTTATCTGTGCAGATGGCAGCTCTCTTCCCCTGTTGCAGACATGCACATGCAAATAATCTGTCAGTTGCTATGGTTACACTTGATGTTTCCATGCAGCTTCATAATCATTAAATCTAACATTAAATCTCTTTTCTGATTCAGGCATCAAAGTGATGCTTTGATACAGGCCAGCTAACCTTGAGCAGATTAATTCTCAGTTCCTACACAATCAGCTCTATACACATCAAAACGTAAACTAGTGAGTAAAAACTAGGTCAAAGATGAAAGAAATAGCCATTTATTAAAATCAAGGTTGTGAGATAACAAGCATACTGACAGATCTCCAAAGCTGCATGTAAACAGTAGCTGTAGTTAATAGTTAATGTAGGAATATTAAAGAAAGTGTGTGTGTGTGAGTTACCTCGTGACCACACAGGCTGATATTGAACACATGAAGGTACTTTGTGCCTTTAGAGGTGAAACTTGGGCCGATAGTCATCGAGGCCACATCGCTCAGAGCGCTGAGGTCAAAGGTCAGCGTGCGGTTGTTGTCGGTGTAGGAGAAGGAGCAGTCGCTGTAGCAGCGTGAATGTTCCTAAAAGAGAAGAAAATACAATAGAATCAAATATTATATTATTAAATGTGCTTTTGACAGTAGTTCAGACTCTGCCTTAGTTCAGAAGGATAATAAAATGCTTTTAAAATAATGAATACAAAAATCACTGATATACAATATTTCATAAGGGACAGCTTGTTCTTAACTGTTACGGTCTGTTACCATTTGTTTTATAAATGAGGACGAGCCAGTAATTGATTTTATTCACTGTAATTTCTGAACATCTAACAAGGTTTAGGGATCCGAGAGCATCTTTTATGTACTTTAAAATATTAAAATAAAGTAAAGTAAAATAAGTGGCTGAGCTGGCTCTCATATTCTCATATTTTGTATTAATATATGTCGAGAATATTGTATTTTTCATCATTATGTAGACATAAATCAAACATATAATAATATCAGTCTTAGCAGTACTGTGGCTCTTTTGTGGCTGAGAAACTACAGCTTAAATCAAAGTGAGAGCGAACTGGAGAAAAGAATCTGAAGAACAGTCTCCACCTTGTTGCTGATGCTTCCCGGCCCACATGCCACGCAGGCATCCTCTCCGTAGGTGTGACGTCCTGCCAGGTGAGTGTTTGGCGGGCACTCCAGGCAACGGTTGGTGTCTCTGTCTATATAAAAACCAGCGGGGCAGGGAATGCAGGCGGATCCGGCCCGCTGGGAGTTCTGGGGTATCAGAGCGCAGGCCCGGCACGCAGACGCCACCCCATCCAGGACGTTGGTAACACTGATGGAGTAAAGCTTCACCATGTCACCGACATAACGACGCATCTACAAACACGTGCAGGAAAGAGACAGAAACATATGTTAAAGATATACACTTATATTTCCTTGATATTTCATTTAAGTGCATATTTTTCCACATTTTTCGCATAACTTTTTATTTTTACTGTCATACATGCAAACATACAATTCAAATCTTTTAGTACTGGAATTGTCCATTTTTAGGTGAAATTGACGCAAAAATTAAGTATAAAACCAGTCAGTAATATGAAAATATGTATGTTTTTTTGAGTAGCTAAAAACTAAAATTAGATTTGCAGAAAATAAAGTAATAATGGGAATTATATGGGATTATTAATTCAGGGGTTAACTAAAGATATTACAATTCCTGAGCGGGAACGTCTGAAACAAATGTCATGTCAATTTATCCAGTAAATATCAGGACATTTTAATTTCAAACCACAAATGTCATCCTCATGGTTGAACCAAGAGGAAAAGTCAGATGATCACCAAAATCACAAGCACTTATCCTCTGGGGAACATGAATATCTGTATGAAATTTAATGGAAATCCATCTGATAGTTGTTGAGATCACATTAAAAGGAATACGGTGTTTTTGGTGTGTGTGTTCACTCACGTCCAGAGCATGGTTAGTCCTCTGAAAGGCCCACGTATATGTGACAGAGGCGTTCCTGGTCATGCTGTGTGAGTACGACTGTTTCCCCTTATTGCCTTCCCACGACTCCACCACTGTAGTGCTCTTCCTGTTCACATCCTGCAGGGGGCGCCACATTGACACAATTAAAAAGGAGGAAATGTGTGTGGTGGATTAATGAACAACCACGTGTATAGTACAGTTTATTTATAGACTGGAGCACAGTGAGATATTGTCACTATTCTGGCTTAGTGGTGGAATTAGTCACCTAATTACTACCTTCTGCTTAAAATACTGACACAGAAACACTCACACATATATATATTTAATGGAGCACACACCATCATGAAGTAGAGCTCACAGTCTGAAGAGCAGATGGTCTCAAACACAAAGGTTATCCGGCCAAACTCAGTACCAGTCATCCCTGAAAGTGAGGCGGGGACCCTGCAGCAAAAAAACACAACCAAGGCAGAGGTTTAGTTCACACACACAGAAACACACACACATGAACTGTTTTACTAAATCAGCTAAGAGATTATAACATTTGTGCTGAAATCACTACTTACTTGAAGCCGGGTACATGCAGACTGAGGATGAGATAGTCGTTATCTGAGCTGCCGGCTCCACTGCGAATGTGGTCGCCTGCTACTTCCCATCCTGATGAACAACAGGTATGATGCACATTATTATTAATCATATGACTTTCATGTGCATTGTATGATAGTATTACACAGTGTGTTAGTTAGTGTTTGTATAGTGGTTAGTTATTCAGTTAAAAAATGAGTTTGTGACTCAATTAGTCAGTAGGTATGTATATAGTAGTTACTTAGTGAGCTAGTTAGTAGGCATAGATTACTTATTTAGTTAGTAGGTGTAAGCTAATAGGTATAAACACAAATTTAATTCAGATTTGTGTTGGTTGAATTGTGGTGTGAATGTTTTCTAGTAGTACTTAGTAGGCTGGTCATTGGTAGTGGTTAATAGTTAATTACTCATTAGATTAGTGAGTGGGCATACGATGGTTAGTTACTCAGTTAATTACAGATTTAGATAGTAGTAGTGGTGTTATTTAGTTAATGTTATTTAATTATTTATTTAGTGAGTTACAGTTAGTTAAGTCTGGATGTTTCTTAGTAACACAGATGTTGTTCTGCTCACCGTTCATGTCGTCACAGTTGGAGTTTCCCACGTTGAAGCAGGAAGTCTTCATGTTGGAAGGCAGCACGTTCCACCATTTATACTCATAACCCAACACTGGCTCTGTACCTGCAGGACACTGGGCGCACGCTGGTACACACACACACACACACACACACACACACACACACACACACACACACACACACACACACACACACACACACACACACACACACACACACCTATGTAATTCACCTATTCATACTTTTCTGTATCTCTCTTTATATCAAATTCAGTTAAAAAGTAAAAAGTAAATATTTATGATAATTAAGGGATGCACTTTAGTTGACTTTCCATCAATAAATAAAGATTTAAAGGGAACCAACAGTCATTCTATCAATCCAGCACCAGTTTAATACATGTCAGCTGTGGACAGGTGTGAGCAGATTTACCGTTTGTGCCGTCAGAGTGGGTTCCCGGTGGGCAGGGCAAACAGGTGGAGTCTTTGCTGTTGTAGTAGCCGGGGTTGCAGGGAGGGCAGGGTTCTCTCTGCCCGGTCGCAGGCAGCTCCATGGCCCCCGTTACGTTCTCCACACAGATCTTTGGTTCCACCCACCGATACAAAACCTGCGTCTGTAACAAACACAGACGCAGAGGTTAACAACAGGAGAGGAGGTGTACTGCTAGTATTTTACTTAAAGCTTCAAAAATATAAAAACAAATGACACAGAACAACAATTAAAGGAGGAGTTGTTTCTTTTCTGTCCTTTTTAAATCATCACTCTTACTCAGCGCTTTTCGGAAATTTGAATCAAAACAGGCCAAGGTTGTGAACGAGCGCCAAGAAAGTTGACTTTGGATCAGATGACATGCAAAGCTTTTACTGAGCTACTCATCACTTCGTCTCTCATCACACTGTGTACCTGATCTGGTGTCCGATGCAACGTATACATAGAGCTGACGAGAAGTTTTCACTCCATCAGTTTATCATCAATTTAAATGTAATGTAGTATTATCCTTATGAATAAGCAGCGATCTGGGACAAATTTATGGAAGGGTGAATTTAAACAGGATAAATTATAAGATGGTCTTTGGTTAAGTGTTATTGTATCAGTCACTGCATATGCTCAAATTGTCTTGTTGTTGTTTCGAGTCATATTGTAAAAGAAATTCAACAAATCTTTCACAAATACCACCATAAAACTGCTCATTCGTATTTGCAAGCTTATCTTTATTATACACTGCATGAGAAAGGGTGTGTATGTAATTATGTATGTCTGTCCTTGTCTAGATGAAAAAAAGGTGAGGACGTTTGTGTCTGTGAAGTGTGAAATGCGAAACGTGTGGATGCTGCTGACCTTCCCTTCGCTGTCGCAGGCTGTGTGGATCTGGAAATAATCTCTCTCTGAGCAAGGCGGCCTCACCTTACACTCAGCCCATCCCTCATCTGAGAGAGGAGAGGAGTCAGACATAGAGCAGAAGGAGACAAGAGGTTAAACATCATTTAACAGTATTTAACCCTACAAACCTTTCATATTGTAATTAGTTTTAATCTTTTGATTTTCAAAGCATGACAATGTTTAAACTGTGGTAAAAAGCAGAGTAATATAGGAGCAGGTCGACCAGCTCAACACAGATATATGGTATTATATATGTGTTAATTATACACATTATACACATCACATAGGTGCAGAGCTGTAAATAAAACAGCACAACTGGAAAAAGAGTAATGCTCACAAACTAGGGCTTAACAGCTTAACAATTAATTGAAAATGTTCTCAAGATCGCAATATGTTGTACTGTGATTTTCAAATCTCAGGAGGTGAAATATTTGTTAAAGGCGACATATGTGTCAAAATAATAATACTTTAAATTTAATATTATCATGCTGGTCTACACATTATATTCTACAAACTTAACAAAACATCTTTTTTTGGTACAGATCCTCACAAAAATCATACCATAACCATTTTAATATGTATTTCAATGAAAATGAGAATGATGATGAAACATTATCATGTCCTGTAATCATACAAACCATGTCCCAATTGCAATATCTGTCAAAATAATCGAAATTATATATATATTTTTAAATTGTTAAACCCTACTTCACTCTTTCTCCAAAGCCACAATTATAACTCAAATAGAAAACATTCCAATCAAACTAAAACATTTTGACTTGATGAAGTTAGACTTGGACCAAAACATTTTATTTGTGAATTAAAATTGTGACTCTGGGCTAAATGTGCAAATGTTATTCTTTTTCTATCATGCTTGAGTTGATATAAATACTTTGAAGGCTACATGTTTTGTATTTGATATTTTCATTTCCAGTTGTGTTTACTATAAAAAATCTCCTCTCATCTTTTATTTACAGTTACTTGACCGGGTCACTGTTGTTTACACCTATTATTCTTCACCGTTCCCGCTGGATAAAACCAATTATACCGACAACACAACCACAGCTTGTAACAGTGCAATTATCCAGACAGGTCTGAGCTTTTATGATACACAGTCGCCATGCTGTTATTACGTGTGTGTGTGCTTACGTGAGTAGTGGTTTTCAGGGCAGGCGGTGCATGAAGACGCCCCCTTTGTGGAGAAGGTGTTGCTGGGACATGGCTCGCAGGACGAGGAACCGGGAGCCGAGCTGAACCAGCCGGGCCGGCACAGAAAGCACTCCGATGTGTAGGCTACACCTGGGCACACAAAACATGTCACTTTTAGCCTTTTAAACTGTTAAATATGCAATTCAACGGTCTAAATCTGAGAAGGGATTAATCACAAACTAAAAAACTAAACAATAAAGCTGTTTTTTGTGTCTAAATATGCGTTACCCTCTATTTGAATGTTCTTGAGCAGCACAGGTTTGACCATCTTCCCTCCCACCACGATGCCGGTAGTTCTCCAGTACAAGATGTTTGTCCCAGATTTCAGACTCACCTAAAATAAAGACAAACACACACACACATACACAATGAGACACACATACATCCTAATATCATCGCTATGAACACAGGCAGGATGACAAACTCACTGTGTGTGTGTCCCATTCTCCATTATTGGTGACTTTAATCCACTTCTGTTCATCAGTCTGGGCCATTTCCTGGCACTGCTCATTCTGGACCTGAACACATGTTAATGTGGCAGCAATTATTATTTAGTCTAAATAACAGCTGCTGCTTCTCATTTATCCACAAATAAACCTCGACTAATTAATTAGCTGTTTAAAAACCAGTTTAGAGATTTTTGAAGATGAGAATTTTCATGGCCAACAGCTGCTGATAGGTGATATATTATTCAGTGTATTTAACTTTTAATACTAAAGTATGAGAGAAATTAAATGTATTCTTTTTCTAGAGTGCAAAAGGTGCCTATACAAAATCATTTTAAACCTTTAAAGTCTTTATAAATTAAATAACTTGGCATTGATACTTAATTAAAGCAGATATTTCCCTCTTATAACACTTAATAAAACCATATTTACTAACTGACAACAAGGAGGGAGATCAGAAAAAGCCAATAACAGCTGGTATTGGCTGGTAAATGATTATATTAGTGTATATTTGTAGGAGGCAATTAGAAGCACTTACATAGAACTCAAAGAAGATGTTGTTGTCGGGAAATTGGTAGGTGAAGGAAACGGAGCCCTGTTTCTCCAGATGAACGGCGTAAACCAGAGACACCGTACACTCGTCACGGTTTGACTCCAGATACACACCCTGCGGCGCCCATGATGAGCTGCAGAACGTAGTAAACACACACTCAGCAAAAAAGACGAACAGCACCCATCTCCATCTTTATCTGTCTAATATGTGTGTGCGAATAATAGTGTCTATGAGTGTGTGTGTCACCTGTTACAGGCCTGAATGTCCTCTCCAGTTGGCCCAGGATCCAGGAAGCTGGCCAGGCTAGTGAAGCCTGCAGGGATGGCGTCCCATTGGTCAAAACGAAGGCCGCTACCCAGCGAATAGGAGCCAGCTGCGCATGGTGTGCACTGCTGTGTAGACATCTCTAAAAACTTCCCAGACGGGCAGGAGAAGGCTGTGAGACAGAGAGGAAAACACGGTCATGTTGGCTGCTTTTTCACTACAGGAACGACCTGGACGTCCCATACTCTAAACCTATTGGCTGGTTCTGCACAGCTTTCCCGTTGAATTTTACAAATTGGGAAGGATGGACAAGAACAAGGCCATTAAGAGGAAAAAAAAATCAATAACTAAAAATACATGAAAGAAAAGCAGATTATGTTCTACATGCTCTTAAAAATGTAGTTATAATAATTTAATTTTGCATTTTTGTTTTGAGGAAATTTATAGTTTTGTAAAATATGTAAAAAAAAATCATGAAGAAAAACCCATTACAACCATTAAATTCACAATAAAATCAATCTTAAAGTCTCCGCATTTACATATGTTAGAACATAAGTTTTTAGGAGGGGGAAATGACAACAAAAATCTTCCCAAATTTGGCTGCAAGGTTGAGTGATTCAATTAACATTCTATAAAAAGTAGAGTTAATATCAACATCAGCCGAATGTGAAGAAATACAAACATGTTATGTAGGATTTTTAAATGTATTTCTCTAGTCTAATTAAGTATGCAGAGTTTATAAGGTAATGGTGACAGACACTGGCAGTACTCACAGCAGTCTGTTCCTCTGCTGGGAGGTGGGAGGTCTGAGCAGGAGCCTGGATTTAGAGGGATGGCAACCCTCCATCGTGACCCTGTGCTGTCACACTCTGTGTACTGGTAGTAGTAGTCTGTCTGCAGGACACACACACACAAACACAAACAAATACATAAAAAGATCTAAAAAAATCCATAACTTTTACTTTTCATCTCTCTCATTACTACAAATACACACAGCCAGTAAACCCAGTAATAAACCAGTTCTTCCACATTCACATCCAGCACTTATCTTTATACAAGCATCCATGATTTTTATCTGAAAACAAAAAACTGCTCATAAACAAGAGACATTTGAGGAAGGAGAGGGGTAGGGTAGGGTGTGGAGGGGGGGGGGCTGCTGACCCTGATCACCACGGCAACCAACCGCTGGAACCCTAATGGTCCATTAAGAGCACAACAACAGGGGGTTCATCTGCACGGTCGCTACTTTCCACGGACCGCCGGTTGTGACATTACGTGCATCGTTTTGGACTGATAGAACATTACTTTACATTCATTTAGCAGATGCTCTTATCCCAAAGTGACTCACAATAAGTGCAGTCAGCCGCCTCGGAGACCAGAACGACATGTCATGAAAAATTGTAAACAACAGAGTGTTCAGTGCTTCAGTGCAAGCAAGTGAGGAGTTATATAACATTTCTTTGTTTTTTAAGCAATGTTTTCTGTTTTAAATTATATTTTATATGTTGTCTCCATGTCATTTAAAGGTTCTTGTAAAACACTTTTTTTTAGAGAGAGAAATCCTCACTTTAATAACCTTCTGCACAATCATTTGCTTTTTTGGCTGGTTCATTACATATTTATATAAAACAAAAGTTTTGGTTAAAAACAGCCTTCACAGCCGTATATAAATCTTATATAAATGAAATGAGTAATTATGAGACAATGTGTAGAAGATTTTTTTGTTGTGCTGCCCTCCAACAAATCTGTCACATGTTTAAATGTGCAAAGATATAATTTATACTGATTTTAAAGGGAAAATGCTCTGTAAAGACACTCTAAGTTCCGCTCAGAGACTTTAAAGTTTTACTAGCTGATATTCTTCATCATCGTTTGTGATTGTGACTTTAGTTGTGGGTCTGTGAGTGTGTATGATTGTGATGTGATTGAACCATCTTATTGTGACCGTGAGTATGTGCAACCTGCTCTCAGGTCTCTCTTGCAAAAGAGATCTTGATCTTGAGAGATGAGAGTGGTATCAAACCTCCTATCTAACGCTTTACAAGACAGCAAATAACCTTATTTCCCAAAATGTCAAACTATTTCTTCCATTTATTTCAATTAAAGGGACATATCATGCTTTTTGTGAGTATTTTATACTGTTATGATGGTTATGTTCAACATGTCTATGTTAAACATGGTCAAAGGTCCAAAACTTGAGGTGAACGTATGTAAAAAAAAAAATAAATAAAAATGTTTTAAAGTCACGCTCTGTTTGCAAAGTGACTTCTAAAAAAAGGCTGCCCATTCTGTAGTCTTGTTGACCACTCGCATATTTAAAGTTGGATTTGGGCTCTAATGGGCACAGATGTGTTTAAGAAGTTGGCATTTTGAGCAAACAATGACAAAAAGTGAAATCCTGCTACTATTGTTTGCTTATGGTAGCTAACCAATCAGAGCAGAGTGGACTCATCAAGAGGGGGACCTTAAAGAGACAATAGCTAAAAGAGGCTGAACTGAGGGGCCCAAAAAAGACAAGTATAATATAAATAGTGTTTTCTAAACTGTAAATCACACCAAGCTGTTCCAATAAAGCCCCAGAATAAAAATATAGACGCGGAAATGTGCATGAGACGTCCTCTTTAAATTATCACTGCTACTTAATAATGTATTTCTAACCACCAGGCACCATTTAGGACTTTGGCAACCTCACAAGTGCAAACATGATGTAAGAGCACACCGAGGATATATTACAGTATATTGACTTTTAAATGTCTTGTACTTTCCTGTGGATATATTGCATTTCGCCCTCTAAATCACTTTTCCACCGTACGCAATTACTGTAGAATCAAGGCAGTAAAACCTGTAAGCAAATAGCACTTTGCGTTGGACTTTTAATGCTCTGGCAGGACTCCATCTCCTCCCCCAGAACCTGCTGCTGCTCCTCAACTGGGCAGACAATCAGCAGAGCACTCAGGCAGCTGGCTACAGCTGAGCAGAGCTATGACATCTAAGTAGCAAGCTAATTAAACTGGAACAATCAGAGAAATGACCCGAGATGTGTGGACGAGGAATTAATCAGAGACCGAGAGAGATCCTTTGCAGATGCTGTGTGTAGATATGTGTGTGTGTGTGTGTGTGTTTGTGTGTGCAGATAAGCTTGAGCTCTTTCAAATGACTAATCACCTCTCTGGAGCTACAAACATAGCCATTCATGCTGCACCCTCTTCCCCCCCTGACAAAACACACAGACACACACACACACGCACACACACACACACACACACACACACACACACACACACACACACACACACACACACACACACACACACACACACACACACACACACATACAAATTGTGGTGAGGCAGCAGCAGAAAAAAAGCCACTTCATTAGCATGTAGCATGGCAACCTGAGCTGAGATTCACCTGCCGTCTCTGTCCGTACACGTGGACAAACAGGAGGGGCTGGGTGCCTGTGCTAATGTGTTGACAGTGAGGGGTGGAAGGGGGGAGGTTGGGGGAAAAGGTGAAGCTGATAAAAAGGACACGGGCTAATGTGTTCTGCCGGTCTCCTGGGTGACTCACGCTGGTTGTCATGGAGACTGATGAGAAGATGAACAAAAAGGAGAAGAAGAAGAAGGAGAAGAAGAAGAAGAAGCAGAGGGGGGACAGGGGATAAAATTGTGCAGCATGACAAACCATACTGTGTGTCGGGAGATTGTAGGACAGGGTGGTTTTGGGATTAATGATAGCAAAAAGATTTTAGGTGAGGCTGTGGACAGACTGAAAGTTTAATAACAAAAAAAAAAATCTTTTTAGTCCCAGAATTGACCCGTTGTCAGCCTCTGAAACAGAATTTACACCATCATTTACTGAAGGCTTGAATAATAGAACTGGTTCCATATGGGTTGACATCTCCTAAGGCATGTTTTATTGATTTTTTTTTTTTTTTTTTTTTTTTACAAACTGACGACAATGATTGATTGGTAATATAAATGAAAGGCCAGGTCAAACAGACAAAAGTGAAATCCTGTTTCATGTCCATGCTGGATGAACAAATCTGGATTTTCCTCTTATTTGGAGTTTTGGACTTTGATGAAACGTCATTCATTCATTCATAAAAGAGAGAATTTTCTTCACATATTTAACATTTTTTTGTGATGAATTTACACTTCAATGGCAGATGTGACTAATAGAGCGTCTCTCTCATAAAGTAGAGCTCCTCTGACTGGACTGTCCTGAAGTATCTTGCTTATAGTTTTATGATTTTTGAGGAAAAAATTTCTATGAATAAACATCATTATTTATTAGAGGAATAGAAATATACTTCTTCTCTTTCTTGCCTACAGTGCCTTCCTTCAATATGAGACTGGAGCCAGTTAGCTTAGCTTAGCATAAAGACTGGAAACAAAGGGAAACAGATAGCCTGGCTCTGTTCAAAGGTAACACAATCTGTTTATCATCACCTCTAACTGTGTGTTCAGACTGAACTAGAAAACATATTTCAAAAGGAAAGGATTACGTATAAAGTCAAAGGAAAGGACGCATCTATTGTTGCAGTCAGTAATGTAGCAGGGGCACAGCAGGCTTTGTCATCATGATTTGTTTTTTTTTTATTCCAGTTTCATGACTCAGCTTTATGCATTTGTATTGTTATACTCACAGTTTTAACCTGTATTTCTGTTTGTTATGCTGGTGAATATGTGCAAAATGTGTCAAGTGTATGTTTATGACAGAATAAAACCAAACCAAATGGAGCGAAAAATGTGTGCGTATCCCTGGGGCTGTTTCATAAACATACAGAGAGGTTAAAAGGAGAGAGTCTCAGAGGAAATAATAGAAAGAACCCAAATTTCTGGTGAACACATGAACACACTCCGACAAACACAGTCAATGTGTGTGTTGGGTCATTTGGGGGGGAATAAACATAAACAGTCAAATACATGAAAATTTGCTTTGCATTCTGTCTCAAAACGTAGTAAAACTCGCTAATTTACACCTTTTAAATCTTGCTCGTTTAATCTGAACAAAAACTCCAATTGTTAGAGATGACTTATGTGCCAGACTATTTCTTGGCAGGGAGCAATAACTTCCTGGAGTCTTCTTGTCATTACAGTGAGGCGGAAAAACAACCAATGGAGACGCTCAGAGGCTAGGTGTTTCCCCTCAATAGTTGGCGACTATTTTTTATAATCCATTAATCATTTTGATTTTTTTTTAAAGAGGAAAATGTCGAAATTCTCTGATTACAGCTTCTTAAATGTGAATATTTTCTGGTTTCTTTGGTTGTCTGTGATAATAAACTGAATATCTTTGTCAATTTGGGCTTTGATGGACATTTCCCCCCATTTTTCAGATGGACCAAACAACTAATCAGTCAATTGAGAAGATAATCATCAGGATAATAAACAGATTAATTGATAATGAAAATAATTATTAGTTTCAGCCTTATTGTAGTATAACTGGCTGCTGGCTTTATAGTTTATCATTCAATTCTGTATCAAAGCATAAAAGTGCATTTCCCAAATTGTCAAACTATTCCTTTAAAACCCCCAAATGTCACATACATTGTTGTAAAATGAGAAAATCTAATTGAACTTGGTCTTATACATCCTACATCTCCCTCACTTTGGCTTGTAGCTCCATAAAAATCCCTAGAGCCACTTGAACTCCCAAATCCAAGAAGCCAGCCTCCTATGAGTGAAGAAGCTGCTTCTATTGATCTGCCTGGTTAACATAAGAGCCTTGAATAGGACAGCCTGGTTCCCCCTCTCATCCTCTCCTCCTGAACGGGTAATCCTAGCCCTTGTGGCCGCTGCAGAGCGTCAGGATGGAGGCCAGCAGACGGAGCTCAGCGCTGGAGCCTCATCTTCTTATGGAGCGTGTTTATATGTCAACACATGAACCGCATTTTAAGCCGATCAGCGGCGTGAGGAGACCGTGTGTCCTCGCACTTACAGTAGGTTAGACACAGATAGTACTGAGACTCTAAGAAACGACTTGCAGTCTATTGGTGTTTTTTTAAAATTCTGCATTAAGAGTCTTTTTGGATTGAATCTGTTTTCTTGGCTGGATTCCCGCATTAGTCTATAAATAGGTGACACATAATTGTAAGATATATAATAATAAAAGAGAACAATAAGGAAGTTGATTTCTATCCTACACAGTCATATATTTTAAAGCGGATGTTTAAATGCAGGATATTATAAAGAGAGGATAATAATAGCAATACTAAGCGGTGGATACTCACCTCATCACACGGCCGCAGGTCTCTGTCCGTGGACGCTGATGTGTGAGCAGTGATGATGAGCAAGAGGCAGCGGGGGAACCAGGAGGCCCACACCTGCTGCTGCATCCTCAGCTCGGATCACAAACAGCCCGCTGCCTGCTGCCCGCTGCCTGGAGCTGGAAACATGGAAGAAGCCGAGCAGTGAGAGAGTGTGTGGTGCTCCCGTCATTGATGCACGGCTACCTATCTGTCTGTCTCGGTCTCTCTCTGTCTCTCTCTCTTTCTCCACCCACACAGCAATCAAGTCACACACACGTCACTAACTGCATTTCCGGCTCTGGCTTTCAAATTAAAACCACGCCTGTTATAATATAAGGTAAAACAGAGATTTCTTAAAGTCGCCCTCCACTCAAAAATGTGTTTTTCTTCATTGTGTTTTTCTTTCATTATGTAATACATACTTATGTGTGTGCACGTATGTGTGAGTATGTGTTTGTGTATTTGCGTATGTGTGTGTCGGTGTGTTCCTTTGTGTGTGTGTGTATGTGTGTGTGTGTGTGTGTGTTTCTTTTTCTTTTCTGTGTTATTATTGGTGTGTGTACTTCCTCTAGCTTACTGCTTGTTTTATTATTTATTAATTGTACATGAATTAAGAATTGACTTGAATACATGAAATGCATGATACAAATAAAAAGTTAAATGTCATAATATAAGCTAAAACAGAGATTTCTTAAAGTCGCCCAACACTCAAAAATGTTGATGTTTGAGCTTCACTGTGCATAATGATGTTTGTGCAGAGTTTGATGCTTTAAGGGTTGTTTTTATATGTATTTGGTAAAAGTGGAAAGTTTCTCTGAGTTCATTGATAACCTCATTTTAAAGGGCGGGGCTATGAGCATGATCTGTGACATCACAGCTCATTTGCAGCCAATCATGGCCCAGTATACAATTTACCACAAATGTGATATGAAGTAGGAGCATGGATGTATTATATGAGGTGGATAAGGGGCAGCTGCTCAGCCTTGCAGATAATTTCCCCCCAGTGGTTCCTTGCAGTGTTGCAGTGACAAATCCCCCTGTAGCCCAAAAAGCATTTTCCCCCTAAACCACCGTTATAAAATATATGTTGACAGTTTGGTGGGAGGAAGGTATGAGAGAACTATAGAGGTTGTTGACAACGCCAAGGGATCAAGAGTGGCCACACATCTTTATACACATTATATATAGGGCCACAATTAAGGTGCTAGGGAAGCTGCACAGTGCCATGCAGTGGTGGGGAGGAGGGCACCTAAGGATGACCAATTATGACTCTTTCTACTATGAATTTTAGAACCAGCAATGTAATGGAGTTACAAGTTTAAAGTAGCATAAAATGGAAATGGAAACTAATTAAGTGCAGTAGTTGAGTAAATGCACTTATTCAACCACTGATTATCACATATTTTGATTAGTATTTTTACGATCCCATAATAATTAACTATTAGCCTAATTTAATTACAGTGGTGGAGTGTAGCATTTACTAAAGTACTGCACTTATATCAGGGATGGATGATCAATGTACATAAAAAAAACCCAAAACAGGCCAATGGCAGACTGATGTATCTACAAACAAATAAAATATAAGCTCTGTTTTTACGCCCTCTACTTGTGTCTTTTATTACACAATCAGCTTTTTATTTGTGTTGTTATTTTGAAGGCACCACTGTCTGGTTAATTCTCGGTGCTTTCACACTTCTCGCTGCTAAAACCCTCATTCACCCTCAGTGACGCCACCAGTGTGATAACACACGTTATCTTGATTGACAGCTGGAGATGGACAACAGGCTTGCTGTGGCTGCTGAGCTTATTATAACTCTGCACTGATAGAGGAGGATGGGCCTGAATGTACCACCAAACCTGACACGTCACATGCAAGATATTAAAGTTTAGATGGGAAAGAAAGGTGCAGGGAGAAGATATTAAAGCATAAATCCACATTAAGATATTTCTATTACAACCAAGCTGATCCATAGTCACTGTCATTTGCCACCAAACTATTCACCTTGTAAAATGATTAGTCTGCATTTAATGATTACAATTGTCAAAATTGTCAAACTGCAGGTAGAATTGAATCGCCTCGCCTGCCTAAAGACTCACGTAACACCTCTCAGCTGGCGATCACTGGGTTGAAAACATCATAAAATATGTGTGCAAACCCTGTAAACACACTGCAAACTGACAATACTGACAAGAGAGTCCTGCATGTTCCTAAAGGGCATTTATCAGTCTTTTACTTCTTTCATTGGTCATGTTTCTGTGGAGCACGAGGGGCAAAGAATGCAGAAATGTTTAATGACAACAAAACTGGGTTTAAACCTGGTGGATCATTATCTTTCTGAGATACATTAGATTACATGTGCAGATAAGATTGATGATTAACTGTGAAATTTGAGACATTGTGTTGATCACTTCCCTGTAAGTGTCTGTAGGTCAAGAAATGACACTTTAAATGACATTTAAATTCCTTTTTTTAGACATCTAAGCATTGTTTCAACATCATAACAGCATTTAACTTACTGTATTTCATTGTGAAGCACGTCCAAACTACATGTTGAAATATAGTTATTTAAAATGCTTATAAACAAATGTTAAAATATACCCAGAGGTCCCAAAAATGTTCACTTCTCAACAAACTTTGAAACATCAAGGCATCTTATAACATGCAAATCACCAAAAGTAGTGCTTAATGAGTTGACAATAAGTGTGTAAATGATGCTAAAAACCTTGTGACAAACTAATGTGGTGTATTTTAAATTGGTGTAAATTTAAATAGCACGCTCTTACTGGTGTTCAAAGCAAAACTAGAATGACAAGTAGCAATATTTTCCACACTGTAATGAATCATCATACTGATAAACATGCAACAATTTGAGATCAAATGTCAAGTGAATGCTGCACATTATCTGATAAACGTTTTAAAAACAGGTGTAATGAGTGGAAATGAATGGATGTAATTCATATTTTACTGGTATACTGTGTAAAGGCTGAGTTTGAGTGCCTTTTAAAAGAACTGTATCAATAAAATGAATTACTGTGAAATAGCACACACGCACACCAGTCACTGCTGTTGATCACTATGGTGATTTTTAAGCATCATGGTGTTTATTACGCTGTGTTAATCTTCAATGAATGCATTAACACAGTGTTACATGCTATTTATAGTTTGTTTTATCTAAATTATGATTAGACATTAGAGATTTTTGTCTGTGCATGTTAATCTCTCATGTTGTGTGTATTTTTTGTTGTCGTTTGTTTTCTCTTTCTTTTTGGGTTTGTGAACACTTCCAATATGTTGTTATGGAAAAGCTGCCAGTCTTTCCTTTTTTAATACAGTGGATCAAAGAAGTCATGATGTGTCTACAAATTGAGAAGCTGGGATCCACCCTGAATGTATCACATAATCTAGTTTCCCTTTATGAACTGAAATCAGCCCCAAATGTGAATATTTTTTAAATCCAGGTTAAAAAAACGTTTCTCTTTTTATGTGCTTATGATTGAGCTCTTTTAAAGAACTTTACATTTTAATCTTTCATTTGCATCTCTATTTTAGTGTGGCTTTTTTGTTTTCTTTCTCTCTTTTTATTTTTCATTATATTTCATCATATATAATTGGGGTTTCTTGTTTTAATTGTATGTTTTAATGTTTCCATTTGTTTTTTTACTGTTTAATATTTTGTTTTCATGTAAAGAACATTGAGTTGCACCTGTGTATGAAATGTGCAATATAAATAAAACTGCCTTGCCTTTATTGATTTTAGAATCTGAGAAATATTAGTATTAGGTATTTATATATATTTTTTATTATATTCATTCAAATATCGCTATTTTATAATTCTTTGTTTGGTAAATAAATATGAGGAGAGAAAGCAGACTTTTAGTGCACACTCCAGATCAGTGGGTGGCAGTAAAAAGCCAAATAAAAACTGGAAGTGACGCAAACAACACAGAATCAAAACAGTTAAAATTTGACAGCTCGACACCTGACCGTCCGGCTAAAAGCTTTATAAAATGTAGTGGACAATCCGACAACAACTTTAAACAGAGCAGAAACTTTTTTTCGGACTGTCGAGGCATGCTGCAGCGATGAAAATGCTCTTTTGTCTACTTTACAGCTGCAGCAGCTCTTCTCTCTTTGCCTGCTCCATGGAGATCTATGGGCTGAACATTACCATATATAGCCCGGCCACAGACCTCCCTCGCCGGTGAAATGTAAACGGTGAGTCGCTCTGGAGGACAAGCAATAACAAAAACACACAAGTAGAGAAGAGAGAGAAAGAGAGAGAGAGAGGGGGGAAACATCCAAGCTTCAACCATGTCATCTGATCAGATTATTGCAATCGTCATGGATGATAAAATCTTCGAGGTGAATAAAAAGAAGCTGATAGAGAAGAGCGACTATTTCCGTGCACTGTACAGCTCTGGCATGCGTGAGTCCACGGAGGATTGCGTGCAGCTGCAAGGGCTCAGCGTCCCTGGCTTGGAGCTGGTTCTGGAGTTCATCAACACCTCCAAAGTGCAAGTTGTCAACGAGACACTTGAAGATCTGATTGAGACCGCCTCCTTCCTGCAGGTCACCTCCATCCTGAAGCTGCTCACTTCAGAGATCCGGTTGGATAACTGCGTGGAGCTGTACAGCCTCTCTGAAGTGTACGGCACTCACGATCTGCGCAATGCATGCCTCAAGTACATGACCTGCTACTATCACCCCATGCTGAGGAGGCCAGAGTTCAGCAGCCTGCCCTCTGCTGTCAGAGAGCAGGTGAAAGAGATGCGCATGAAAGGCACCGCAACCCTGGTTGCCATTGGAGACTTCACCTGCCTCTCCTTGGATGTGCCAGATCAGGATGAACCCTGGTCCATGCTGAGGTATGGAGAGATGGAGCAGCGATGGAAGCCGCTTGCAAACAACCTGCCTCCGGATATGATCAACGTTAGAGGGTACGGCTCAGCTGTTCTGGACAACTACCTGTTCATAGTGGGTGGATACAGGATGACCAGCCAGGAGATCTCTGCGGTGCACTGCTACAACCCCTGCAGGAACGAGTGGAACCAGGTGGCTCCGCTCAACCAGAAGAGGTGAAATACATGTGCACATCAGATAATTTCATTATCATGTCAGAAAATGCGGAAAATGACTATTACTGTAAACTCAAAGCCCGAGGAGATGTCTTCAAATGTCTTGCTTTGTCCCAAAAAACACTCCATAACCATAAGATATTCAGTTTACTATCATGAAGACTAAAAAACAAGAAAATATTTACATTCGAGAAGCTGAAATCAGAGAATTTGGGCACTTTATTCTTAAAAAAATGATTCAAAATGATTCAATGTTTATTAAAAAAAAGTAGATTTTGGCAGTCTTTGTTCTGTTTTTAGATTAAAAGTGAAACGTAAATGCAGTTTAGTTATCATTTATTTATCTAATGTGAAATTACACTGAATTATTGTGGAGACTGAACACGCTGCTGCCACTACCTTTTAAAGGACCAGTGTTGTAGGATTTGTACAGTGTTGTAGGATGTTTTCAAGTGGTGAGGTTGCAGTTTGCAAATATTGACCGATTTGGTCCGTCTGTAAAATGGTGAAAAATGTCCATCAAAGCCCAAGTTGACATCTTCAAGTATTGTTTTGTCCCCATCAACAACAAAGATACTCAGTTTATTATCATGGAGGATCAAAGAAACCACTAAAAATTCACATTTGCAAAGCTGGAATCAGTGAATTTGGGCATTTTCTGCTCAAAAAAGAGTCAAAATGATTCATCGATTATAAAAAATAGTTGCCAACTATTGAGGGGAAACAGCCTGAGCCCTTCCTCTGGTTGTTTTTCCGTTTCACAGTAATGGTGAGAAGACTCCATGAAGTCACTGCTCCCTGCCAAGAAATAGAAATATTTTAAAGTTTAAAGTTTAAAAACATGACTCAACATGATTAATCAATTACCAAAATAGTTGGTGATTAAGTGGAAGTCCTGCTCCACTTCAAAATCTGTTTTTCTTCGTGTTCCTACAGTTTGATGTTTGAGCTTCACTGTGCAGAATGATGAATGTGCAGAGTTTGGCACTAGAAAGTTGTTTTCACATTAATCTGCTGAAAGTGGAACGTTTCTCTGATTTTACAAGGGTGATACTAACCCATCATACACTCATTATAGCTCCAAGCAGAGTATTTTCATGTGTCTTAATACATGTCAGGGGGCTTTAATAGTTGGCAACTTAACCCTAAAATACATGCTCACATTTCCTCTCACAAATCAGTCGTATGTCAGCTGTTTCCCTCACTGTTTCCTCTCCTTCAGGTCCAATTTCAAGCTGCTGGCGGTTCAGGGGAAGCTGTACGCTGTAGGAGGCCAGTGTCTGGGCACGCTGGAGTGTTACAGCCCGGAGCAGGACTGGTGGACCTGTGTGTCCTCCATGCCCGACCCCCTGGCTGAGTTCTCCGCCTGCGAGTGCCAGGGAATGATCTACGTTATGGGTGGATATACTGCAAGAGGTTGGATACAGCTTGGTTGATGCTGAAGTGAAAATGCTTCACTATTATCAGTGTGTGAGTGTGTCTGCGTAGGTGAATGTGAAGTACTTTGTTCTGTTTTCAGATTAATGTGCGACGTAAATGCAGTTTATTTATCGTTTATTTATCTAATGAGAAATTACACTGATTATTATGGAGATGCACTGAACACACATGCTGCTGCCACTACCTTTTAAAGGACCAGTGCGTAGGATTTAGTGGTGTAAAGTGGTGAGGTTGCAGTTTGCAACCAGTTAAATATCCCTCCTCCTCATTAGCATATAGGAGAACCTACATTATCAGTGAAACTTGAGAAAAATACAAAAGCCCCTCTCTAGAGTCAGTTTAGTTTGTCTGTTCTGGGCTACTGTAGAAACATGGCGGTGCAACATGGAAGAGGATCGGCTCCCTATGTAGATATAAAAGGCTCATTCTACAGTAATGAAAAGATAACTATTCTTATTTTCATGGGATTATACAATAATACATATTATATTCCGTTTCTGCCAAGTCTGTCTGCCACCTTTAAGTTAAATTGGATGATCATCAGATGTGAGCATACCTGATGTTTACTTGAGATATTTAACTTCCTAAATCCCAAATGAACAACCATAATTTAATTTTAAAAGTTCTTTATACCAACTCTGAACTGGGCTAGACTTGTTTCTGGTACTTTGCACCTCACTACTGGAATGAATCACAAAACAAAATGAATTCAGACACTTATTACTCCAAGGGAGTTTAAAGCTCTTATATATTTTGTGTATATGTGCATTGTGTTCTAAGGTTTCTCTTGTAAAATAGATTTTGACCTCAGTGAGACTTCCTGATAAAATAAAACTCACTGTCAGAGCTAATTTCTGTTTACATGCTGAAAAACAGCTCAGAATAAGGGCAGTTTCACAGATTTATGCACAAACTTTGGGAATTCAGGACCCCTTAAGAGGTCCCAAGATTCATCTGAGGGGTCAAAAGATAATAAAGCAAAATTATACCAAAATTAAAACAATATTATGCAGATTTCTTTCTGCCTATTCTTTAATTTTTGCTTCTTACTTGTCAAATACTCCATACCTTCACCCTCTATAAGGCTCCTTAAATCTGAGAATGAAAAATCATTCGTAACTGAAATGAAATCTTCAGGCAGAAGTTGAAATAAAAGCTTTTATTTAATTGGGCATATTGCCAAAATGCAGACTGGTTTCGCCCTCACCTCAACAGGGTGGAAAAACTCTTTGGCTCAACCAGCCACTGATTATTGGACATACTTTTCTCGTTGATTAGGGTGTCATTAATGGACATTGCGTCATTTTGGGGGGGTTAAAAAGGTTTGGAATGAAAAAATATCATGCAGGAAAAATAAAGCAATAACACAAAAAGTTATTTTAACAATGTTGAAAACAATCATAAACTGAACAAACATTTAAACCCAACTTGACACTCAAATCTCTTTTCCATTGAATTCATTTGGAAGCTGTTTCTCTCTCTCTCTCTCTTTCTCTTTGTGCCGGCCTGCTGCTGGGAAACCGTCCCATCATCCTCTAATAATCCTATAAATGTATTTTTAGTGGTTATATCATTCTGCAGCAGTCAACAACAACAGCAGCAAATCTGCCAATAATACCACTGTCACTGCTGGTTCTGTTTCTGTAATCAGAACAGCTTGTTGTGTATTATTGCTTATATAACTTTAATTATAAGGGTTTTTGTATTAGTGGGTGTCGCACTACCTCCTGCTGCTTTATTTTACAAGTTAGTGATTAAAGAAAATAAATCCTATCAATCCTTCTTGTTTGAGTTTAACTTTTTTTTTCTGTGCCTGACAGACAGGAACACAAACCTCCTCCGCTACTGCCCCACCTCTGACACCTGGACCGTGTTTCGATCCTGTGCGTCGCACATCCGCAAACAGCAGATGCTCTCCGTGGAGGACACCATCTACCTGGTGGGTGGCTACACCCACGAGCTAGAGCCGGGCCGGCAGCAGCGGCGTCCCAGCCAGACGGAGGACGTGCTGACGGTGCAGTCCTACAACGTCACCACGGGGGAGTGGATCCAGCTGAAAGAGAACACGTCCAAGTCGGGCCTGAACCTGACGTGCACGCTGCACAACGACGGCATCTACATCATGAGCCGGGACGTCAGCCTGCCCACCAGTCTGGAGCACCGCGTCTTTCTCAAGTACAACATCTTCTCCGACGCCTGGGAGGCCTTCAGGCGCTTCCCGGCTCTGGGACAGAACATGCTGCTCTGTTCGCTTTACCTCCCCAACATGCTATGATTTTCAGGGCTTACGGGAAGAACTCGAGTGGACACTAACAGGGAAGCCCACATGCAGCCCACATGCAGCATTAATATTGGCCAGTGTGTGGCTTGCTTGTTCTTGCACAGAATGTGGCTCTGTGGCATTATAGTGGGAACAGTGTGTGGTTGCCAGGTTGAAAAGCCTCGTGACCTCTGTGCCTCAGAAAAACGCACTACATTGTACATACTGCTGTGGATGCAAATACAAAAGCTACATTGACAAGTATGACACTGATGAATTGCCATGGCCTGTAGATCAATAGCATCATAACAGCATGCTTCTAAATCTATAGGCCACAGTATTCCTGATGTTTACACTCCATATTCCATATTTATCCTTAATTCACTGCAAACCTTAAATGATCTCTCTTTTATGTACTGTACATAGCAGGTAATCATGAAAATGGCTTTGGTTTTACACTGCCAGTTTTATGGGAATTGAAAGTTTCTTGGCTCAAGTGTTGTTTGCACAGTCTTATTTTTTCAGAGATACACTAAGCTTAAAGCTTAAAGCGCAATTCCATGAAACGAATGATGCACATGTGCCTTCTGCAACCTCAGTTAGGAACTTCATACAAAACTTAAAAAAAAAAAAAAAAAGCACAAAATGCAAGACTTTGTTACATTGCCAGCAACTGACCAAAACTGCTGTGTTTTTATTTTTCTTTCTGTGCAAGAAGCAGATTTAAGGTACTTTTCCGTTCCTTTGTTGAATAATTAGCATATGCAGACATGAAAAAAATATGCCTCAAATAGAAATGATGATTTTGTGAAACTCTTGGGAGTTTTGAGTAAACACAGCACTTACAGTGTTTGGTGGATTGAAGCTTTTCTCTGCTTTACTTATAAATATATATATATATATATTTGACACTTTGGAAAAGTAGGTCATGACAATAAAGATGATGTTTAGGGGTCTGTTTTGTGTCACTGCTCCTTATTCCAGCAGTATATGATGTGTGATGTGACATGTTCCCACAGTACATATATACACATAGCTTCCTCGCTTGTCAGTCCATGTGACGGGAACATGAGAGATCAGCCGTCTCTCTGGAGGTTACTGCTCTCTGTTACTTCCCAGGAAAGCTTAGTACACATGACCCAAATATTCTATATTCATGCTCCTCCTCAGAAACCTCCATTGGATGCCTGCTGTCGCCCCCTGTAGGGAGTCATGAGACATGATTTGCTCTTGATTTTTATGGAGCTGGGAAAGTTACACCATCAGGCAAGTAATAGAGAAAGTAGCAGCACAACTTTTAGTTAATTTTATTTGAGTATTTTCATATTATGTTACTTCTACTATACTAGATTCGAGATTGATTTTCTTTGTAGGGTTAGTAAATGGTGAGTAAGCAAGTTTATTTAGAGTATAATATCCCAGAAATCTCTATAGACTCGAGTTAATCTAATAAAGTGGATATTTTCCACAGTTTTAAAAAGAGATTAAATTATCTTTCTATGTTTAGACAATGTTTCCAGTTCAGCTGCAGTGAAGGGATCATAACAAAGAGGGAATTTGGCTCTAAATAAACAAACATTTAAAGATATCTTCTTGATTTGACTCATTTGGACAGCTGAAGCTTCATATTAGCTTCACATAAACTTTTAAATACCAATATCAATGTTTATTTGGGCTCCTTATTGTTGTTTTAAGACAGACTTGAAAAACTGTTAACCTGTATTTTTATTCTAATTTCATTATCTATTGATCTTTTTCCAATTATTTAGTCTATGAACTGTCCTTGAGTGTTCCCAGAGCCCAACATGATGTTTTTAAATTGCCTGTATGGTCAAATTAACAGTGTACAGCCTAAAAAGATTCAGTTTACAGTGATTTAAAACAGAATAGCAGCAAAATCTTCACATTTGAGCAACGTTTGACAGTTTTGTTCAACAAATGACTTAGATGGTATCATCCCACGTTTAAAATAATCAAATAAGTCTCCTTCAGAATTTGTATATCCACAGTGAGATCAGCAATTTTTGAATACTGACAGACGATATTGAGATTACAGCTTCCATAAAGAACATCCTTGAAAGATAGCTCCTTCAGAGCTGTGTGTGTGTGTGTGTGTGTGTGTGTGTGTGTGTGTGTGTGTGTGTGTGTGTGTGTCTTTTTCATATAAAAAATGTAGGCTCCAGCACGTTAAGCAGAATTTGAATACTGATGCAGTTCAGGCTGCAAAATCCAAGAATAATAGTAAGATAGACCACCAGCAGGGGGCAGCACATGCTTACAACCCAACTACTATCTCAGCAGGCATATTTTCCACTTCACCTTCAGAAGGACTCCCTCCTTTAGTAATATATATTCAAACTCTTTCATTACATATTAAATCTGTTCAGTGTTTAAAATGTATTTTCCATTAAAAAAAAAAGAGTAATTGCTCGACAGAAAGGTCATGAGCACAGTTTATTGTATTTTATGAAACCTCACACACACATGTAGGCTGAATCATCACAGTTAATAAAAAAATGTGTCATCATCTGGAGGTCATGAACACGGATAGATGTGATTATTTATAGTTTTGGTTGGTGTGGACAGACGGATGGATTGATGGTAGAGTTTCTATTCTTTAATTCATGCTGGCTGCCACAGGGGAGTTAGGGAATAAAATCAATTGTTACCATCAGTGGTCCAGATTGATCCCCTGTGTGAGGTCAGATCACAGTGATCTCTCTCACACCTCCACAGCGGGGCAGCTGAGGCTAGTCACTGCTTCAAGGGACTAATGTGGCCAAACTGTATCAAGGCTTAGACACATCGCTCTTGATAACAAAGACTTGATGATCCGATGTTAAAGGATAACCGTGGTTACATGATACTGCAGTGGAGTGTGAAGGTTTAATCATTGATAATAAGAAACGATGACTGTCCAACTTATTTAATGAGAGTCCATGCTGCCTGTCACACTGTCATTATAAGTTAAAAATCCTTCAGTCATTGTTTTTTTAATTCTTACTTGACTACTTGCATAATCATTGAAGAGCACCTGATTTTTCATAACTTCAACATTACTGACACTATTGGTCTTCTTGACCCGGTGCAGCACTATACCTATTTTTAATTCATTAATAATTAACAGTGTTTGCTACTTCTTCTTTTTGCTTCCTCTTTTGAGAAAAACTGAGAAAATGTGTGCTGTACATTCGGAAGTGAGCATGCGTCTGTGACGGAAAGAGGAGGGGTGAAGAGAGAGAGAGATAGAGAGAGAGAGAAAGAGAGAGAGAGGGGGAGAGAGAGAGAGATTATACACTCCTGAAAGCAGGGTTGTGAGTGTAACACACACACACAGAGAGAGAGAGAGAGAGAGAGAGAGAGAGAGAGAGAGAGAGAGCGAGAGAGAGAGAGAGAGAGAGAGAGAGAGAGAGAGAGAGAGAGAGAGAGAGAGAGAGAGAGAGAGAGAGAGAGATCCAAGGAAGGACGGCACTGAGGGGAGGAGAAAAAACACACTCACTCACTCTCAGTCAGACCTTCCTCACAGCCTTCAACAGTCTCAGACAGAGCTGATCTTGACATCCTGAGAAAGATGCATGTCTACACCAGAGGAGCATCACCATCCAGGACAGGACAATAGCTCTCCTAAACCTGCTGAGACAAATACATGCCAAGGACTGCACAGACAGGGAGAGAGAGAGAGAGAGACAGCCCTGAGGGAAGGACAGCAGCAGCAGCAGCAGCAGCAGCAGCAGCAGCATTTCAGAAAGGGCAAATCAGGGTGGAAGAGGCAAAATTTGCAGGTTTATTCTGTTGCTAAGGATCTTTAAAGAGGACCTATACATCACTGTGGGAACACGGACGTCTACTCTCTCTCTTATAGTCTGCAAGAGCTCACGCTGCTGCTGAAAAATTAAAAATACAAAACATTAAAATTGCTTCATAGTCTGAGACCATGAGTGAAGCGAAGAAAGGTGAGCTAGCCATCCGGGATAAAGCCATCCTGCACCAGCAGAGGCGTCTGAAGCAGGCCACTCAGTTCACACACAAGGACTCTGCTGACCTCCTGCCCCTGGATGGGCTGAAGAGACTGGGAACGTCCAAAGATTTGGTGAGTGGACTCTAAGGACTGTGCTTTCAAAGACTCTCACAGAGCACTAAGGCAATTAGTTTGTAATTTAGTTAATTGGAGAGGCTGATATTTGTGTGACAAGGTGCTTCACTGAGTTGTTGAAGGATGTGTTAGAGTGGAAATGGGTGTTAATTGTACATCTGGCAATGTTTGAAAGAGAGATGATGAAAGAAAGTCAAACGTAATCACCTCATTGATTCTTTGACAGTGTGTTATCTGCTTAAGTAATCAATCATTTAGTCTATAAGCTGGTCAGAACATAATGAATTAATGTCAATCCTAGTTTCCCTAGAGCCCATGGTGATGTCTTTAATTAGTTATACAACAGAGAAAAGCAGCAAATCCTCACGCTGAAGGAAGTTTTTGGCCATATTTGCTTAAAAATACGAAATAATTGCTGATTATTTTCTGTCAGCTGCACCGAGCTGCAATGAATAGGCGATTAATCGATTTGAGTCTGTCCAAATCTGTGATAAAAATAATCATCAGTTGCAACCTCAGAGCTATTTATCTCCTAATGCATGAGTGTGCATTTGCTGTAAGCTCTATATGTGCTGTATATACTGTATGCAAGAAAGTGAGTGCAGCCTCTAAAAGGAAACTTGTTATCTGAAAGGGGTCATAAAAGATTCAGAGTCTTGCACTCTGCATGAAGAGGGGGGCAATGACTTGTCAAAGCGTGTTACAGTACTGTGTGCAGGGGCTCTGAAAAAGAAAGTGATGTCAGTATACATTCAGGAACAAACACACACATATCAGACCATGGTCATTTTTGGGGACATCACATAACTTACATTCATTTACTGGAGACTTACCCCCAGTTGTCCCCAGTTAACTGGTCCTAAGTCAAAGATTTTTCCTCAAAAGTAGCCAATGACAGACTCCATGCACACGTAATCAGATCATGGTCACTTTCGGGGACTTACATCGATTTCCTGTAGACTTACCCAAACCCTAACCATAACCACTGACCCAAAAATCAGCTGTTTCCCAATTGGGGACATCACTTTTGTCCCCAATTGGAAAACTGTCCCCAATTAACTGGTTCAAAGTCTGAAGTTTGTCTCCCAAAAGTAGTCAATGACAGACCACATGCACACACAATCAGACCATGGTCACTTTTGGGGACTTTACATAGACTTACATTGATTTCCTAGAGACTTACCCAAACCCTTTCCATAACCACTGACCCAACAATCAGCTGTTTCTCAATTGGGGACATGACGTTAGTCCCCAATTGGACAAGCTGTCCCCAATTAACTGGTTCTAAGTCTGAAATTTGTCCCCAAAAGTAGCCTATGGCAGAACATGCACACACACATGATTTAGGGTTTGACATACAGGATGAAAGATAGTGTAGTACAACCCTTGCACTTCCTCCTCTTCCTCTTCTAGCAGCCTCAAAAGCTGTTATACGCTGTGGAGGAACTCCCTGTAATAATCTGAACAATTTATCGCTCCACCTCTCCTCTGACACAGTTTTTCGGTGGTTTGATGGCAGCTGCCCAGATTCCCCAGAGCTCTCCAAGAACCTCGACACAATCACTCTGGCACTGGGAAGCAGCACAAGCAGTGCTCTGCGAATATCACACTGTGCATTTATGTCTGCCAGATTTTAAAACCAACATTTGTTGCTTGAAAAAAACCCACCCCTACCCTCCTCCTCCCTATCTATTTAGTGATATTTTTCAATCTCTTCCCTGCTTTGGCATTCCCACCTTGTTGTCTGAGATAACATATTTAAATCACTGCCAGTCTTGCAATAATAACTAGATGTCATTTAAGGCGTAAACGCTAATTTCTTGGAGCTTTTTAGCTAGCGTTGGCTGTATGGAAGCAGATTGGTCTGTCAGCTGGTTGGTTCATCTGCCACTTTGGTCCAGATTTAAGTATTTCAACAATAATTGGATGGACTGTCATGACATTTTGTATAGAGACAGTCTTAGTTCCCAAAAGATGAGTCTTACTGACCTTGGTGATCCCCTGATGTTTTATGTAGCATCATGGTAGATCAAAATTTTAATGTATCCAGTAAAATTCCCACAACATCAATGAGATGGAGTAACCTGAAAATTTGACATTCATTCTACCCTAAGGATGACCCTGACTTCTCCGTTCTGACATCCAAGCAGTTACTACCACCACTTGGGGCTGAAGCCATTGTGGAAGTACCATACAATGCAATGCCACCAACGGCCACCATATGACATTTGTGTTCCCCAGAGGATGAATCCTCTTTGGTTAACTTACATTTCCTCTATGATAGTCATGAGGTTTACATTTGTGGTTTTTAAAGAAATATCTCAACAAATAACTGGTGGATTACTATGAAATATCATGCAGATATTCATGTTCCCCTCAGGGTGAATTCTTATGACTTCGGTGATCTCCTCTTGATATCTAGCACCAGCAGCAGCACTGGAATATCTTGATATCTACTACATTTATATTTGGTCATCAGACACTTCTATTCAAAGGGACTTACAAACTAAGCAAGACATTACATTAATGTACAAATTGTTAAATAGCTGACGAGGCATAAGTGCAGCAAAAAAGAGTACTAGACAGAAGGTTGCTGTTTTTTTTCTGAATGAATAAAGTAAGAAAGGATGGAAATAGATAAGTGCATAAGAAAAAGAAAAGAAAAAAACAAGGAAGTAGTGCAACAATCAACAAAGGTGCTAAAAGGTTAAAGGGGCTGAACTGTTGAGGTGTTAATGGAAGAACATATCACCTACCAGATGGATTAGCACAAAATTGAAATTGCCTGTACAGATACTTATGTTTCCCTCAAGAGGAAATGTTTGGTCTTTGGTAATCGCTTGACTTTTTTTAATCTATCACGTCAAAGTTTTAGTTTGTCCAATACTTTGGTTACCTCCGAAACTAATGAAGTTCCTTTTAGTCTCAGCTGTACTCTAGCAAATGTTGTCCACCCAAGAAAAATGATGCAACACGTCGTAATGTTAGTCTCCCAAAAATAACATATAATTACGTTTGTGTGACAGATGCCATCTAGTGGTCGTAGTAGTTATGACATAGAGCAGTCGGGCAATTCATATTAAAAAATACCTATGTATTGACAAGTGTCTTCATTTAAGGGTGAAGGGATGTATAGAGGCTAAAACCAAAAGGTCTTTGCCAAAGAAGACTGCTGTTTGTTTCCTTTTTCCCATTTTGAGTTGGGGCAGTAACTACAATCATCCCCTAACTTTAATCCACACGTTTGTCTAACCTTAATAAAGTGATTGTTTTAACACAAACCATGATCTTTCCCCAAACCTAAAAAGTGTTTTTTATGCCTAAATCTAACCAGACCTCAACTGCAGCGTTGTAGCATCATTAAATTTCATTATTTTATGACAGTGACAAAAGTCTAGTTGATAACTAACGATAGGGGACCCATATTAAAAACGGCTCCTATGTGTTGTTTGTAGTGCACATAATCAAACCATGTATTTGGTTGTATAATTTGGATTTCTCTCTGTGATGACAGCCAGAGGCAACAGAATCCAATAAACATCTAAACACAATAAAAGATAAAATGAAAAAATAAAACTCTATTAGATTCAAGGAGCGTAATACACAATTCATCTGCTGATTGCCTGTGATTCAACATCTCCTGCAGGGGCCCGAGACCCTCTTATCATAATACCAATTATTTTCTCCTTGACGACAGAACGAAACTCTTCTCGGTAGTTATCAAAAACCCGATCTGTGGCGCAGATGTGGCCACAGGGAGCAAGGGAGCGATTTGCATGGAATCTGTAGCAAGTACATTTTCGATGTTAGAACAGCTTTGGGAACTTGAGGGAGAAGTGGAAATTGCCAACAGTCTGCCACTGTGCCTGTATCTCCTCTCTGCAGACAGCCAGCAACATCATCCAGGCACTGAATAGACATGGGTGTACTAAAAGTAAAGAAAGCATGAGTTTCTGAGATGCATTGCTCACAAAAACATTCACAGACAAAAGATGAGATCATCTGCATTTGCATGGCTGTCGGCTGTCTGGCTACAAATCAGTCAGTTGTCTCCATGTTTTTATTATGTGTCATGATGTTTTGATCTTATCATATTAGAACAATACCTTTTTTTTTTGGGCTTGTGGCCTTAAATGTTAGGCATTAATCTTCAGCGTTCCCTTTTCTTATTCTCTGTTAATTTACAGAAAACGCAATTAGATTACTTCTTAAAAGAGGGCGTAATATACTTAGTTTGCAAATCCAGATGACACCATTTACTCCATAACTCAATAAATTGATCCCTAATCCTCTTTCCTTGCTCTGAAACTCGAAGTTGTTGTAATTGGCCAGTCAACTGATGGAAAATCAATCATCAACCACTCATTTTAGCTTCTCAAATGTGAGGCAAGACATATAAATATATGGTCTGCTGCTTACTTAAAATTGTACAAAGTGGTACATCTTAAATGTTTATCCTCTGCTGATATTGTCCAAGCTGCACACACAAACCTTTTAACTCTAACCTCGTCTTTCTTCCGCTTAATTTCTGCTCACTGGCCTGTTCTGCCCAGTGTGTATTTCAGCAGCGGAGCCTGTTATGTAAGAATGAATTTGTTTTGCTGCTCTTTAGCCTGAGGTCCTCTCAGTCTCAGCAGCAGCAACAGCAGCAATAGCAGCAGCAGCAGCAGTAGCATCTCTACAGCCATGTTGTGCTGCAGATAAAGAGGAGCAGTGGGCATGAAAAGGGCAAAATCCACTGTTCCAAGCGATGGAGGGAATTGAAAGAGACGGCTTGAGATGGGGTCGAGGAGTACACTCGGTGTAGCAGGACTGCTTTATGTAACACAGTGTGGATACATGGGTTTAAAAAGTACAAAGAGTAAACAGGAGAGAACGAGAGGGAGTTGGTGGGAAGCATCTGAGCCCATTGACACGAACACCTGAGCTCAGCAGCACAGACCAAGTTATTGTGTAACCACTATGCAGCCTCGCTATTTTCTACTGTACACACCTAACATTTCCTGCAAAATGAAGAAGAAAAGGAGAAAATGATATTATAAAACATCAAGTAAAATGTATGCAAAACAAGACAATGCTATCATTTATGTGCTGAAGCTTCCTTTCTTTTTCTTTCATTATTTTCATTTAAGGCAGCATTTGACAAAACAACCTCAACTCAAGGTCTACATACTTACTTGTCTGGGAGCTTTCAGACACATTGCATGGTCCTCATCAGCAGATTGAGTTCACTCAGTTGCTTTGAAACTATAGATGTTCAAATGTGTCTGAAATGTCTGATTGTGTGTGTGCATGTGGTCTGTCATTGACTACTTTTGGGAGACAAATTTCAGGCTTTGAACCAGTTATTTGGGGACAGTTTTTCCAATTGGGGACAAAAGTGATGTCTCCAATTGGGAAACAGCTGGTTTTTGGTTTAGTGGTCATGGAGAGGGTTTGGGTAAGTCTCTAGGAAATCGATGTAAGTCCCCAAAAGTGACCATGATCTGATTATGTGTGCATGTACTTTGAGCGCCTCCAAGACTTCAGCAAGACAGTTTATCCTTGGAATAGCTTATCCATTTTTTTGAGGGGCTTTCACCATATTTTGGGACTTTTTCCTCTGTAGAAAAAGTACACTTATTCAGTGCCTTTTAATTATTCAGTGTGATATGAACAATGATTCTGGGAGGATGCTTTGCTGTTGCATTTTTAAAATTTAATATATGGTAAATTACATCAATAAAAAAAGAAATATCAGAAAGAGACATCTCTAAATAGACAGAACCAAAAAGATCGGCTCAGTTTATCCTAAGAAGTAAATGAGAGAATATGTTTATTGTAATATGAGAGAACTGACCTTTTAAACATTGCCATTAGTCAAGCTGTCTGACTAAATCAGACAGATTTTAAGAGGGGAGCTTAGTTTTTAGTGCAAGTCTTTCTATTCCATTATGATCAGGCTAATATTACAGAAAAACAACATTAATCTTCTGATTCTGAAAGATTATGTGGTTTTAAAGTGGTAAAATGTCACGTCAAAACACACATATTGGCAACAAGAAACTTTTAACATTTAAAATTTCTCCTTCACAATCTCATTTTGGTCCAATTTCACTGAACATACCTCATCTGCTGCAAAGCCTACCTCCTCTTCTCCCTGTAGCTTAGCTGTCCGTTTGCTCATGTCCCTCTCTTACAGATGAGTGAGTCTGAAACCTGTGTGTGTGTGTGTGTGTGTGTGTGTGTGTGTGTGTGTGTGTGTGTGTGTGTGTGTGTGTGTGTGTGTGTGTGTGTGTGAAGAGAGGCCTGTCTAATCGAGAGATTAGTCTCCAGGTACTTCTGAGGATGATCAAAATCTACAGAACTGGGCTTGAATGTTCAAGAACTGTGGCATAGAAGGAACTGATTGTTTTCCTGTGTGCATTAAATACAACTTATGGCCAGATTCAGTAAACATGATGTCCAATATTAACCAGAAAAACCTGCAAGGCAAGATATTTTTAAAATGATGAATATCCAGTGCGGAAATGTGCTTGGTGATGTACTGCCCTTTCATAAAGTCATGAATTTTAAAGAGCAGATGGCGTAAAGTACGTATCATCCTAGAATGGGTTTTTATATCCGTCTTGATTTGCTCTAAATAAATTCAATTGTTTTTGATTTTCACCAGAAGGCAAAGTAGCACTTCAAAGCGAAGAGCAAACACAACACTGTCTCTCAGTGTAATCCCCTGGGCTCTCAGGAGTTTGTATCCCTTCCCATTTTTCCCTTGTGTTAGATCAGTTCGGATGCATTATTATTAGCCTCCAGGACAATTAGGTGGGATGGAGGGAGGTTAGTGTGAACCTGTCTGTCTTTGTGTCATCTGGAGCTGTGGATGGGTGGTAACACTCTCCCTCAGCTGCTCCCTCGGGAGGCTAAAAATACCCCACAAAAACAAATAGGACAAAACAACCTCAACAACAGAGGAGTGGAGACTGCAACACTGAGACAGAGACAGGGAGCAACACAAGAAGAGTGAGTTCAGAGATCATATTTGTTGGGTATGACGTGGCTCCAATCATTTTTTAAATTGAATTTTCAGAATATAAAGCATGCAAACCATTCTCAGAGTTAGAGCTTCAATGATTCACCTGATCAATAGATTTGTTGATAGGCAGAAAATTAACTGGCAGCTATTTTGATAAGTGTTTATAAATGATCATTTTTAAAGTAGAAAAATGCCTAAAAAATGTCAAGTCATTTGTGAGGATTTGCAGCATTCTTGGTCTTATTTGATAGTAAATTCAATATGTTTGGATTTTGGACAGTTGGTTGAGCATAGCAGGAAGTTTGACAGCATCAGCTTGTTTATAAAAAAAACTATGACAGACATGTTTCACTGTATTATAGACCAAACTATAACTATTAATATTATAACTAACTAATGGAGAAAAATAATAAGCGTATTGATTGATAATGAAAACAACCATAACTTGCAGCCCTACTAACAGAAGTATTAACACCAACCTATATCTGTCCTATAAATAAATACACAAAACATCTGTTTGGATGAATATAGCACCAAAACAGTGCTGTGTTATTATCATACCCAAACTAAGACATTAGCTATTCTGCTAAAGTCTCTCCTTCTTATAACTTACAAACATGCACCTTAGCTTGTTGAACGAGCCCCCAGACAAACATTCACGGGGTAAAAGGTGCACCACTAACATCAGTTAGCAGGCCAATTAGCTAATTAGCTGCTCAGCTGCATCACATTAGACAGTATGTAAACATACCTGCAAATGTCACTTCAGACCTGTTGCATGCTGGTTTGGTCATTGCTCTTGAAAAACCCTGAGTAACCCTTTTTATTATACGAGATCTCTAATGTTATACTTGCTGGAAATTTTCTGAGTAATTTGCAGATTTTTAGCCAATATCTGTAGCACATTTCACAAAGGAGGGTGGTGCAATTGGTACACAATTATAAGCAAAAAAAAAAATGGGTTTATGGGTTTATATGTAGTTGTTAACTTGCAGAAATTCTTATTAAATTACATTTTTCACAATTCTTTAACAGACAGAAATTGCTTCACATATTAGCTTATTAGATTCTTTATTAAAAACTCTATGAGAAACATCCTAAAATGCTAATATATTGTGTCTAATTTATTAAGAAATTACGTGTGAAACCAAATATAACGAATGAGTAACAACTAAACCAACATAACACTCCTAAAAATGTCTTGTTAAATACCTACAAATTACTCAGAAATCTGCCAGGACACGACACTGTCTGTGCATGATTTGGAGCTACAGCAGTTTGTTTACTCAGTCTGTCATTCGGTGCAGCACCACAGCAGCAGCCTGCCAGCTAATGTCAATCAAACAAACCTCTGACACTCTCTCCTCATGCCGGCTGCGACAAAATGGAGCATTTCTGGTATTTTTTCAAAGAGCTTTTCTCTTCATTCTTGTTTAACAGAAAGAGTAAGTTGACATTAACTTTCACTGCAAAAGAGTGATGATTAAATGTGATTTCAGTCTGACTTTAAAAGACGGATTTGTTGGCTGTTTAACTTCCATAATTACACTTATTCATGCTTGTATACTATTGTTACTCCTCAATGGAGCATTAAAAGACAGTTTTTCACAATGTCTAGTCTGGAAAAGTGGGAAAAATTGTGTATAAAATTGGTTGCCAATCTCTCAGACACAGTGTTCCTTTGTGTCGCTTCATATGTGGACTGTTGACTGCTGATTTTTCTGATGTGAGTCCCCCGAACACAAACCAGTTCAAACTGATCTCCTGCCAGTGGGACAACTGTTAGTGTGTGAGACGAGCACTCCACATCATCCTGCTCTCTGTGTTTTTTTTCCTCGGCCTCTCTTTCTCTGTAACTCTCCCTCTGTGAGTCAGATTAGAGGCTAATTGCCATGTGGACTAATTATCTGCCTGCAACAAGCTCCAGCCAGTCACGTGAGCTTTCTAATGCCCTCTTTCTCATTCTGATGGAGGTCCCCAGCGGCTGACTTCCTGTCGCACCGACCGGGAGGCTCCGATAGCTGCACATCTGCTGCCTGCCTGCCCCTCCTCTTCCTCCCTTTTTTCATTTTCAATTTACATCTCTGTCCTTTTTCTCTTTTTGTCTGCTTTCTTGCATCTTTGTCTTTTGACTGAAAACCATTCGGTCAGTGTGATAAAACAACAGATGTGGTCATCAATAGTGCTGTTTGATGATTTGATCACATCAGGGAGGGGCTTTGTTGTTTTTATAATTGATTAATGGTTAATTAACTGTCTGTATGTTGTCTGCTTGCAAATGAGGCTTTGTGTTTTAATTTTATCAGTATATCTTGATTTTTTAAATTACATTAGTGCTGAACAAATAGTCAATTAATGGTGCGGTTTGTAGAATTTAGTGGAACCGATTTGGTAGAAACAGAAGATTACATTCACAAGTATTTTTATATTAGTGTGTATAATCCCATGAAAATGAGATTTTTTACAATAGCCCAAAACAAACCAAACACTGGCCTCTTCCTCACCACTAGATGCCACTAAATCATGCACACTGGACCTTTAATCGATGACGCCAACAAGAAGTCTTCTTTCAGTCATTTTCATTGTCCATTTCCTAGATAATCTGCAGCGTTCATTACCAAATAAGGAATATTTGTTATGGTGAATGGACTGCATTTATAATATAGCACTTTTATAGTCTACCAACGACTCAAACATGTCAATAAACCACACCGTTGCACTGAGTGACATGTTCCTTCATTAATCAAGACAATATCTACCAGTGTCTGCCTTACACAGAACTACTCTCCGGAGACTGAAAACGTGGCCACTGTTTTTCTACCTTCAGTCTACCACAACCACTTTGTTTCTAAATCAGTGCTTTTAATTCTCTGATAATCACGACGACTAACACCGAAAGCTGTCTGCAAGCTGCTACGATATCTGTAACATGTAGTACAATCAGCAGCAATGACTGTTCAAAATTATATCATCCCCAAATCACTCTGCTCTGTGTGAAAAATGAACGGATTAGACCTCAGTGATGCCAATTCCACCTCACAATAAAAGAAAAATCACAAGCAAATGAGGCGTAACACCAGCTTGCGTTGTTTATAATAGATGAACTGTTAATGGGACGCTGCTGCCTGCTGTCTTTATTGAAAACAATGATACATCCAAAAAAAAGGATTTAACCTGATGTAATCTGCAACACATCATGATGCTAAAATCTGCAAGGAGGCCACATGATTCATCTCTCACATATTCTCAGCCTGTTAACGAGCAGTCAGTTGAATGAGGTGAGAAATGTTTTCGTAACCTCGAGATGTGTCACGATGGAAGAAGCTTTTTTCTCACATTGCAGCTCACGTAGTTTTATCTCACAGGAAGAACACTATATTAAAAGGCAGACAGAGGACAAGTGTAAAGAGCAAGGTTTGCAATTCACCCCTGAACTATAAAACAGAGCAGGGTCACTTGTTGCTACACCGAATGCTGCGTGCTGTTGCCTAACATGATTTGCTGGCGAGGTGGCCCCTGGAGTAGTCAGGGCTTAGCAGAAACAGACGCCAACCATCAGAGGACACAGACAAAGAGGGAGAAAAATGTAATTGTGCTCATCATCTATCGGTTTCATCTCTGATGTCTGATGAGAGCATGGATGAGGAAAACATCTCAAAAGAAAAAACCCATGATCAAACTCTCTGGCTCTCGTGTTCTAACTGCTAAGAGCTTGACGTGATTTCCTCTCTCCTTATCCCTCATCTACTGAATAAAAAACATTTTAGTTTGCAACCAGACTTGATTAACATTTAAATCTAAATGGTACTTTCCAAAAATAATCCTTTATCTGTCACTGCTCGCATCCCTCTTTCATGTGAAGTTTTTTGCATTCAGAGAAGAGAACAATACTGTTGATAAATGTGTGATTTGTGATGCCGAGGTGGGAAAGAGGTCAACTGATCTGCAGCATATTGAGAGAGATAGAGAGAGAGAGAGAGAGAGAGAGAGAAGAAAACTGCTGGCCCAGAGCTGGAGGTCGATGTTGAGATCTCAACAATAATAACATCAGTTCAGTATAAAATTGGAGCTCCAGATTGGATTTGATTGGTGCAGATGTCAAGGAGCGCATAGTAGAGGCAGAGTGTAGAATAAGGAAAGAAAAGGAATGGAGTGTGGTGGACAAGCAAACAAGGAAAGGAGGAGAGGAAGTGGAAACAAAGGAATGGAAACAAAGGAAATGTAATTGGAGGTAATGAGAGGGTTGTGGAAAGGAAAGAGAAAGACAGAAGTGCAATGGATGCAAATGAGGAGAGGGGAAATTAAGAAAGGAAATGAGAGGTAAATACGAGAAAGGGGATGAACGGTAAGGTGAGGAAAATGAAGGAAGTAAGAAAGGAAAGAAAAGACAGGAAAATAAGAGAGAGGAGAATAGAGGGAAACAAGGAAAACAATGAAAGCTATAGTGGAAAGAAGAAAGGAAAGGAAAGGCAAGGCAAAGCAAGGAAAGGAAAGGAAAGAAGAGGAAAACAAAGTAAAGAAAGAAAAAAAGGACAGGGAAATAATGGGAAAGAGAATGGAAGTTCATGAGAAGAGAAGCACTGAGTAGAGGATAATTAAATAAGGGAAAGAGAAGGAGTGATAAAATAACTGAAGACGTTTAGCAGAGGAAACATGAGAGAGAAGAGAGGAAAGGAGAAGGGAAATGAGGGAAGTAAATTGATATGAAAAGAAATGAGGAAAAGATGGAAAGGGAATGAAAGGTAGTAGCAGGACATGAGATGAGGACAGAAAATGTAACTAAAGGAAATCAGGAGAGAAGAAGAAGAAAAAAGAGAGGATAGGAGGTCTAGCTAGGCACTCCTCAGCCACAGCTGGAGCTCAGAGAGAAACCAATAGGCTAAATCAAACTCAGTGACACAGCTGGTGATTACTAGTTTCTGCTGCTGTTTTGGAGATTGACCAGAAAGCCTAGATGTTTGGAGAGCGGCCTATGAATAGCCAACTATTTACTACAGAGTACTAAAACCTGATTCTTTCTCTTAAATAAATGCTTTTTGACCTAACAGGCAGGCAAATTGACTCTTTGATGGTGTGTTGAGGTGTTGGATTGAGCTTCACATGTCTAAGATTGCTCCCCTGTCCTCCTTATTGCTTGCCAGTCCATGAAATTGTCCTTATCTTCATTCAAATTCTGCTCAGGAATACTTTAACAGCAGAATCTCGCATTGCAGGGTGCATGTTAATCAGAGCAGAATCATCAAATAATGAGCAGTAATGTGGAAAAAAAAGGGAGATGGGTCTATCTTTGCCATTCCATTTTGTCTGCCCAAAGCTTTCTCTTAATAGGGGTCACAGTCACACAATCACAGCTGCTGGGATGGAGATGGAGTTCCCCTCATAGACACGAGGTCAGCATTTGCAATTCACCATTGTCTTTGTGCAACGCAATCATCCAGCATATTGTCTACACACAGATGTCTAAAAAACACATTGCACAACCATCTTATTCACAGTGCTCTCACAAATATCTAAATTCAGCTACCGTGCCGCTTTATTCTAAGAGATGAGGAATCTCTTCTTTTATCCAGTGAGACAGCACATATTGTCTGCACAGCTGATGAGGGTCAAAGGTCACTGAAAAGAACTATCCAGTCTGAGGAAATGGTCTCTTACAATAAAAAGAGCGTCAACAGTGATGTTTAAAAGGTTATTTTTCTCCAACAGATTCATTGTGAAGTGGACAGACACACCAGTTACTGTTAACCCTCACATACTGTTTATAATCTGACTCATAATTAGTCTTTACGCCATTTCACATTCATAAATTCCCCATCAGTCATTAAAAAATGTTTGATTGATCTTATGTAAAAAAGACATTCACAATCACTATTCTACTGTCCAGGTGAAAATGTTATAGAATATGAAGAATACAACATGCTTGAATGATGATTTTTGATTAAACCCCCCCCCCCCCAAAAAACACTAATTTTGGACTGGAGTAATTGCACAGCATGTAAGGTGGTTTTGTATTACTGCTTTTTCAACAGGTGGGCAGATAGTGTTGTCCTTTACAGGACTGGCATTCAACCAAGATACTTACACTGTGACTTCATTGTTCTATGGATGCCAATATTAGCTGGCAAGGAGGTTGTTCGGTTAGTTTGTCCAACATTTTAGTCCACAGATCAGGCTTAAAAAAAATGTTTATGCTTCGATGAAGGGTAATGTAGTGTTTTGGTTGCAAGTTCTTTAGATAACTCTTTGGTCTAAAGTAAAATATCTCAATCTATTGGACAGATTTCGGTGTCATCATCAGAGGAAGCGCCACTAAAAATTAAATTAAATTTCTACTTGTCCAACACTACATTTCATGACAAGAAATCTCCAACAGGTCCCCCAAGTGAAATGACGAAATAATAATGCTCTCTAAAACAACATATATAAATATTTTCTGATCAGACGCACCCTCGGACATTGTTTTGTAAACTGATACAAAACAGTGCCGGAAATTTGTTTTTGGTTGTTTTGGCACAAACATGACTTGGTTAGGTTTAGGGATGGCTCATACTTTTAGTAAAAATAACTTCTTCTTTAAGGTTAACGTAATCATCAATACAGTTAAGGTTAGAGAATGAGTGTGGCCATGGTTAAAAAACAAACAAACAATGCTGACTGACGGTAGGAAACACAACTTTGTCCCTCTGCAAACTTTTATCTTCTAAAAAAATGTTATGAAACAACTGATGGTATTGTTTTTCTTGTTATATATTAAATACTAGCATGATAATATGCTGCCTCTGAAGATTATACTCTTTCACTGCAGACTTTCTTTTGGTTAGTCATGGTTGGAAAAGGGGGGATGGCTCAATGGGACGGTTACGGCCATTCGGATAAATACACCCTTTGTGTAGGCCCATTATTTTACTAGATGTGGACATTAAGCATTTTAATAATGCTTATTTTTCAAAAAACACTGTTGTTTTGATGGTATAAACTTTACCTGAAATTATGTAATTGTTGCAGCTGAGCACAGTACGGTCAGTGCAGGTTAATTTCCTCATTCACATTACCTGCTCCACTCCCGGGTTACACCAAACATCTGTAGTAAAAACTATATCTGTAGTCATGTCTCTCATTAAATATTTTGTTACAGAGGTGGCTTGGTCTGCGGGTGAATTTTCAGCAGCAGAGGTGCTCCTAAATGATCATAAAAATGTAGAAATACAACAGGCTGCAGTGTGTCTCTATGATCCTCTTACGCTTCCTACACATATTTGTCACTTTGATCATTAAGGTGACACTTCTCTAGTATAAAGGGTACAATATAGTATAGAATTCAGTATTTTTAGTATACAGTTCAGAGAATATAGATGTAAGATGAAACTGACAGAAGGGTGGGACTGACAGAAAAAGTTGCAATAATAAATCTGTTTGCGACTTCAGCACCACGGACAGCACCATGGATTTATCAATACACAGCACAGTTAGGCTGCTGATATTTCAGAGCCATGGTCGGGGCCATAGATTCTCGCTGTGAGATAAAGGATCAGCGAGTCAGGCAGATTACATTAACATATTCAACTAAACAACCTGTCTGCCCATGTACTCTGGAGAGGGGGACACTTTTTTTTCATTTTGCTAACAGGGAGGATAGCCCCCCCCCATCCTCCTTCAAATCCCCTACTGGGTGTTACTAATAACATTAACATCCCACTAAGTGTCCTTGTAAGCATGACAGTTTGACAATGAGCCAGCATGCACAAAACCTAACTGTCAGGACCCAGAAACCGAAGCAGCTAAATGGACTTCAGACAATATGTATTTTGTCATTTACACCTGTGCTTTTCCTTATGTGTCAAAATGTCTTCTGTGAAAAGGGTTTTTGTGAGGCTGAACCTGACTGAGTTTGAAGAGTCCTAAAATGGCCACTGTGCAGGGAATAAATGTGATCAGTGCTGTGTTGGTAGATAAAGGCAGGCAGATTGTACTACCTACTGCTGAAAGTGACATGTATAATGACTTATTTTATAGTTATTTTAATCATTTTGACTTTCTGAGTATACCTATATATTACAGTAGTGCCAATTAGGTCGTTTTATGTAATTTCATCACACATGTTCATTCATTTTGGACACACTGTTGAGATATTTTTTATAATCTTGGTGATTTTAGTGTTCAAAAAGCTTGACAGGAGATCAAATGCTTTGTGTTTAATTTATGCAGGGACCAGCTTGGTGTCAGATGACTGTTCTTTTTAAAGCATGCTGTCTCAAAGTCTGTACTCAGACTGTACTGGTAGAACAGCAATGTGATTATAGAGGAACAGGCAGCTTAAATGTGATTTCCTTTTTATATGATCCAGAGGGAACGGCAAGTCACTGACCACGTGTCTTTTGGAAACTGTGGAAAACTGGCCTTGAGCAAGATATTTTTATTTAACATGTACAGCACAATAATACAATACATGTTGTACCTTCGATGATATGTAGTTGAAATTAAGTTTGCGTCACCATGAAGAAGACTGTGTGCATTTTGTTGTTTGTGCTATTAAAGAAAAGAAAGAGAAACGTGACTACCAGGCTGGTGAAGTAAAGTGAAGTCGAGGAGAAATCCTTTAATGTGTGCTGACAATGATGACCTGAAAATGTTAACCCGCCCGTTGAATTGGCTTTCGTGATAATATGCCCTTCATTTCAGCTAAATTAGAAAGCATTTTTTCCCTCTTTGCTGAAGCTAAAGTTAGCTTTTCAAATCTGCATGTGTATTATTTTGTGTGGGGGGGCCAGAGGAGGAGGGAAAAGGCAAAGAAGGCTCTGAAATGTCAAAGCCATGCTTAAATCTCTACTGTCAAAATGGCCTCTTCTTACCACAGTATGATAAGTTTTGGCTTAAAAGATATTTCTGTGTGACTGATCAGATTTTGCGCCCTCTTGAAGCTAATTTTAGAATAAAATAGACATATATTGGCTGGCACTTAAATTAAGCTACATCATGTTCAACAGAAATCTTGCTGGTATTTTGTATAATCGAGCCAACATTTCCTTTTAAATCACAACTCAACTGTGTGATATATCATACAGATAATTGTGCGTCTGTGTGGGAATAACCTAACCTAAATGGGTTTTAACATTTTCATCTATTATTACTATAACTGGAGAAAACTACTTTTTCTGAATATACAAATAATCTCAAACCACAGGGGTTGTGGTGACATGTTCTTCACACAGTGATCTAGATACTGTATCTTGGTTTTCTTTTTAAAGATTAGATGTATCTTGTAGTGAGTCATATGGTCATGGTGCGTCACAAGCTATCTGTGACACACTCTATTGAGACAATGCCTTGAAAATGTGGGTATTTTTCAGCATGCAAATGAGGATAGACAAGAAGAAGTTGCCTACAATTTGACACACACTGAATTAACTCACTTCAGTTGCCAGCTCAGAGAAACTCCTTTGCTAAAAAATGATTCAACTCTATTGAATTATTGTGGATTTTATTGGACTTTTAGTGTTTTTTTCCCTCTCAAGACTGTTTAATCAGAATCAATTCAGAATAAATGCTTAAATCAATGATGAAATCAACTCCCATTTCCACTTGAACATGTTCCTATCTGATATCTAATTCTCTTGTGTGTGTGTCCCCCAGCAACCTCACAGCATCGTCCAGCGTCGCCTCATGGAGGGAAACATCACACGGCTGCGAGGGGAGGCCCGTGACCTCAGCTCCAGGGTTCGTTCCCCACTCGCCGACAACAAGGACGGACCGGCCGACACTGAGGAGAGGAGCGAGAGCACAGCTGACGACTCCACAGAGGAGAGAGAGTCTCTGGAGGAAAGTGAGAGGAGCTTACGGTCGGATGAGGAGGACGACAGCAGTGAAGCCGGGGCCAGACAGACAGCTGAGAAGACCAAGGGCACAGAGAGCTCGACCCTCCTCACAGCTCTGGTTGTTCAATGCAAGGTACAACACTGTGTGAAATGTCTCTCCTCTCCTTTCATATTCAATGCTTTGACACTCTACTACTGCACAGAAACTGAAAAAGAGAGCAGATACAAAAGACAGCAGTATGCTACTCCTATGACTCATCATTTAAAGCCGGCACTTCATTTATTCCCTTTTTAACAACACTACAAAAGCTTAGCAGGACAAAAAAAATCCAACTTTATCATGTCCACATGGGCCCCAAATGGATTAAAAGTAGGTTACAGGGGTAACAATTGCATGGTCTTGAAATGGGCAAGTTATGGAACAAAAGGAAGAAACAAAATGAGAGGAAAATGTGAGCAGCGGCCTATTGAAACCCATGTGTATCCCATGTGCTAACCAACAGCCAACCCCACCACTGAGGAACAAGTTTTTAGGACTTGTACCCCGTCTACCCCAGCAGACTTATTAGAGGACCCAAATTTAGTGATTGAGACCATAATGACTTGCTGAAAAAAATGATAGACTTTGTATTTCTGGAGAGAAGTTGAAGCTTTTCAAATGGGAGTCAATTGGTGCTTTTCATGGCCGTCGGTGGCGTTGCATTTTAAGGTACTTTCACATTGACTTTAGCCTCAAGCTGTGGACTTGACTAAAGCAGCAGGGACCTTTGTAGAAATAGGAAACATGCAGTTTGAGATTGAGCTGATTTAGTGTGGTGTCAATCATCTGGTGTTTACACAGTACGATATTTTTTTGTCCAGCTTGTATGGTAACAAGCTCTTGATTCGCTCTGGGCTAAATGGATGACAGTTTGGAGGTTCACTATTCAAAATACATGCAAACAACTGTCAGTACTAGCACTTTATGCCTTTGTTAGACATTTAAGAGCTGACAGAAAATGCAAGGAGAGAGAGGGGGTTACAAAGAATCAAATCAGTGATGTTGAGATTTCATTTAACCCCGTATTTAACCCAGAGGACACCTGAACGCAGGAATCCACTTATGGTACAAAACAATCCCAAGATGCCTAATTTTCCACAACCCTCCGGGTGACTCTCCAGAGAATTGCTATAGATTTTTCCACAGAGTGAACTACAGTGTTGGAGCGCAATGGAAACTCCCTTGAGGTACAAGAGTGCAGCAGCGTGTACATGTCAGTGAATGCGGAAAGTGCAGAGGGGATAGAGCAGTGTTCATGCTGACACCTTTAGACAGAAACCATGAGACTGCACTGTCCCCTGTTTAAATCCAGATGTGGAACTTGGATGTTTGCACTTCATTTCCCCTCTAGCTCAACCCCCAAAACTCCCATGGTGGTGTCTTCCAGTGTATAGTGTTGTCCAATCAACAGTCCAAAATCCAAAAATGTTCAGTTTACTATCATTTATGACACAAAAATGCTTTAAATCCTCACACACCCTAACCCTTGCGAAACTGCAACCAACAAATGTTTGGTATCTTTTGCTATTTTTTTGCTTAAGAAAATTAATTTTAGTTTAACAAAATAGCTACTGATCAATTTTCTGCTGATCAACTAAACAACTCATCATTGCTGCTATACTATCTACAATCAAATAAAGACAAAAATGTTTAAAGTACATTTATTTGTGATTAGAATCAGGATTAATGAATAACTCTGAATTCAAATATTGGAATTAACCTCAAACACACCTAAACTACATGGAAGGATTTTAGGTTATGTTCAATTCTTAATTTGCACCTCTAACACTAAGACGTAAATAGAAATTGTGCATTTTAAATTACCACTTTAAATGAGACAGGTCTGAAAACAAAAAAGTAGAAAGTAGCAGCATTATGCATGCAGTGACTCAGTGTTTATACTTTTATTTTCTGTCTTTGCTTCTTACAATTTGTCTGAAACACATTATGCATTAGGTTGCCTGGTTTCGCATGGAGATACTCACTTTGGTCACCCATCTAACACACTCAACACTACAGTGACTAATGTATGCAGAAAGGTCACACAGAATACTAAAGTAATGGTTCAGAAAGTCCTCATTATTCAACCAGCACTTCATGTGATACTTCATGTTTTCAGTGGTTGTTGCAGCAGAGAAACACAATAATAGAGCGACATAAAAAGTGACTTTTAATAATATAATTTCAATTTTTTCATTGATTAGTCACTTATCAGGTAACAATGCTGTTCAGGTCACTCTTTGCAGCCTTTCACTGTTTTATATCATTGTAAATTCAATACTTTTGGGTTTTGAACTGTCGGTCAGACAAAATCAGCAATTTACAGACTTTTTTAAAGGGCATCTGGGCAATTGCGATGGGCTTTTTTCATTCTTTTCTTAAATTGGTATCTGTAAATTAAAGAGTAGTCTTGTTTTATCTGAAAAGTGCCCTCAGATAACTTATGTTGTGATTTGGCGCTATATAAATAAAACTGTCTTGACTTAAATTAAAAAAAGGGCTGTAATTCAATGATTTAGGTAATAATTAATTCCAGTCCTCTCGCTTATCTTATAGCTTGACATTCTTTTCATGTATGAAAACATGTTTTCTTGTTTTTATTCTCCATTAAATCTAACCAATAGCAAACAAAGTAGATATCATTAAAACCTTTATCTACTGTGCCTCCAAGGAGTGCTAATATTTGCATTGTAGTTAGGGAGAAATGCAGCCATTCATGACACCGTTCATGAGCCATTTCCATAGTGCCCTCCAGGCTCATTGGTAAACTCAGGGATCTGGGCCTGAAGATAGCACTGTGTGATCGGATCCTGGACTTTCAGATGGACCGCATCCAGGTGGTGAGAGTGGACAACCGCACCTCTTTTCCACTGAGCAAGGGAGCACCACAAGGCTTTATCCTCAGCCATCTCCTGTATTCCCTCTACACCAGAGACTGTGTGGCGACAAAGCCTCCAAACATCATTGTGAAGTTTGTGCATGACACAGCAGTTGTGGGGTTGATATCCCGCAGTGAGAAGACATCCTGAACATCTACAAGACCAAGGAGGTCATAGTGGAATTACAGGAGGGGGAGGAGCACTCGCCCCTTCAGCACATTGGTGGAGAAGGTGGACAATTTCAATATATGTGAGAGTTAACACCTACAAGGACCTGGCATGGGTTATCCACACCACCACTGTCATCAAAAAGGTGCAACAGTGTTTGTACAACCTCAGGTGCCTAAAGAAATTTGGCCTGAGTCCCAAAATCCTTAGGCACTTCTACTGGGGCCCCATAGAGAGCCTGTTGACAGGCTGCTTCATCACCTGGTGCAGCAGCTGCACCAGCACGGACTGCAAGCGCTGAGGAGGGATGGTGCACACGTCCCAGCACATCACTGGGTGTGAGCTGCTCAGCCTGGAAAAGCTTTGCACCCAGGAAGTCCTTTAGGGTCATTAAGCATCCAGCTCACCCACACAACAGGCTGTCGTCCCTGCTGCCCTCGAGGAGAAGAGGAGGGGATACAAGACTCCCAAATCATGCTCCAGCAGAGTGAAATCTAACCATCTGCAATATCTGATGAATGACTGCATAAGCACGTTTTTACTGTTGTTATTCTTCTTTATTACTATTTTAATCAAGTTTGTATATTTATTGCTTTTCATATCTTGTATTGCTTTGTAGCTCTCATTGCTTTTATACCCTTTATTACAATTTTTATGCTGTTTTTATATTTATATCCTTATATTTATTCACTGTTTGATGTAATGGAGCCTTCCAGCCAAAGAATTTCATGAGTGCACTTATACAACCAGAGTGACAATAAACATCTTGAATCTTTCTTTCATCCATCACAACAAATCAATACAGTGATACAGCAGCCTCTTCTCCCTGTGGTGTTTAAAGTATGCAGCACAGCGTCTGTGGATCCTGCATGTGTGTGTGCATTTTTTTTACTCAGTAGTCTACTCAAGACTTTTCTAGTGGGATCAGCGCTTTCCCCTATTACTCATTGTGCTTCACTTGGTTTTATCATCAACTTATTAAATGCAAAGTGTTCCCCGGTTACTCATTCGCCCAGCTATTTTTAAACTTCAGGGAGAGGGTGAGAGAGAGGGATTTTTGTACTGCCGAGACTGAGACAAAAGAGCAGGTTTGTGGTCCTGCTGATAAGCCTGTGTGCCTGTGAGGACAAAGAGGACTCAGCTCAGCCTGTACAGAGTGTGAGGGATCAAAACAAGGCTCATGGAAACTGAATGTGTTTATTTCCAAAGGGGGAAATGTCCTCGCGTCAAGTGGATAAGGTATTGATTTATGAATGATGGCGGGTTAGGAAAAAGATATACAGACGTGTTCTGGAGAACCAGGTTGGGCGCCGGACAGTAAAACCCTCAAATGTTAGAAAATCTATTAATATAAGGCAATTATCTCTGCCAAAAACAGAGATAAAAAGGGACTTCAACATAACTTTTATAATGTTCTTAACTTTTTTATTTATAAATATAAGATTTAAAATGTTGTTTAATAGAATTGCTGTTGATGAAAAGAGTAACGCCTGCACTTTAACTCCAGACCAAATGTGTTTAAAATGACCCAAAACAGATTTTTATCGGGTCAAAATGTTTTAAAAATGGCCACCACACCCATATGTATATCCTTCTGTATATATAACGACAGGCTGATAGAAGTTATGAAGAAAACCATAGTAATTGCATTATTTCAAATGTATTCATAATCTAAGTAAATAAAACTCAGTCAAAAGTTCATTAAACCTAATTAATACAGAGACAATAATGTAACAAATACATAAGAACACAAGAAAATAACTCAAATATATCAAAAATACACAGAAAAACTTTCATAAACCACTTGAAAGAAAACATTAAAGTATTGTACATAACAACGATCATCAGACATCACACACACACACACACTAAAATAAATCTATGTTATGGTCGAGACTGTGAACAGCTATCAACAAAAAGATATAAACAAAATTACTTTCTGAATTCATAACAAATGTTTTATCTCATATTCTTGGTTCAAACCTCTGAGCGTCAGAGCATTTTGAAGCATAAAGATGTAAGAGAAGTATTCATGTTTATGGCGTACTAGTATACTCGATGCAGATGTTACTCTGTGAGGCTGCCACTGCTGGTCCTGGGTACAAATACAGCTCCTTTTGTCATTTGGAGTCAGTGTGCAGGTGTTACTCTTTTCAGCAATACTGTGCAATTTGTGAGTTACACCTGTGATGTATGCTGCTACTCCTAAAATTACATTGGAATTTAATTCTGAGTGAAATCGACTGCATAAATGATCTAGAAAGTGGCTGTTTCCTGAACTGCAGTTTGGCTGCCTTGTATTTGCAATTGAAAGCAGAAATATATGAAATGTATGCACGGCCAGATCCACCGTGAACAGTGTGGGGGTGGTGCCAGCATACTGCTTATCTCACATGCATGCAGAGCTACCATATGTCATGAATACATTCCTCATTCTCCCACTACTGTATTTTTTACCCCCACAAACATGTTCTCTCATCCTCTCTCTCGTGGACCATTTTCATGAAATTTAGTAAGATGCTAGAGAGGAAAAGGCCATTATAGACATCACAGAGAGATGTCTATAATATACCCATAAACCATTACAATCTGCTGCACTATAGGCTTTTCTCTGCTTCCCATGAAACATGTCTTTGTGATGTGAAGAGCCCTGAAGGCAGCAGAGCAACTGTGAGATGCAGAAGATGAGAAATGTCAGTGGAAATATAGGACAAGCTGCCTGTTAGTATTGCCACTGTAAAAAATCTGGCTTCAATGATGGGAAAATCAGGAAAAAATGATCAAAAATTTGAGGAATAGTTTGGGAAACTGTGTGTATTTACTTTCTTACTGAAGGAAGATTGATACCACTCTTGTGTCTGTATGAAATATGAAACCACAGCCAAGAAACTGTTAGCGTAGTGAACCAAAACAGAGTCTACAGCCATGATTGCAGCTCTGTTGGTGCCAATTATTTTCATTATTGATTAATCTGTTAAGTATTCTCTGGATTAATAGATTACTTGTTTGGAGATGGTGAAAAATCTCTAACTATTTCTCAGAGCCCAAGATAACATCCTCAGATGTCTTTGTTTGTCCCAACTAACAACCTAAAGATATTATTCTCTTTACTATCATAGATTAGAATAAACCAGGAAAATATCACAGTTGAAAAGCTGCTTTTTTTAGAAAAAATGACTCCAAAATGATTATCAAGATAATTGGTGATTAATTTTCTCTTTATCGACTTTTCGTTGCAGCTCTAGTGTGTTATCAATCTTGTCATCAGGCTATTAGTGAAAAAGTTTAAAGCTAAAAATCATCATTAAGTCAGCAATACTTTGAGTTCAAAGTTTGTACAAATGAATCATGTGACTAGGTGTTTGGCTGACTAATGACTAATGAATTAAACATGCACATGACTGAGCTGGTTAATATTTCATGCTCTGGTAACACATTTGAGATCATTAAGTAAGAAATATCAAAGTGGACGCCAGAATCAGCATTTTGTCAGGAAACGGAGTCAGCAACATGAGCGTAATAGATGAGCAAATAATTTTAAAAAACAACAACTAATGTGATCTGTGACAGCCATACAGGGTGACCTTGTTGGTTTATTATATTATTATTTATAACTTGATTATAAACTGTAAGACTACTCAACCGAACACCCGCATCACTTTACAATGGACCAGTGATTTAATATAGAATCAATACGGATCAAGTTACAAACACACAGTTATGTTTGGCTCTGAAAAACAAGTGCTTGCTCGGAAATCCTTCAGAGATTTGTTTTGTTGATGCTGCTCCAGACTTTATATTTCAATCTGGCAGCTTGTGGCAGCCGAATTAGTTTGTTCTAAAGAAAAAGAGTGTTGTTTTTGTGGTTGTGGTGCCTAGTTGTTTCCTTGCGTGTGGCAGTGTCAGATTGAAGTGAAAAAAAATCACACAGTGACACTAAAATCCCCCTCTGTCTTCCCCACAGTGCTGCGAGACTGAAGTCAAGGCTTCCATCAACACCGGCAGCCAACACAACCACATCTCCACCTCTTGCTGCCAGAGGCTGGGGTAAGAAAACAGTTTTTGAGATCAAAAGCAAACCCCAAATTCAAATAATAAAGAATAAAAGTAAAACCAAGGGAAAGCCTCAAGATAAAGCGATAACAATGAAGGATAAAGACAATTCAACAGTAAAAGAATTGGTTAGAAATGAAGCTTCAAGGTGGGATTTACTAATGACAGCCTATAAGCTTTAAAGGCAGGCTGGTGTAGATCATAGGAGCCCTGAAATCACCTTCATCCTAACATTAAGACTTGAAAATGCCTGAAAAAGCTCTGCCTGAAGATCAGAAGCGGTGCACTGGCTTACTAAGAGTGTGAAAAGGATGTGACATTTTGTTCTCATCTTAATTTCAAATCAGATCTAAAGGTAACAGGTAAACAGTACAATTTCAGTAGCCTACTGTTTGTCTTTAAAATCCTGGTTAATATGAAATCTCAGCTGCACAAATGTTTGATTGACTTTATAATAAAAACCTCATGCAGTTCGACATAGAGTAACGTGTAATGAGAAAATCTCAAATGAAATATCCCAAAATGTTTTTGTCTTTGAACTATTGAAAATATTATTCTGTGTGTCTCTTTGTGTGTGTGTGTGTGTGTGTGTGCGTTTATCAGACTGGTGCCCAGTCAGGACAGTTCCCCATGTGGTGTGACCAGTTCAGTGACAGATCTGCAGCTGCAGCTGGGTAGACAGACGGTCCAGTGCTCAGCTTATGTCAAAGGTAAGAATGTCCTAAAAACATGCAGGGCAATAGCTCCCCAGGAGCAGAGTTGGTGACCACTGCTGTAGGATATTCCTGTAGGGGCAACAAATATCACTGATCTAGGGGTAGTTTCCGAAGGTGCAGGGACTTAAAGGGCGGGGTGTTTGCAGGGATGATTGGCACTCATTCTTCAAATACAGACATTACAGCTGCTTCAACTTGTACACCGTTTAATTTATAAAACAAGTAAGCACAAGTATCGATATTAGGACGAGGGGAGGACATTTCTCATTGTTAAATTAAGCCTTGCAAATTCACATAATACACATTTTTTCAGATGTGGAGTAAACGAAAACAAGAATGCACAACAAGGACTTTTAGTTTAGTTCTTGGAGCGTTTCGGTTGAAAATATGGTAAACAGTTTGCCTGCTTAGCATCAGCATGTTAGTTGTCACATTGTCATTGTGAGTATGTTAGCATTTAGCTCAAAGCACCACCATGTCTAAGTACAGCATAGAGCTGCTAGCATGGCTGTAGATTCTTCGTCTTCTTTCCAGAGGAGATGTACCCTGTCACAGATGTTTAATAGCAAATGTAAATGCTCTCATGAATAGGGACATCCTAGCTGAAGATTAATTCGTCATGCACGTTTGTTCCATGACTGAGAAGACTGACAGTTTATTTTAAAGTCAAATCCCATTTCCAGAATCCCAAACCATAAAATTACAGAAATATCCGTTGCGTCCTCACTTGGTCAAAAATGTCCTTGTACTTTAGCGACTTACCTTAGTTATGAGGACATTAGTTCCTCGTAAAGATAAAAGACCACACACAGTTATTTATGTTCTTGTCTGGACCTTCCACTCACTTTTTTAATTAATTCTCTGCAGTGAGTAATGACTCCAATTTAATCTCAAAGCACAGTGCTTGACTCTTTCATGGACATTAAAATCTCCAAAACTCTCACTTCGCCTTTACAAAACTCACATCTCTCCCGCTCGAGTTCATATGTGCTCATTAACACAAGAAGGAATAATTTAGTTGTGTTGATGATTTAACCTGAATTCAGACTAATGTATGCATGTTGAGGATGTTAATGAGGGGAAATCAGAGTGGCTTTCACAACGCAGTAATAAGAAATTTCAGTTTCTTTCTCTCCTATCCCTCTCCCCGCTTATCTTCCTTGTCCTTTCTCACTTTCAGAGGATGAGGCGTTTGAGCTGTGCCTGGGTCTTCAGACTCTGCTGGAACTTAATGTAAGGTCCTCATTTGCTTTGCTAATATTTTTTTTTTGTGTGTGGCATTATCATATCTCTTTTGGTGTGTGCTTTTCAAAGAGCCCAGCTGCCTGGCTTGAAATGAGCAAAGAGGGAGGAAGAAAAATACATATTGGAAGAAAAGTGAACATATGAGCATTGCTATAAAAAAACAACACAGGAAAAATGTCTGTGGTGTTATCTCAGGGATAAGCTAGGTAGTTACTTTGGTGCTGCAGCTATCTGCTCACTGCCTGCTGTGCAACTGAAGCCCAGACAAGAGGGAATTGAAGACATCCTGTTATGTGGATTTCTGAGTTTGCACATTTGAAAAAAAAAATGCTATTTAACTGCAATGAAATGACAATCTGCCCTCTTATTTTTTTTTATGATTGCATCTGTTTCATATCTTCCTGAAAATCTAATTAGAGTGGGACTAGAAGGTGTGAAAGGAATGTGAGCTGTAATTTTGTAAATTGGCCCTTAAGGAATAGTGCAATATTGAATTTTCCCTCCAAGCTCACTCATTTAGCTTTCTCTGCAAATGTTAATAAAGATTAGTAATATTTATGATTAATGTCCTCAGCTATGTTTGTGTTTACATAAGCGTTATTTAACAGAGATACTGCCCATACTGAAAGGATGAATCATTGTACTACAGTAAAAAATCACCATCATGTTAAACCCAATACTTACTCATTTCATTATAGCATCCTTAAATTATTTAAATTACTGATGCTTAATGTTTTTGCTTGTAGGAAAATGTAGAGCTGTATAATTTCTGTTGCTGCTTCGTGTTGATACTTTTTTTGCTCTAATCTATGAATTATTTTATCTATAAAATACCACAAAATAGTTAAAACTGCTTCTTATTTTGCCCGACCAACAGACTGAAACCCAAAGATACTCAATTAACAACAATAATGCAGCAAATCCTCAAATTTTTGCTTGATAAATTGAGTACATCTAATCTGAGAAAATTTGGTATAGTGCAGTGGTTCTCAATCTTTTTGGATTAATTCCCCTTAAATTAAAGAAATGTTCACTTGTAACAGGTTTAACAGGTTTTAGGCTATTAATGGAGCAATTTTTCCTTCTCAGATTGGTTAATTTGAATCATTTTTAGACGCCTAAAGTGGTGAAACTATCCAGGAATAGGAATAATCATAGAAAATCCTAAAAAAAAAGGAAGAACTTTGTGTTGCTGAATATATTTTTTATGGTTTCATATCTTGATAATCTTCTCCTAACCCCTCAAATTTGTCTTGTGGGTGTCTTGAACCTCAGATTGGGAACCACTGCCGTCTAATTACGTTTCTTCTTCCCTCCCTGCACAGTGCTGCTTGGACCTGAGCAGTCGGGTGTTGAAGCTGCAGGGCTGTGACGAGGAGCTGCCCTTCCTGAACCCTACGACCGACAGCCAGTGCCACCACGACACCAACGAGAACCTGTGAGCCCCGATTCGACGGCAGCGATTAGCTTCCTCGCATCTCGAATCTGCTGTCGGGGCAACGCGGTGCGATGCAGTTTTGTGTCTGGACCGTCTGATCACAGTGTCTCACACTGCCAGAACACGGATGAGCATTTCAGTTTACATCATTGTGTTTGTAGAATTGAGACATTCACCATGATTATCTTAAAACAAAATTAGTCTAGTTTACAGAGCGGATGAAAGCCAGTTATGACCCAATCCGATCTCTGAGAGTCTGATCTTTCTTTCATGATTTTACTATATATATATATTCAAACCAATTTCTCTGTTGAGCTGCTTGAGTGCACTGATGCTCTCTAAAAGGGAAACCATTATAATCATTTTAAAGTGAAAATTCAGTGGAATATTTTGTGATTTGGCTGTATAAAAACTACTTTAAATGATCAAGCAAATGCCTAAAGTGTTGGTTGTAAACCTAAATCATTTCAGTTCAGATATTGTTAAAGGATCTTTTTTGTCATTTTTGGACTTAGATTTATTGATTTTTTTTGGGATGGCGGTTAGATGAGAAGATCAAAACCACACTGGGAGCAGAGGGAGACTGCTAGCCTGGCTCAGTCTGACAGTAACAAAATCTGCCTAATTAAACATGTCATGTCCAACATGTTGAACCCAAATGCGGAGACTGAAGGGAATGGTTTTATTCTTAGGCAACAAAATACAGAACACAGAAAGTGTGGAGCAGAAAGATCCAAAAACTGAAAACCAAAACTTATATACTAACAGAACTAATGAGGGAAGGGGGAACAGGTGACTAGACACAAGTGCAGGCTGGCAGTGATTGGCTGGGAAAGACACTGGGAGAAGGGAAGGGGTAATGAGGGAAGATGCAGGGCGGGTGAAGAGGAACACATGAACGCAGGAAGAGTGAAGGAAAACACACACACACACACACACACAAGGGGAAACACTGTCCCAGAATACAAAACTCAAGCACACAACATCGTGAGCTAATTAAGAGCAAGGAAGTTCAAAGATAGTAGAATAACAAAGGAAAAACAAATTATCCAAAAGTCTAGAGCAAACGTAAGAGCAACACAGTAAAACCAAAACAACAAAACAAAGACTTTCCAAAACCATGAGGTCATGACAGTTATATCTCTTTTATTTAATCTGTCTAAAAATGTCTAGTTGTCACCTTTGGTGGAGTAACATCTTGTGAAACCACAACTTGACATTTTTGCAGACAGATTAAACTAATGAGATGAAATGTGTGAATTAGTGAGTTTTAGATTTATAATTAGAGCTTTACAGGTGCAGGCAGGCTCGTAGTTTCCTCTGTTTCCAGTGTTTATGCTAAAACAATCCTTACATTTATAGTTGTATGAATCTAATCTCATCTAACTCTGGGCAAGAAAGTGTATTTTTTTGTTTTTTCCTATCAAGAATCAACATGACTCAGCTAAAAAAAAGTGTTAGTACTCAGGATGCCCTTTTTGAGTGTGTTCAAAGGAAATTTTAAGAAGCCTTGAAGTTTTTCGTGTAATTAGGCGTGGCTCTGGCTTCTCTCCCTAACAGCCAAGAAAGATTTAAACCAAGTGAGACAAAAGCGATCTGAGGAAAATGCCCCTTTTTTCCGTAAGATGTATAGTCAGCTTTGTAAAGTCCCTTTGCTCTTTTTTTACCCCACATTCAAAGATTGATGCGGTCACGATTTCCAGGACAGTACACTTCAATGGCCCAGACTGAATTACAGTAGTTCCCTATAAATCTCATCTAATAAAAATAGACTTTTTTTCAGGGGCCAGCCAGCCAAACATATTTGACTCAGACTCAGCTACAGAAATATCAAAACATTCCATCTGCATGACTTTGTAAAGTTCAGCCTTTGTATAAGTCTGCATGTTTGTGTACTAGTCTGATTGTGTTGTGTGAAAGTGTGTATACGTGGGATCGAAGTATGTGTGTGTGTGTGTGTGTGTTGGGAATTGAAGCAGGGTTTTTTTTTCTTTCTTTTTTTTGTTTTTTAAGACTTGTTATGGTTCACATTGGGGGAAAAAATAAAAAAAATAGTCTTATATCTCCCACAACCGGTCCGCCAAACTCCGGTCAGAACAAGCTGCCAAAAGCCGACCCCAGCTGCCTTCCCTCTCTGCCTCTTTCAGGAGATTTTAATCACTTGGTTGATGCTGCACTCTGTGCCAAGGCCCCTTCTTCAAGCTCATCTTCCTCTTTATTCAGAGGGCTGCTCTTCTTCTTCTTTTTCTTTGTGTATTTACCACCTTTTTTGTTGTTGGCTGATACTGGTATTCACTCTGACACCTCATGTTTGCTGATTTGGTCACGAGACAAGACGAAACAAGCTGTCTCCACCCCACTACAGTGCCACCTGCCTCTCTTGTCTCTGTGTGGTTTTTTTTCATAGTGTGGAGAATCAAGAACTGCCTCAAGATGTGCTTTCCAAAAAAAAGGCTCATCATGCTCTGCTTTAATAACACCTGAGCTGTGCCGTGATTTTGACTGTGCTGCAGTATGCATTCAACTTCTTCATGAGGGGAGCAGGGGTGGAAGGGGTTAATCATCCACGCGTAGTTTGGCATTTGTTTGTTTCTCTTTGATGTACTAGTGACCTTCCTACGCTGTGTGAGAGGAAATCGTTGTATGACAGAAATTTATTTTTGGTGTTCTCTCCTCTTCTGAACAGTATTTTCTCTGCCTAATAAAAAAATATGTATTCTGGCTAGCTCCGTTTCCATAGTTGTAATTTTTTTAAAATATTAATTGACACAGGAGAGAGGAGTGAGGCTTCTGTTTGGAGAAGCAGAGCAATATGATGTGAAAGGGCAGCCGTTTAACATCTCTAATCTCCGTCTGTCTGAGTAAATGTGAATCAGCAGGCGGGTTTGTGGGTGGGCTCTGATAGAAGACGGCCAGAGCAGCCAGTTCCTAGTTTTATTGGAGCTCGCATTGATTCCCATGGTCTGCACTAGCAAAACGCCCCCTGCATGTGCCCTTCACTGGTACATTCTGCTATATAAAGAACCTCCTCATGTCAGAACAGAGAAAGCAGATGTTCCCAAAGCACCAGGGGGCTTCGACAATTGACCCCACTGACCATTGACGGTTCCCATCTTGCTGCGTTGCCTTTCTTTCAGATGGAAAACAGGGCAAGACAAATCTTCTATCTTCTTCCAAGCCCTTAAAGAGAGAGCTTTAATTAGCAAATTACAAGTCAATGGGCATTTTTCTTTTTTTGTTTCCGAGTTCTTATCATTAAAAAACATTTGAAAAGTTTCCCTCCAAAGCTGCCGGCTGAGAGGGAGGCCTGTCACTCAAGGAGCTTTCAGTCAAGCTTTGAGGCTTTGCGAGATCTGCCTGTTGAATATTTTTATTGCTTTGGGGTTTTACAAGGTCAAAACTTGAGATAGAGCATTGTGATTCATATACAGATGACAACGAGTCAGTTACTGCTCAGTTTAAACAACTATAAAGCCAAAGGATGGGTAATATAGGTATTAACTTGATATTCAATCAGTAAAAATCACTAAAAAAAACAAGAAAGAAGAAATGATGGAACAGTAATAACAACAAAATAAACTTACTCCTTGAAATTGTTTCATATTCATGTGATACTGTGAAATGTTACAGATGGAAAACATAATGAGGGGTTGCCAAATTTTAAAGCATGTTGAATCTTTTCTAAATGTCCGGTGTTCATAAAGTCATCCAGCCACATCTTAAAGGGTCTAAAAAAAAATGTCTAAAGCGAAATACCATCATCCTGATTGCACTCATCAAGTTAATAGCAGTGAAATGGACAGAAACACAAGCAGTCAAACCATCAGGCATGTTATGAATGTAACAGTTAACTAAACTGAAGTTAAGTGCTAACACAGCTTTCATTTTAAAAGGATCAATGACGACTTTTCAGGTTTGAAATCTAAATGAAAAGGTTTAAATAATCTGCAGGGGTGGGCTGATGCTAAAACTACTAATTACTGTTTTAACTATTAACACCAGTGTCAATACTATCAATAGAAAACTCTTCCACATTGTGCACATTTTAATTTAATCAATGAGTAAAGACAGCAAACACCATTCTGTTATTATTCTTTGTTAAGAGTCTGACCTTGGATCACTTTCCTCTGGGTGAAGTGTTTGCATTCATTTGGTCTTGCAGTATTTAACGAGCAATAATTAGGTAATTAACAGAGAATAGTATAAAGGAGGGCTTCATGTCTGAGAAAACAATTAGTGGTTATGAAAGTGGGTAGCCACAGAAGTAGCGTAATGAAGCATTGCTCTCCCCTTACATGATAGTTCATTAGCCATTTTTAATGGCCAATTACTAAATTAATCTCCAACTATTTTGATAACTGATGAATCATTTTGATTCATTTTTAAGTCAAAAGTCAAAAAAGTCCAAATTTTGTGATTCCAGCTTTTTAAATGTCAAAATGTTCTGTTTCTTTTCCCTAACTATTCTAATAAACTGGACATTTTTGGGTTGTGGACTGTTGGACAGAAGAATTTGAGGAAGTCATCTTGAGCTTTAGGAAACAGTGATCAACATGTTTCACCATTTTCTGACAATTAAGGGACCAAAGAACTAATCAATTAATTGAGAAAATAATCAACAGACCAATCAATAAGAAAGTAATCATAAATTGCAGCCCTACTTAAAATCAAAACCACATTTTTTGCCAATGTTTGACTTCTTCAGGAACTTAATTACTTTGGAGGATACGCCTTTATCAAAACTAATATCTATGTTAAATGACAAACCCAAAACTATGAAAATAAGACCTAAGTTGTAATAAACCGTAATTTCCCTTTAAGTATAACTTGAGTGCAGGAGTCTGATATCTATTGATCTGTTTTCTGCTAAACTAATGAGAGTAGATGATAAATCTAAATGTGTACAGGTAAAGAAATATAAACCAAAATCATTCACAAAAAAAAAAAAAAAAATCATCCACTGCTTTTTACTGCTTTTTTTTTCTTTTCAGGGACACACTTGCATTAAATTGGTATTTCATTTCTAGTTTGACACAGTTGTTTCCTCACAAAAAAAAGGTAAACTGCATTCATCTTGTCAGCGCTGTCTGGCAATGCTATTTTTTGGTTATGCTCCATGTGACAGCTCCCTGTACCAGTAAGCCATGGAAACAGTGGAAAAGAAACACAGCGAATGTTGTTAAGAGAAGATCCCCCTCAATCCGCCCCCTCGCTTGTTTTGAGTCACTCTGCACACCACATCCTGTTACCGCTGCAGCAGGTAGCACCTCTGGTAGGAAAGTACCATTAAGTATTCTCATACAAAACACTATATGGTCGTCCTTTTTAGACAAAGAGAAAGCAGATGCTCCGTCTATAGAAACCACAAACTGATCAGTTGAGACGTTGCAGGCTGAAAAAAGGGCGTGCTGACTTTTTAGACTTTGACCATGGAGTTGCTCTTTAAGGCAGCAGCCAGTGCAGGATTGTGTCAGTGCAGTAGAAGTGTTGCAAAATATCTCATATAGTATGTAGAGAGGCTCCTCTAACTGAAAGGGCAGAGTTGTATCTAAACTAGAGATTACAGTAAAGGGGGCACGCACTGATCTGCAGCAGAGAATGACTAATATACATCTCAACCCAGAGGAATAAAAGCACACAGTGATCTCCCCAAGCTTTCAGTGCACCCATGAGCACTGAATCCTCTGAGGCTGTACAGACATCACAGACAGTGCTGCATGCTTAGCCACCCATGTAATTGTATTTATAGATAATTATTGGTAAGCAAGGTCAGATGTAGGAGCAGAGCTGGGAATATTATCCACTACAGATACAATGAAACAACCAGATACACTGCAGCAGGAGTTATAGTTACTGTAGATTTGTGTCCAAAATTAAGTACAGAGTTATCTTTATCATATACTCTACGCTGTGCAAACTTAACTTAAGTATATTTTTTCTTAAATCAAACAGAAATGTCAGTGGATTGAAGCAGTTTTGCTTCTTTCCCATCTGAATCATCTTACTTGAACTGATTTTTTTGGCCACGTGCTGGGAGAGGAAATACATCATCAACAGCATATTTTTTTTAGCACCTTTTATGTTGACATGTTGCACTTGTTAGAAAGCAGTTGCTTTTTTACACAGAGTAACATTATTACTCATTTGGAAGTGTGTTTCTGTCCAACTGGTGAATGTTTTTTTTAGAGCTTTTTCTCTGAAAACAGATGCCTGCTGCAGCCTTAAACAGCACTACGAGAGCACAGAGAGTGAACCAAAACAGTAAAGTTGAAGCCAGACAGCTAAACGAACTCACTATAAAGCCGAGAGAAGGTCGTAATTCTCTGCAAGTTCATCACTATGAGTGATGCCTCTGACTTTACACACTGTCCTTGATACAAAGTTATAATGAAAAATATTGCTTATAGTGGCTTTAAAGGGCTGTAGGGATGGAAATGTTAGTCGGTTCGCTACTTCGGTACAGACTAAAACATCTATTAAATGGACAGCTATGACATTTTATACAGACATTCATGACCCACAGAGGATGAATCTCACTGACTTTGGTGACCTCCTGACTTTTCCAGCAGGCAAAAGTTTTCACTTAACCATTAAATTATCTCCACGTGGTCATTTATCCAATCCTTTGAAAACTAGTGACATTCTTGTCTGCAGTTTCTGTTTAGTGCTAATTAGCAAATGTTAGCATGATAATAAATTAAACTAAGTTGGTCAATATTGCTTTGTTCTTGTTAACAATTTCTTAAGATTAATGAAAGCACAAATTGAAACTATCTAAATGTTCTTAACAAAATGTTACGCCTGCATGTGAAACTCGAGTACTTTACACTTTTCTACTTCACACGATCAAGGTTAGCTGTGGAAAGTAAATGTGGGCTGAAGGACTTTTCCTTTGTCACAGACCTTTGATATAAGCACAGCCTACTCCTCCATGTAGAGCCTTGTCACAGCCTGTTCACTCCCACACCAGCAAGACTGTCTGCAAGACGGCCCACAGAAGAAATTATTTACTTCGCCTGTCACCAGAAATAGCTTTATATCTCTTTTTGTCCTTCATCTCTATCAATAGCATCTCCTCCCGCTTTGTATCGGCCAAGTGACACACACACACACACACACACACACACACACACACACACACACACACACACACACACACACACACACACACACACACACACACACACACACACACACACACACACACACACACACACACACACACACACACACACACACACACACACTGTGCAATCCTCCAGGTTTTAGTAACTCAGTGGGAATGATCCACAAGCCTTAACCCCAGCATATCAGGTAGGGATGCTGCGAGGGGAAAATCGATCAGAGCAGGTGCTCTATGGCGAGGCAGCTGTTACGTAATGTGCGATGCCAGTGAGTGGGAGATCCTCCAGAGAGGGTTTGAAACAAGACAATGAATACATTTAAGCTCTCGCCTCAAATAAATCTCACAGAAATTAAGATGCAAATACAGAGACATTCATCATTAAGGCTGTAGGGAATAGAGCGCAGAACAAGATTACTGCTTGTATTACCAAAGGTTGTTTATACCTCAGGTTATCAATGTAATTACTATTTTTTGATTTGTAAATACCGTTCTTGTGCACACCAAAGTAAAAATCAAATTTCCCTGGGATTTTTTTTTTTTAAAGCTACAATATACAGTATGTACTGTACCTGAACGTATGTGAACACGCAAACAACACCTCTCAAGGTAATTAAATGCAGATTTAATGGCCATAGAGTCCTTGAACACGCATTGTATTTATCAACCCTCACACAGGCGTCTTGAGGGGTTTGAAGTGAATACTGACTATTAGCAAAACATGAGAATTTTCCCATTGCTACCATCCAACTAACATGATGAGAACGTGGCAAAGGGGAGGGAGGGGGACTAACCATTCATGCTTACATGTGGGCGATACAAGCCCTTTGGTTAAGGTTAGTGAAAGTTCATGGTTTCACTTAAATGTTTAAAAAAAAAATGTTGTGATTGAAGTCACTGCATGCTTTTTTCTCTATTTAACCAAGACCATCTCTCACTAACTTTAGCCAAGTGCTGCCAGTGCCTAAACATAACCATAACAAGTTTAATAATGCTGTAGTTAGAAATATCGGATATTGTACAGCAATATCAGATATTTTAGTAAAAAAGAACAACTACATCGTCTTTAAACATTTTACACATATAGTCAGTATCAACGTTTTTACAACTTGTCAAATATGTTAAATAACTATATTTTATACATTATATTGAGAGAAAATGTAATTCAGTCAGCAATATGTTTTAAACAAAAGGTATTTGCTCCTGCAATTTAGCCGTATATGAGTGGCTCTACAGTAGAGCTATATATTAAGTATAATTTCCACTGCTACGGTGGTTAAGGTGACTAGTGTTTATGGAATATAATCATCAAACCCTGCTGCAGCCATGAACAGCTCATTTCTGCAGGGAGCCATGTTCTTACTTTCCTTGGTGTATATAACCCTGTGACATAATTGATTCTGTACTGCATCTTAAGAAGGCACTCCAATATAAATCCCACAGCAGTAAAAATGATGTGGGATTAATTAAAACAGTCCTTTTCTATTCATCCTTGCATGGACAACCTTTCATGTGTGACACAAAGTTAAAAAAGAAGAAGCATTAGCCAGTCACATCTGAGACGTACCGCTAATCAAAACACAATTCAGAGTTTTAACTGCATCTGTAAAATGGATTCAATAAAAACTAACTACTTGCATCTGCGGCTGAGATAAAACTGGTGGCTATTAAAGCTTTCTGTTGGGCTGTTCATCCCACAGCTATCCCCCAGTGTGCACGAGGGGATGATGAAACAGCGCACAGTTAAGCCTGACGCAGATGAAATTGGGTGCTGTTAATCAGTGGTGTCACTTCTCTCAGCGGATTGGAGCTGTTGATGGAATGTGATAGAGCTGGTGTAAAGCCCTGCCCCCAATTCGGGCGGCTGGGGGTCCAGCTGTTTGTCAGTCAGGATCAGATCCACATTACCACACCCACCTCCCACTGTGCCATGCACCAGGACTGAGCACAGGCACTGGGCAAAAGCTGTTTCTCCAGTGTTTTCCAAGCCTTTATAATCCTCTCCCTACTTAAAGAAGACAAATCACACCCACTTTCAGGTCTGTATTTATATTCTGGGGCTCTGCTGGAATATATTTGCATGATTTACAATTAAAAAAACTTAAAATTCATATTAGACTGGCTCTTCAGTTCAGCCTCTGTCTGAAACAAGCTGTTTTAGCTCCTATATCTTTAAGGCCCACTCTGTTCTGATTGGTTAGCTTCCAAAAGCTGCTAGAAAAACAAACAATAATTTGATTTCATCTAATTATATTTCTCATTCTTTACATGAAATGAAATACTTACATACATGTTTGAGCCCAAATCAGATGAAATATACAAATGAACAAGCTTAGCAACAAGCTTAGCAACAAAGGCTATTGAATGGACAGCTGTTTGCTGGCATGCATGAATGAGGAGGTACATTTGCAAACAGAACATTCAAAGCAGGCATTTTTACATTATGTCCACCTCAAATATTGGAAGTTTAACCATGTTGAACAAAGATATCTGACATCATAAAAGTATAAAAGCAACACACCATCACAAAAATCACATTATGTCCGATTTAAGAGTCACACTTTACCACTTACCACTGCACAAACTATGGTTCCAAAATCAACCATATAGACTCACTCTAAATGCAAACTGAACATTTTCTAAGCTTCACCAAAGCAGGATTTCTTGCTGTGCATCAGAATCGATTTGCATTTAATTCTCAGGTTTTGTTGTTTCCTCCGCCTCCTGCAGCTTGGAGATGAGCCTTAGCTGGAAACCCTGATTCATGCTCTTTCAACAACTGTGCATAAGTATCCTCGTTGTGTTTCTAAGCAAACGCGGTCGTCCCCGCCATTTTGTGATTCATCAGCTTTCTGTTGAAGGTGTGCGCGAGTACTGTAAATGGATAGTGTTCGCTGTGTGTAAATGAATCACTGCACCAGTTTTCTTTTGTGCAATCAAATACAATAGCTGTGTATATTTCTCATGAATCAAATCCAAGTGTAAGTGCACATCAAACGATACGGTGGATCTAAAGTCTTTTGATGGTGAAGTTCAGAACTAAGTTAGTATATAAGTGATGAGAGCGGTGCTTGAAATACTAAAAAAGTGAATAGAATAGAATAGAAGAGTCTTTATTGTCATTATACAATGTATAACGAAATTTACGAAGGCATCTCTGCAGTACAATTAAGTAATTCAACACTTTCTTTCAGGCAAAGGAATAAAAAAAAGAAATTAAAAAAAAAATTAAGGGAAAAGAAATTAGAGCAAAAAAATTCAAGACGAAAAAACTACTGTAAAAAACATAACATAAATCAATGTGCAAACTATTCTCTGAAAGCAATCCGCAGGAAATATTTGTAGTTATTGTAGTTTTATGCTATTAAATAATATGTTTTATGATGAGTAAAGTTGTGTTTAAAAATGTGCCTCTACCAATAAAAAAACAATACATCTTCTATGTTAGATTGGGGAATATTAATCCTTTATATCTTTTAAAACAACACGTCAAAACAGCTCAATGCATCATTATCAGTGTTTCCTGAGTGAGATAAAGAAGTCATATATTTAAGATTAAATAAACAAGTCTAAGAGTGTGATCAAATATTTGATGCCAACTTTCAATTCTTGACATTTCCTTCATACACAGCGCTGCAGTCACATATTCCAGTTGGTGCTTAAAGAGCATTAAAGTTCAACACTCAGTCCTGTTGAATTTCTATTTTCAGAAATATTTATAAGTAGACACACGTAACCTGGTTACCACTGATGGTGCATATTTTATGATTCTGTTCTGTTTCCTAACTTTTCTTATTCACAGCTTTCTTCACATCAAGACATTTTGCTTCAGAAAAATCACTTAAAAATCATACTATCACATTACTATTTGTCTCTCTTTAATACTCTAGTTTGCTATTCACAGCTCAGATCTAAATAGTTTAGATTCTGTTTGATACTGTGATGAATTTATAGTTTTCTCTCCATTGTTACAAGCAAAGGATTGAGTTGTGCTAATTGTGCGGAAAACTGCAGATAAGGTGTGAAGATAGTCTATAACACACTCTTTAACAGGTTTCTTAACCCTTAAACAGGCAGGAGTGGAAAATGAGATGTGAAAAATAAAATCCTAGTTATCTAATGTGCATCTAAGTAAAACATTTCCATAAATATATATTTTTAAATTTGGATTTTTATGAATTGTATCTCCTCTAAGATACATTGTCCCTATTAAGGTATAAAAATGCTCATAATGGTAAACAATTGAATCTTTTATTTCTCTGTTACTACTAAACTAGTTTCTAAACTGAGTTTTATCATTTCTATCTAAGTATCTAAGTATAGACTTACCACAAGCTTCAATTCTACCAATCTAGTCCTTCCAATTCAAAGCACAAACAATTGAGCAACCACCTTAACTAATCATGTTTCCTGTTTAAGGGTTAATTACATGCTGCTTTAGTGCTGAAACAAATCGATCAATAACAGTTGAGAAATGACTCGAATCAACAACAATCTGTTAGTTTGTAATTGATGAAGTAAAAATGCCAAACATTTCCTGTGGTTTATAGGAAGTAGAGAGGCCATAGTGGTGTTTAGTAACACTTATTTGGTCCTTCATCAGCAGAGTAGACCTTGTAGGAACAATGACAGCGGAGCAGCAACCCTCCACTGATTTGTGGATGTTCTTATTTTCTCACACAGCAACCATGACAACAGATTGTCTGAGTGTCAACAGCTGAATGTACCTGACTCTCCTGTGACCTGCCACTGAAGGTTGAAGGAGGCTTGGGGGATGCAATGTGTGCTTTAGGGAAAGATGGAGCTGTCAGATCATGTTCAAGCTCATCGAGGAGATTGTCTTCATTTTTCGAACGGCTACATTTCTTTTAACAGATTAAGCTTTAAAGGTTTTTATGAAGTTTACAAAAACTCCTTTAAATTTGGATGAAATCATACTAATTCCTTCTGTATTCACTCATTTAAAGGGATTTCAACTTCATGTCTTGAATTTATTAATAGTCATAAAAAAGTATGTTAGTCAGATTAAGTGCAGCTCTGGTGGGATATGCTACCCAGCAAAAGGAAAAAAAACAAGCTTAATATTGTATTTTAAATAACACATCATGTTTATGCAGTATGTATCAAACACAAAACCAACAATGCAGCATGTATTCATTGGAGAGCGCAGAGCGAGCAGCCTCGAGGGAGTGAGGTTGCACGCTGTCAGAGTCTATAGACGGGATCCTTGTGATGGCTTTATTAGTCAGTAAAATGTCTCATGGCAGCAGTCTTTTATAGATATTAAAGCCACAGTAGTGATATCTTAACCTTTACAAAGCCATAGTTTATTTAGATTATTTATTACTGGATGAAACTACAGTTGAAAAGTTTTATTTCAGATGAAAAAGCCAGAATATAACTATATTAGGCTCAAAAAGCAGTCCAGTATAGAGAAGAATCACTTTGTTTGTCTGCTGGTGCTTTAAAATCTGCAACTAAAGGTAAATTAATTGGCACTGAGAGTAAAAAAAAATCTTTTGAAGTCCTCATTTGCCTTTATTCTAAGTTAATGCAGAAGAGTAACAAGCTTAAATGTGTTTTTTGGTACTATCCTCAGTGTTCAGTGTCAAAGATGGTCACCTCTTTTAAACAGGTGAGCAGTGCTAGATACATATAATCAGAGCAAATTAAGCCCTGCTGTAGAAATAGGAAACATATAGCAAATACCAAGGAAACCATGTGGCAGTTACGATGCTATAGGGATATTGGAGAGGAAAAAAACAGTCATATATTAATAAATGAGGAATATGTGTACCTGGTAGCTGAGTGGTTACTGTGCATGTAACATTCAAATCCTGCAAGTGACCTTTTGTTGCATGTCATACTCATTTAACTCTCCCCTTACTTCCTGTCAGCCTCTTCGCCAATAACTTTATAATAAAGACAAAGGATCCAGAAACATAATCTTTAAAATAAATGAAGAATGTTTTTTTTTAAACTGTAGAAAAAGAAACAGAAAAAGAAAAAAACTAAAGAAAATGTAAAAGAAACAAAGACATAAATATCAGTAAAATTAAAATATATGAACATATGTGTTTACTTTGCATTGAAATACTCCAACAGCCACCACAACATGCTATATCTAGAAGGCTTCTCTTTAATTGCACCTCAAACTTGTTTCCTTTGCCTAATTTTAAGACTCTTGACCATCAACATTTACTCCATAAGTCATCCAACTGACCCCAAAAACTCACGACCCAAGAATAGGATCAGATAGGATCCACAGCAATAGAAACCCTACGCTATTTTCTACATAAGATAAACTCTGATACCATGATACACTTTTCTTGACTCCTTAGAGAACCAATTCCAAAAACATAGATCCAAACTGAATAATAAGCAGCTCTCTAGAGGGAATATCCCGTGTGGCCTGACTTCCAGATGGCAACAACACTGCTAAAAAAGGGCAATTGAAGCTTTGGGTATAGTCAATGCAAGAAATTATGTGGCTAAAATAGCTCCTGACAAATCACACACTCGAGGTCAGTTAGATCACAAGGCCATTACCCCTGTGTGGCCATGTTCAGGGGTCAAATGTCTGAGATGTGTTTTATGTCCAGCCTGCTTGTTTATGGAAATTACTGGAGCAAAAGTCAGAGTCACACAGGATTCATTACTGGAAACCGTGGAGGACCAACGCATACAGAACGGGATGACATTTTCACTGGAGCCCAGAATGGAAACGGGAGAAGGTCGGTTGAATTAAACACTACTGAGACTACAGAGTGGTAGCCTTCTTTCTAAATCCATGATGAACAACAGAACTAGATCCTGACCGATATATATAATTCAGCTGGTATTATCGGCTGATATTGGCCTATCACATATATATAAGTATCAGCGTTTACGTTGTCAGATAGGTGCTGATATTGGCCTATCACATATATTTTAAAAGCTATATAGGCAACATTTTATGCATATTTAACCCCTGTTCTTAACTACAATGTAATATATAAGCACATGATTTTTGATGTTTTTTATTTATAGTTGACTGATAATTATTAAACTCCCCGTGAAGTTTACAGTGTTAGTAGTGAGTAGTAAGTGTTAAACTGTAAAATATCATACCTCCATCACATATCTTTCTCACATGTGTTTGACATTTGAGGCATCATTGCAAAAATTGTGTTTATAGAAGATTTTCGGGCCGATAAACCACTATTAAATTTATTTTTTTTACTCCTTAATATCAGGATTGGCCGGGCCTTACTCTCAACATGTCTGCCTGGTCCTGTTTGACCATTAATGGTCATAAACATGAATGAGTCTGAGCTGAGTGCACAGGAATGCTCACCGCTTATAAGGACAAACAGCAGCTGGGCAGCTGTTGACTTTGTGATACAGCAGTAAGTGCATCATCACATGAACCCCCGAGGTTAATCATATATAATGCTAAATGAAAGTAAATGATTAGTTCACATGAACACATTTGAACATATTATCATAATATAACCTACAAAACAGAGTGGACACTTTTTAAATGATGTACATTGATGAGGTGAATTAGACGTCATTGATGTCACTTATGGAAATGATACCAATTAAAAAGAAGATAGAATGACAGATGAACAGAAAAAGGCCACCTGAGGAATGATTATTAGACTCTGAAACAACTGACATATGGATATTCCTTAAAAGGAGTAGTTTGACATTTCATTTATTTACTTTCATGCAGAGTTAGCTTAACAGGGGGGAAATGGCTAGCCTGGATCTGTGAAATCCTTTCCAGCACCTCTAAAGCTCACGAGTAAACAACCAAGATATAATCTATTATATATCACAGCTACTTTGATAATTAATTAATTGTTTAAAGTCCTGCTCCACTCAAAAAATGTGGTGTTTTGATTCTAGATGTTTTGAGCTTCACTGTGCAGGGTTTGACACAAGAAGGCCGTTTTCACATTCATCTGCTGAAGGGGGGAAAGTTGCATATTCATAGATTATGCATTTTTTATTGAGGAAAAGGAGGAGATGTTACTTCACGGATTTTAACAAGGTAACTGACCTTTTTTTTAGGGGAAAAAACCATATTAGACACAAAGTATTACTCAAAGCAGAGTATTTTTACATATCTCAAAGCAGTTCTGGAGGGGACTTATAATATATGTTTTTTAAACAAAATTGCCAAAGTTTTCTTTTATATCATTATAAACTGAATATTTAAGTATCTCATGTAATGAAATCACCTAAAAGTGTGAGGATAAAACAGTGTATGGATAAAATGATTAATAAAGAAAAAAACTGTTGGCAGACTAATCAATAATGAAAATGATGGTTAGTTGCAGCCCTACTACAATACAATACAAAACAAACATGAGTGGTGTTGATCTTCTCATCTCTTTCTCAGCAAAAATGTGAATATGCATATTTCCCAAAATACACCTTTTAAAGAAGAGGAACAGATGGGAAAGGATCTATGAGCAAAGAAAGAACAAAGATGCAGCTTTTTTCTTCGAGGCACTCGGTCCTAAAGCCAAAGCCTTCCCTTGACGCATCTCTAAAGGGCAGAAGCACAGGAGAGATGACAGGCTGCGGCCTACCAGGACACCTGAGCCTGCGTTTACCCTCTGGCACACACCCTCGTTTACACAGAAACAAACACATGCACACAACTCATTTATATTGCATGAGAAAAAGAGAGGCAGTCTAGATAGGTGGTAATAGGATACTCCCAGTGGGAACAGTAGGTGATTCCCTCAGTGCCTCCGATCGTCACACCCTGCAAACACTTTACTGCACGGCTGACAAACAATACTGTCGTCTTGCTGCTATGCAAATATGATTACGCATATTGAGATGATATATCAGATAAATAAAGGAAATCCAGTCTTAAACGCTGCCAGACGGGATGAAAAGGTGAAAAGGCGTTGTTGTTTGATTGAGTTCTTTTCATCAGCTTGTCAGCGCTGGTTGACAGCAGCATAATGCGTCTGCTGATCAAACTCGCTCACTAATTCACACACTCGCCAGTGAAAACAGCAGGTTGAACAGTATAGCATTTCCCCTGCATTGTGTCCCTTCCTTTCATTCTTTCCCAGGCTTGTTAAAAGCAACCCGGTTGAACAGAATACCAATGACAGCCGGTGTGTACATCTGAGATTACAGCCCACAGTGAGCCGATCAGAAACCCAAACCCGACACGTCTATCTGCAGGGAACACAAACAACCAGACCAGGAGTACTGGAGACAGACATTCAGTGTTTATTAACAGAGTATTTACAGTCACGGTGAAAAACAGAGAGGGTAACGTGTTGATGTGTGTCACTGTGAGTCCTTGTAGAGTAAATTTGCGACCAGTGATCTCACTGCTGCTGGGTCCTCAGCATCTGTTGGGGGGGAAACAAATGTGGAAATGACCCTTGACATGACTCACTTTGTGTGTGATAAACCTCATCAGGACTTCTCAACAGGTGAAACTTCTGCGGTAGGAACTATGTGACTCATTTCCACTGACACATTATCACAGGATAGCATGTTGTAGGGATTTTCTCACTGCTGACTTGACTGTCAGGGTCAACAGGCTGAAATATATAGCTGAAATGCAGGTGATAGGAAAACAGAACATCTTATTTAAAAGATATCTCTAGAGATTTTCTATATTTTCCTTACTGTCAACAAATCTCATGTGCAGAGTGAAACCAGCAATGAACTCGTCTACTTACTGTGTATCCAGAGCCTGATATATCTTATTCCTCTGTGGCGTAGACTTCTGTTGTTGTCCAAAAACTATTAAAAACGTGTCAGTGAGCCACACCGCAGCACTGGGTGACATATTGCGTCACCACAGAGATTATAGTCGTGGTAGTTTGACTAGAAACGGCTCTGAAGGCTAATAACAGCGATCATGTTTTCAGTCTCAGGAGAGTAGTTCTGTGTAAAGCAGAACTACTAGCTGGTTGTGCTGTATATAACAACTTCTTGACTTTGTATTACCTTCTAAAAAAAACCCCTAAAGAGTAGTTTTAATACTTTTACTTGAATAAGAATCTGAATATTTCTTTCACCATGGTTAATTTCTTAAAAATTCTACGCAGCGCTTCTCTTTTAGCATCCAATAAAATATCAAAATATCTATATTCTTACTTGACCTGCTCAACACTCCCTGTTCAATGCACGCTTCTCTCAGGCCGAACAAGCTCATGATTGAATTCATCAATCACAAATTAAAAAGATAATGACCACGAAGGAGCAGCTGTCCGTCTTTAGAAAACCTCTCTCTCTCTGTCTCTCTCTGTCTCTCTGTCTCTCTGTCTCTCTCTGTCTCTCTCTGTCTCTCTCTGTCTCTCTCTCTTGCTGTGATGGAGACCTGACAGACTCCTCACAATTACCCTTTGGCTAAAGGGCGTTTATTAAGGTGAATGAACAGCAGGGAGGAGTCTCCGAGCTGCTGCTGACATTTCTGGGAAAAGTCAGGGCGAGGCAGCAAACACAGGTAACAACTTCAGTATATAGTTGCACATTTAAAAATATTGTATTTCCTGTGGCTTTAAATTGATATTATATATAACTGAGTTTTTACCTTTTACCTCGAAGTCTGGTTGTATAAATGTATATACCCAAAACGGCACAGGAACATATGTTCCCTCCCTCACACTCTGCATATCAGACACATTTTTACACCATTAGTTTGTCCTCAGTTGTGTCTTTACATTTGACACCCCCCCTCTCCTCCTCCTCTCCTCCTCCTCCCCCTCCTCTTCCTCTATACTCTCTCTTTCTTTCCTTGTCCAGAGGCTGCAACATCAGACATTTTTCACAGTGGGTTAAGCAACAAGCCTGTGAAATCATCGTCAAAGGAAGACACAACAGGCCCAGAGGTTGAATTATTAACACAGACAGCAGAGAGCTACGCTAACGCCACCACTGGGGTTTTCAAAAAATCAGATGTAACCTGCATTTAAAATAAAAAATCTGCTCTATGATAATGCTCAAACAAGTGCAACTAATGTGCTTTCATGTGGTAATTTCTCGCTAAATAGGTTTCCACTCTTTTTACAGAGATTTATGACATGAAGGGGGTTGACTACCTGGTCAGCCATGCAGACCAAATAGCAAAGACTAATTTGTAATTTAATCAGACTCATCTTCTCCTACAGGATATTTTATTATTAACAGCATGAGCCAGAAAACACACTACAGGAGAGAGGCTAGATTAATATTCCATTACAAAGGGACATTAAAAAAGGAAATGAACAGGAAATAAATAGCCATTGTGAGCATTCGCAATGATTAGCCAAGTTACTGACTTGGTTAAACATAGTGTTTGCCAGCAGGAGGATTGTGTTTGGAAAACTCCTCGACACAATTCCCCCTGAGAGAGGAGGGTAAAAAAGATGAAGAGAACGAGTCAGAGAGCAGGTCTGTGTGTTTGTGGATTGCAGCCCTTCTAAAAATATACTTCAGTCTTTTCAGCTCAGTTGACCGACAGGCTTTAGATTAATACGCTTTCGGATGAAGGGAGGAAAACGTTGCATTAGAAGTTCCCTGAATGAATTTCCTCTGTGACCTCTTCCTGTAGGTGCATGTGTGGTGAATTTGTTAGATGGGGCGTTATCCTGCACATTTTCAGGTCTATATTTATATTCTAGGGCCCTACATGAATATAACTGCATGATTTACAGCTCAAATTATCCTTAGTTATCTTATACTGGCTCTTTGTGCAGCCCTGTAGAGTTAACTTTGCAGATATTGCAAGTATGGCATTTCTGCCTATGTTCACCTTACATTTAATACTTTGATCGTGTTTAACATCAGCAAGCAGGATTTAGTTTTCTCTTTCCTCATCTTAAGTATTCAAGCCTGAATGTTACAACTAGTCAGAAGACAAGTTGACTATAAATTGTGTCACAGCTGGACTCCAACTCAAAAAGGCGAGACGTCGGCTTGAATTTAATAGAAGATGCTCTAATCTGAACGGAATCGGCTTCCTAATTACTGACTCCGACGTGGTTCACTCACCGACTCCCAGCAACTTCAGATTGCTCCTAAACTCCGGTTTCTCCTCCAGGACCCGCAGCATGTTAGTGGACTCCATGCGCTCCAGCTCCACCTTCCAGTAGATGTAGATTTTGTGATTGAAGCTGACGTAAACAAGGCAGGGGCTGTTCTTTCCCTCCTTACACGTATACTGACCTGCAACCACACAAGGAAAAAACCCTGCATGAATAACACTCAAACTTCATGTATTACACACAGTTTATAATTTTAAACTCAGTACGTGTAACAAACTGCTGTGATACAGTGTGTTACGTGAATCCCAATGAACACATCAGCAATCCTCTGCTGCCTGGCTGCTAACATGAGTCTCTGTGACAGCGGCCAGCGTCCGCACAAACACAGAAAACAATCTAATCTGCTTTAATCATCACACAGAGCAGGCAGAGATTGGAGGGGAAGGGGAGGGAGAGTCAGCTCTGTGTGCTGCAGGGTTGACTTGTTTTCACACGCACGTACACTAGATACGTGCATTAAAAAAAAAAACCTGGTGGAAACAGGCAGATCAAATAAACCCTCCTATCGTTATCTTATCCACTTACTATTGTACATGTCATATTAGCTCAATCAAACAACCTGTGTTCAAACACTGCAGAAAGATGTGAAAGGAAAGTGAATGCAGGAGGAAGGAAGATGAATCTGAAGCTCAACGTTGCCACCTACTGGTGTTAAGAGATGTGTGCATGTTTAAAATTCTGGCCATGCATTTACTGATATCAGGAGTGGCAAACGATGACATAAAAAAATAGTGAAAATGAGTTGTCTAACCCGCACAGAAGGCGTTGACATTCTCGTCAAACTGGAACCGCACGACTGTCCGGTTGTGGTCGATGATGTAGGTTTGACCGTCCCAGGCGCACGCCACCACCTCCTCTCTGCCGTCACCCTAAAAGCAAACAAACATGAGTCTCAGAACTGTTATTAATAATAGTTATTAGTTCTGCTTTGAGAGATGCAAACACAGTACTGATCTGAGAAGTTGATAAGTTGAAGAATTAGTCAGATAATTACAACTATTTTCATTTACCCAACAACAATGCCAAATATTGTCTGGTTACACTTGCAAATTAGCTGCTTTCTTTGTTGTTTTCCTTAAAGTATTTGTGGTTTTGGACTGCTGGTTTGACAAACAAGCAATTTAGAGATGTCTTTTTCACCATTTTCTGACATTTAATAGTCTTTTTCAAAACTCTTTCAGTTGTCTTTTCTTTCTTTTTCCAGTTCAAAAATATGTATAACTGGTTTTAATTGTTTATTTCCATTCAAAACAAAAATCTTGTTTAATTTTTTGCTATCTTTTTCATTCTTTATACATTTACTTGACTGATTTTATCCAACTGACATGTTTAAATCTTGATATACTCATGTAAAGCTAGTTGTAACTTTGTTTTAAAAGCTGCTTTATATATATATGACACTTTTTATGATTCTTGTTACATTTTTAGTCTATCAATCGATTAGATGAAGAAACATCATCAATAATACATGAAAACTCACAGTGACGTCGAGCTTCTGCAGAGCAAAGAGCTGATGATCCACCTGCACTGACCACAGCAGCTGCTCTGAACTGTCCATCAACTTCAAGGTTCCTTTAACACATGAAGGCAAAAACAGATATGAGTACAAAATGAAAGAATATTACAAGTTATTCCATAAAGAAATTACCTTGAAAACAGATTTCTGCTACTGTTATGATAAGTAAAGAATAAATACTCAGTGTCAGTGTTTTCTGATGGACTCTATGAGGTTTTCATGGCTCCTTTCACAAAATAAATCATTTTTAGTCCGAGGTTTTTGTGTCCATTTGTGGCATTTTATTAAAAAGAAAATCACAATGAGAAGCTTACAAGAGCTGATATGATTCAAAGAAAACAGCACACAAAAACCTATTCAACGCTGAGCTCAGTTTCAACAAAAAAAAGGTGTAAAATGAATTCTGCTCAGAGGACTTTCAACACCTCCACACTACACTATTCTTCACAAATAATCTCTGATGTTGTTGCTGACAGAACTGAAACACAGCTGGAGATATCATCTCTGTTTCTTAGGTATAATTTCCTGCTCTCACACACAAAATTAATGTTTTTACTCTATGTTTCCCACAAGACGGCGACTGTGAGAGTCTTGTTAGCAGCCAGAAGCATTCAGTGAATATAATCCCACTGGATCACATCTTCTTTATATATTGATGGAGTCTCCAGCTGCTCTGAGAGCTGTTTGCCAGATATCTGCTGTTGGCAGGAGGATAACTTACATCGCCAACAGCCAACTGCACATGCTGCACGGTTTACTACACCAACTCTGCCCTTAATATTTAATTAATACGACTCCTAAAGCACCGAGGGTATAACAAGCCATATGGCACTCACAAATGTTGGAAATGTTTTATTTAACGAGTCTGTAATTTATGATGTTTCCTAGAAAGAATTTGGCAGTAATCTAAGGGGAAATAACTCTTCAGATTGTACACTTCCAACTATTTAATTAACATAAACTGCTGATGTATCACAGAAAGTCTTTAAGTCAGAGGACAACAGGTCAGCTGAACATAAAAAATGTATAATTTGACAACAGAAAAATGCCCAATTAAACATATATGAATATATAAAGGTCTCTGTAATAAATAAAACAATAAATGGGTAGTCACAGGGGTTTAAACAGAGCTTTTTTTCTTTATACACTATATGTTTTCTCCATCATGGGCAGGAAATTACAGAGTTATTAGCAGGAAAATGACTAGTAAATTATAGAATAAATGACAGATCTGTACGATAAAGTGTTACCTTGTTATACAAATACCTTCTGCTGACTGATACGATTTAATATACTAACAAAATATGTTGATCTTATTGCCAAAAAGGATTTAAAACACGTTCAGAAAGTGTTATCATGACTTACCATCTAAAGTACAGAGAGCAAACAGCCCACATTTAGAAGATTCCTCTTTTGAGCCTGTTAAAAAAAGACAACATCAAACTTTACTAACCAAGATATTTTGAGTATAAGATAAGATAAGATATTCCTTTATTAGTCCCACAATAAGGAAATGTACAATACTGCAGCAGCAAAGTTCACAGGAAAAAAGCATCAACAAAAAGAATGAAAAACAATAGTGGTAAAAAAACAAACAAGTAAATAATAATAGGAAGATTATGATTAATTATGGTTACATCTCCTTTTTCATATGATATAACTTATGAGTTAATAGTATAAAATAAACTTGTAAAAGTTTAAAACTGTTTCATACCTTTGCTTATGCTGCCAATGAGGTGAGTTGAAACATTCTTGTTGTGTATCCGCCCGGTGGTCAGATGGAGAACTACATCTCTGGAAGGCCCTTCACTGTGAGGAAGGATGTGTTAAATCACTACTCTTTATATCTGTATGTCTATAACTTCCTTTTTTAGTAAGTTTATTATAATAGTGTGTGTACCTCCCAGGGGTGGCAGGGGCGTCGTCTCCGGAGCCAGAGGAGTCTTGTTGTGTCCAGGAACACAGCAGGATGGCGTAACCACAGCCTGGCTGCGACACCATCAGCTCCGGTAAACCCTCCGGACCCGGGTTAACTGACAGACTGTCCACCTGCAGCAAGGACAGCATCATTACACACATGGGACTTGTAATAAGCTACAAATCTTACATTGCAGTGCATATGAAACCTAAATGCTCTGTGATGAAGATCGATAACAACTTCATTTTTGTCATAAGGATATTCCGTAGTTCCTGTGTACTTCACACTTCTTGCTACAAAATATAATTCTCAGACTTTTACACAAGGATAAATCAAGTGATCCAAATTCAAATGACTGTCACAGATGTATACAAATGTTAAACATGACTCATAAATCTGCAAAACAACAAAACACAGAATACTGACATTACTATTAGCAGAGCCAACATAGCTAAATAAACACTGAGCTATACTGTAGTTGTTTTTTAGAGTCCTCAACAAGTTGTAATACAGACTACAGTATGTAGCCAAGACTAGACGATAACTCTTGAAGAAGATATTTTTCTACGTTTATCACGATATGGTAAAAAATCATATCAAATTCAATTAATCAAACTGATGTTCAAGTATTTTTCCACTATTATTCACTGCCTGATGTTAACCTTTTCATATGTGTAAAAGAAAAACTTCAATAATAAATGCCCGGAAAATGTATCTGGATATTATATGATTATATTGTCACATTATCATTCACATCATTCTGCTTTTAAGTCAGTGATGCTGATTTATTAACGAGCCAAACTAACAATTAAGCTCCTCACATTTTCAGCAAACACATGCTGAGTTAATAATTAATATCCAGCTGCCGTGATTCAGATTGCACCAAACAAATAAAAAAACACTGTGAGGGACTTCCTGTTGAGTGCTGGTGTTACTTCCACTGGTGTAAACTACAGCTGCAACTAACATCATCAATGAATCTGTTGATTATTATCTCGATTTATTGCTTCATCTACAACATTTAATTTGCTTTCACATGTGCCAAAAAAAGCAGCAAATCCTCATATTTGAGAAGATGATTTAAGAACATCAAGCTTTAAAAATGACAGATAGGATAATCTGATTACAAAGATATTTACCAATGAATTCTTTATTGATCGACTACTTGTTTAATTAACTAATCGCTGCAGCTCTATAGTGAACACTGAGTGCTGAGGTGAAGGGTACCTGTCCCTCCAGAAGCCATTTCTTCAGCAGGACCAGCTGTCCTGATCCCACGTCTGAACCATCAGAGGGCTCCTCCCAGCGAAAAGCTCGCACCACCCGATCTGTGTAGCCGACCACCAGCTCACAGCGGCCGTCACCATCTCAAATACAAACAAGCACACACTATAGTCAGATTTATGTAAATGCACCAAAAGCACACATAATAAATACTGAAGTAAAACCAGAATTTACCGATATCACTGATGAGGATGACTTTGGTGTTGGCGGGAATATGCTGTGTGAAGAAAGGCCTCTGGTCTTCAGACGACAGGAACTCATGCTGGCTGGATGAATCCGCTTTGCTCGCAGTGGCAGCTGTCAAGTCGAAGAGGTGAAACCATCCTTCTGCTCCCACAGCAACTACCAAGTTCTGATAAACAGGAAAAAACACGTGAAACGCCACTTTACAACCAAAATATTCAGAATCTTTTACATCTCGTTGATCTTTATTTTTTAGCAGAATCAGAGTCACAATCAGAGGCAAATTTGCCTTCAGTCAAAATATACAATTATCTACAATTAAGTAATCTTGTATAATATAAAGACAATTTTAAAAAGTTATATTCTACTTGTAAATTACTTTTACACTACCCTTTTCCTGTTGAGGAGTTCCAGACATTAGACCTCTGTATAACATGGTAAGACTCGCAATGGACTATTAAAAAAAACTAGCAAAATCGTTGCAGCAGAACTGGAAAAATCATCTTTTTTACTTCAAGGTGGAATTCCCCTTTGAGAGTTGCTGATATCACATGTGGATCTCTGGTCCACCAGGCTGTCACTTGAGAGTCGTTAAAGTCACATGAGTCAAAGTTTGACTCTAGACACACATAACGAGCATCAGCCAAATGATGGTGAAATATGAAGGAGGCTGGTAGATTTACTTCACTCATCAGGTAAATAAAAATTAATCTATTGAGTGTCTGGTAAAATTTGAAAAGTCACTAGTCATTTGGCACCTTGACTCTTGACTACTCCTCGTGTGACTCTAACGATGTAAACTACAAAGCTTAAAACAGTTCCAGTTCATGACCTGGACTAAGGATCGTCTCAGACTTACCTTTCCTTTGTTGCAGACGTCTCCAACTGCAACACAGGTGAGCTGGAAAACCAACAACACACAATATTAGTCATGAAAAATAAATACACTACAGAAAATCATCAACCATTAAACTTTAGTTATTTTGGGGTTATGTACCCACCATGCCCACGCAGGTTCTTGTGATCCAGGGTTTGGAGTCATCATTCTTGTAAATAAGCAGCTTTCCACTGGTGTCCCCGACAACCAGCTCATTCAACTAAATGGAGACACAAAATGTTCACTTAGCTATAATCAGGGTTGGGAAGGTTACTTTGGAAACGCAATAGGTTACAGATGACTAGTTACCTTATTTAAAATGTAATAAGTAATGTAACTATTTCAATAACTTCATCAAAGTAATGTAACTTATTACATTTGATGACTTTACAAATTTTCTAACCAATGTTTTCAGCTGTTAGGTAAGTGTTCCCATTAAGCACCAAAATCTAAATTCAGCTGTTTTTCATGGATACTGACATGATTTATAAGGGAGATCATTTCTTATAAAGCAAGATTTATCTCTCACTTGAAAATGTATTCATTAGTTCATGTAGATTTTGGAATACAAAATAAAGATATTTGATGAAAAAAGTCAAAAGTCTGGCATGAGATTAATTGGTACTGTGACACCATTTAAGCCCATGTGTGCTCCAAATAAGCCCAAGTCATGATGTATTTAGAAAATATTAAAAAAAATATTGATTTCAAAGAATTAAAAACAGCAATATATGTATTCAGTAACATGTTAAATATTTAAAAAATGAGGAAAAAACCCTCCTGAGGAAAATCTTAAAGGCCTGACAAGAACCACATCAAAGCCAATTGAATCACATCATACTAAACTATCACCAAACAAAATTATTTTATACTTTTCTTGTTTTTTTAATATCATAGCTTTTATTATTATTTGGTATTTTATTGCCATACATTGTGTGTTTGTGCTTCTTATTATATCCTATTTGTTTGTTTACATATAAAATGTGTTTTTTCTCACCACTATTATTTAAACCACTGTGTGGAATAATCTGTCATTATAACATAGTTTTGAATGTATGAAACATAATTAGAGACATAAACATATAAAAAAAAAAAGTTACCGAGTCATTGTCTGCATCTCCCAGACAGATTGCATGAGGAAAAAGAGTTCCGGAGAAATCCAAGCTGACTCTCTGCACATAGTTTAAAGACCTCATATCTGCAGGATGTGAAGGTTTAAACCCATTATGTCACATTCAACACATTTATCTCATTTTATAGCTAATTTAAACACCTTAAAGCGAGCTCACAGACACCAGAAGCTGAATTAAACATTAATCTGATTTACACAGAGGGAGATAATCCCGCATGCTAAATAAATAAATGGTTGTTGAATTACTTTAAAGCCTGTTTATATACATATATTTAAGGTTTAGCAACGATTTAGGTACAGCTATCTCTGTTAACACACACACTTCTTCCTAGTAAATAAAGTCATGTGACCTGAAAGAGTACGGAAGCGCAGTAGGGACAAAAGAGTTGTTATTGGTTTATTGGATTATTTGCACATTTGTACAATAAAAGTCAGAGAATAATAGTATAATAAAAATAAAAACACATGTGCAGGTAAGGTAGAAAACCTACAAAGGGTTTATCTTAAAACATCACCTTTTATAAGATATAAAACGCAATAATAATAATAATGCAAAGTAAAATATCAACATAAACATACAAATAATAAACCAAATTAATATGACATAGGTACAAACATTGCAAAATAAATAAGCAAAACAGCAAAAATGACAAGTTCAAAAAAGAAAAAAAACAACAAAAAAACCTTGCAAACATTACTAAATCTGGATTTTGTATGTAATTTCGAGAGTTTTACCACTACTTTTTCATTTTAACTGGTGCTGATGGATTACTATAGTTTTTCTATGATAGTTTGTGACAAATACACATGCACAAACTATTAAAAATCTATACAGTTTCATTGGCACTCTCATTTAAAGAGAAATCAGTAGGAAACAGTGCCATCTAGCGGTGGGAGATTGAATATTTAGTCCCAGTGTTAAGTCCCACTGTTGTCCTCTAGAGAGCGATATTCACTCACAACTGATCATCTCAGGCAGAAAACTGCAGAAACGAGAGAGATGTGATGCTTACACAAGTATTACAGGAGAGAAGTTAGTTAAGAAAATGGCATAAAGTCAGTGCAACTGTTTGGGAGGATGAATTATGTCTGTATTTTATGTTTTTTTCATGAATTGCTATACACTTACTGTCCACTTCATTAGGTACAAAAGGTGCAATAATCTAGCAATCTAGTACAACAGCTCTGCCATAAATTCTATATTTAAGAAGCTTATACATTTTCAGGTTTTGTTGATATTGTCAGAAAGGTGATAATTCTACTTTATGTTTATTATTCAGGTTGTAGTGGTTGATGATGGTTTATTAGGGTGCATTTTATTAAATGGTGTTTTTAATATTTTGTCCACACTATTAACAAACATGAGAGAGGCAAAATATTAGAAACACACTACCCTTTACGACCTCAAAAATAAACATAAAGTTGAATTACCACCTTTCTAACAATGTCAACATAAACTGAAAATGTATAAGTTTTGTAAAAGTAGAATATATGTCAAAACTACTTGTATTGTATTGCATTAGATTGCACAGAAGCTCCTAATAAAGTGGCCCTTTATAGTGAGTGTAAAGGGGATAGGTCAGTCAGTTGTATACATGCATGCTTGAGCAATTATGGCAAACAAAACAGCATCAAAAGTCATTGTAACTTAAATATAACTCTTGTCAGGGTTAGACCTATCATGCATTCCTCAGCATGTCTCTCCTCATATATTTGTGGGTCGTCTGTGTGAGCTGAAATATTCACACCATGCACTAAAGTTAGTTAAATCACTCCAGTTTTACATCCATTTACAACTATTTGCGCTTGCTATTGACTCAGCAGTTAGGTACTATAGTAAATTCTAACTTTTTTGTGTGTTTTATGTCAGATAACACGAGTTCTTGCTTTAAAAGTCCACTTTTAAACTCTTTAAACATAATCCTTCTGTGCACCTGCTCAAAATTAACAAAGCACTGTCAGAAAAAACTGTTTTTTAATAGCAAAGAAATTGAAATATAATCCTTTAACATCACACACACAGATTATCAACGGTGCTTATACGTTTTTTTGTTGTTGTTTTGTTTAGTTTTATTAAACCCCCATGCAGCAAACTCTCTAAATAAAAGAGACCAGAAAAAAAAACACAGAAAGTGGTTAAATGGGAACTCGGGCGCCCAGATGTCATATTAATTATTACACTCAGCTATGACTGGAAAGCCCCCTCAAGTAAAGTGAGCGCCCTCACAGCCTCTGGAAGACCGCAGCGGTGAGAGAGAGAGAGAGAGAGAGAGAGAGAGAGAGAGAGAGAGAGAGAGAGAGAGGGAGAGAGAGAGAGAGGGAGAGAGAGAGAGAGAGAGAGAGAGAGAGAGAGAGAGAGAGTCCTTACAAAGCGCTAATTGGACTCTGGAAGCACACTGACAGGGCATGGATAGGTTTCAGAAAGCCTGGCGATGGTGGAGGGGTGCAGGGGGAGGCTGAATAGAAACCCACGCTTCTTTTCTAAACTCTCTTGCTGGGCCAAAGAGAGAGAGAGAGAGAGAGAGAGAGAGAGAGAGAGAGAGAGAGAGAGAGAGAGAGAGAGAGAGAGAGAGAGAGAGAGAGAGAGAGAGAGAGAGAGTAAGGAGGGGGAGGGAAAGAAAAGAAAGTATTGGTGGGTGGGGTGGGGGCTGGAGTTCTTCAATGCACGCTTGATTTTGAATGCCACTGCCAACGCAGAAAAATTGCACAATTTATTACAATCCCCTCTTCAAGAAGGGCATGCACAGTGGCACAGAAATAAAGGAAAAGAAGAAAGGGGGGGCTAGTACACACAACACACACACACACACACACACACACACACACACAGAGAGAGAGAGAGAGAGAGAGAGAGAGAGAGAGAGAGAGAGAGAGAGAGAGAGAGAGAGGAGAGAGAGAGAGAGAGGCTAAATAAATTAATTTTACGCACGCACGGAGTGACACACCCAAACACAGACAGAGAGGAACACTGGGCATTAGGCTACAGTTTGGTCTTCTTGGGTTTTTTTTTTGTTCCCTGTTTGAAAGACATGTTTTATTATTCTCCTCTTTTCAAAGCGACAATAATCGACAGAGCACACCGCGTCGACGCTACTGTAACCATATCGGGTGTATCAAATCATACACAAAAGCCTCCTCCAAACTGCTTCTTAGGGCCCCTCTGCAGATTTGCGCCCCTCCGTCCCGCCTCTGTGCTGCTGATGATCTGCTCTAATCAAAGTGGAAAATTCGGCCTCTGATGCACAATGGTCCCTCAAATGAGAGGCATTCAGACGCGTCTGTAATGTTAACAATAAAACTAGACTGTGTTTGAGTTGAAACGCCACCGAGCAGCTGATTTACATGCTGAGCTCTCTGATAAACTACAGCGATCTAGAAAAAAAAAAAAAAATCTGAATCCTCGACGTGAGCTGTCTTTCAGCACCACAGTTTGGTCCAAAGCAGGGAAACTCCACATATATGCACACAAAACAATATTTAGTATATTTCTTTATATTTCTGCTACACTGCATTACAAATTTCATTTTTTAGCCATTCTTATCAACTAGAATCTTCTTAATACACAACACATTCCTTCTTTCACACACAGTTGTGTAACAGACTCGATATTTAAAAAACAAGCAATGATAATGTTACTTATAATAATGTCACCTGTTGAAATGAGAGTGAGAATGAGAGAAACCATTTGTCCGAACTAATTTTCCATCATCGACTGCTTGTTGGGTGTCAGTCCATTGAAGCACTATAGAGAAAAAAAAAAGTTCATATAGTAGATTTTTACAAGAAAGATTAAAGATTATTTGGCCAAAGTGATAATATATTACCGTAAGATCTTTAAATCCCTCTAATCCCTATGATAATGATACAAATAATAATAATAATAAAATGTATTTATATAGCACTTTTCACAGACAAATATCACAAAGTGCTTAAAAAGAGAAAATATAAAATCCACACAATGAGACTGTTTACATAAATAGACACATTCGTATAAAACAGAAATAAAAATATGAATGTATTAAGTAACAACTATTGATCGTGTCTATGTATAAGTTTAATGAGGAAAAGTCCAGGATATATGATAAAAGTTTCACCCTTTACAAAACAAAACACTCAATATTATATTGTAGTTAACAGTTTTTCCTCCGACTTCAAAACTTTCCTCTGTGTTGTGCTGCTCACCTAACTGACACCCGTGATAGATAGAAAGAAAAAAAGGAAAAAAACCCTCTCACCACTGCCTGTTTGTTTAGTGCTTCAAGTGGCACGCGTCCGGCGTGCGTAACGCACCGGCACCGGGGCAGGAGCCCTAGGTGAATCCACGCGACCGGAGGGCGTGGCCACCCCCCCTCCTTTCCATCCCTCCTCATCCAAACGCATTGAAAAGCAGTGGCGTCTTTCCTCGAGGACTCAGTGCAGCTTTGAGGAGCGCGCGAGGCAGCAGCCCAGCGGACTGCCATATACAACACGTGAACGGCACGAGCGGGACACACCGCCTTGAGACTTTTGCGATTCTTTATAAGTTTGTGTTGTTTTATTTTTTCTTTTCTTCTTCTTTTTTTAAAAACTGTGAATGGACCTCGCAGCCAGCATGGAAATTATTCAGCCACCAGCAGCTGATGCCTCCCGCTTGTTTCTTCTCCTCCGCAGCGGCTCAGAGCATCCAGTTGAGTCCCAGCAGCAGCAGCCAGAGCAGCGAAGGCAGCAGCAAGGCTGGGTCCAAACAACCCAAGAGACAGCGCTCTTCCTCTCCGGAGCTGCTCAGGTGCAAACGGAGGCTGAATTTCGCGGGTTTTGGCTACACTCTGCCCCAGCAGCAGCCGCACGCAGTGGCCCGAAGAAACGAGAGAGAGCGTAACCGGGTCAAGCTGGTCAACAACGGCTTCGCCACCCTCCGGGAACACGTGCCCAACGGCGCCGCCAACAAGAAGATGAGCAAAGTGGAGACGTTGCGCTCAGCCGTGGAGTACATCCGAGCCCTGCAGCAGCTACTAGACGAGCACGACGCAGTGAGCGCGGCGTTTCAGTCCGGTGTCTTGTCGCCAACCATGTCGCAGGGTTACTCTGCTGAAATGAACTCCATGACAGGTTCACCGGTGTCCTCCTACTCCTCCGATGAGGGCTCCTACGACCCCCTCAGTCCAGAGGAGCAGGAACTACTAGACTTCACCAACTGGTTCTGAGCATCTATATATAAGGTAGGAATAGACTTATCATTAGACTGTCACCATCAGATACTTTGACACTTAAAAACATTCATGAAAAAACATTTTGAACAGTGACTTAACCTTCCTATTCTCCTTTTTTTCTCCCTCACAGAAATATGGATCAACTCAATTTACTGTTGTCGTGCGGTTGGGATGGTCCCGGAGGAGGCAAGGTGTCTTCAAGAACAAGATGCACTGACTACGCTTGTCCTGAAAGCCCGGTCCTCCCAGACAGACAGACAGACAGAAAAAACGGCCTTAAAGTCCTGAAAACTTGGGAAATCAGGCCCGAGATCAGCGCCAAAGGATTACAGGAAGACGGGTCTCCTGACAGCGTGGGAATCCAAGCTTCTGTGCATTTGCCCATGATAAACAAACAAACAAACAAACAAACAAACAAACAAACAAACAAACAAACAAAAACAAAAAAGCCCTAAAGTGAACTCGTGCTCTTCAGCAGCACATTAAAAAACATTATTTAACACGTTCTGCTCTTCAACTATGCTAAATCCAATCACAGAACACCAACCCAAGACGTTTAATTCAGAAAATGCTTCCAAGTCGCGGATTTATTCTATGAAATTCTATATCAAACGCTTTTTTAGAAATATATTAAGATATTTTTGTATGTAAGAGATTTATAGATGTTTTGTACACATCCTTTTGTATATATTTTGTCTATATATTGCGAAGTTGCTTCTATACCTCTTGCCTATGTAGACGTGTAGTCTATTATTCTCTGGCTCTTCTGTTCATGAGGTTTCCAGAAGGAGTTTGACACTCCGACGTTTTATTCTAGCACCAATGTGTCTTATTTAATATCAAAAACCATGTTATTGCATTATTTCATGAAGTTCACAATGATCAAAAGTTATGCAGCTATTGTCCAAACAGAGCGCAATGGCCATGCATTGTCTCTTTATACTGCCAGCTCTATATTGTCTTCACATAAACAGATGTTGAAAAAGAAGTCTTATAACCATATTTTCTACACTCTAGTCCTAGAATAAAATGATTTGCTACTGAATTATTTTTTCCATGTCTTAATTTGAGTGTGTGTGTGTGTGTGTGTGTGTGTGTGTGTGTGTGTGTGAGAGAGAGAGAGAGAGAGAGAGAGAGAGAGAGAGAGAGAGAGACAGAGAGAGAGAGAGAGAGAGAGAGAGAGAGAGAGAGAGAGAGAGATGAAAAGAGGGGAAAACACTTTTAGTTACAGCTGTCAAAAGGTGGTCAGTAATAAGCTAAGGGAAATGGAAGATGAAGCTAAAATATGACGAGATGCAAACTACACTGTAGGGATAAAAATAAATCATCATTTGATCATTTGTTTCAGCGAAAACTGACGTTTACGCACAATTACACACATTTTACGCACGATATATATCAACAGAAATTATGATTAATACAATTTTTTCTTGTTATCTTCACAGTCTGGACTAAGAGTGAATGTTGTAAAACTGTCCCTCGCATCAACAAAACAACCTCAGTTTACATGGATTTACCCAAAACGGCTCAAAGTTATAAAAAGCAAGAAAGTTACACTTTGAAAAAAATTAAAATAATGATAACTTTTTATGATAAAAAAAAAAAAGATTCACCGGCGGGTCTTTTATTTTTAGCAGTTGGAGGGAAAGATAACATCACCCACAGATTTTTGAAGCACGGCTTGTGTTTCTGCAAAATTAAGTTTGACAGGTAGGGCGAAGGGTGCAGCCGGACGCGTGTCTGGTTTAATGAGTGAGTGGGGTTTGTATGGTGGTCGAGTGGAGACACAGAGCTGAATTGGCTGATGGCGTGTGCCTCCTGACAGCAGCATGCACACACAACAATCACCACCTGGGAGGGGAAAAAAGCCAGTGTGTGTGTGTGTGTGTGTGTGTGTGTGTGTGTGTGTGTGTGTGTGTGTGTGTGTGTGTGTGTGTGTGTGTGTGTGTGGTTGAAGATAATACTGTTTAGCTAGTTTTTTTCTCAACTATTTTCCATGCAGCTTTCATATCGTCCCGTCAAATTAACAAATTCAAATATTTGATTCAAATCATTTAAAAAAAAAAAAGAAGAAATATTTGATTCACAGAGAGAAAAGAACTGTAAAGCTTGTGGTATGTTCAGGGTTCATTGTTGCTCTCAAAGGAGGGTTCATGGACCACCAGGGGGCCCTGAGCGGGGGCTCGAGGGTCCCATTAAACATGAACAGAGCTGCACCATCACAATTACTCATTATAAAGTAAACACTAATGAACATTACAGTAAGAATTACTATTTAATTAAGAACCGTATCTTCATCATTATTCTGTTCTGATGTGCAGATGAATAATGATGAACATGATTCATCAACACAACTCATGATGTGAGACTTTTCTCTGTGTGAGTCAGATCAGACTTGAAAATGTAGAAAACAACAACGTCAGACAACAGTTTGCTCTGTTTAAGTATGATGAGTTTTCAAAGGGTTCAACCACGTTTGCTTATAGTTTACACAGTTATCAAAATCTTTTGAGGGAAGAAGTAAAACAATAGTTGAATCATTTATTAAAGGGACAACCCTCCATCCAGATATATAACATGAGGGATGCTCCACCTTCAAAATAAAGGATTGAAACCTGCAATCATTCCCAAACTGACAAAAACTACACAACAGCTCAATCTCATTTTTTAATGAAGCAATTCAAGTTTAGTTAAAATATGAATATTTGTAAAAAAGCATTGACGTTGGCTTACATTTTTAATTATGATACATTTTCTTGTAGCTCTATAAATATCATGTATTTGACACAAAATCTACAGTACAATACACAATTTAACCGGTTCATTTAGTCAAAAAACCCCAATGCAAAACAAAAGCCTCATAAAGAATGAGATTTTACAAATAGTAGTGTGTCATAGGAGGCCATGTAAGAGACCCAATGAAATAAACCTAAAAGATAGAATGATGTAACCAAACATAATTGCACCCAGTACAAATAAAGTACAAACAACACAAGGCAATGTTGTTTTTGCTTTGGGATGCATTTACTGCAACCTGCAGGAAACGTTTAATTCTCATGTCCAACCGAGTATGAGATTCTTACACAGCCGACACACTTTGAACAGGAAATCACTGTTTAAACTGTCTATACAGAGGATGATGGTGGATATTTGGGCAGCCAGAAACATTTCAGTGGGGGTTTCTTCTTACATGCAAACAGCTATTTAGGGTTCAGTTTTTATCTTGATGGTTGCAGAAGCTGGAGAGCACAATGCTGATGATGCAACAATTTTAACAAAGCAATTTAGTGATTAAATCTGTTTTATTACTCTAAAAACCCCACAGAAACCTCTTTGGAGATGTATATCTTCTCAGAGCTGCTGTTGTCATTTAAAAACAGTAATAAAACCATCATCCACAAGGACTTACAAGGTAGATATAATATCCCAACACCTTATAAAGGTTGTTAAGGTTGTTGGTCAGATCTAGTTACATGATTGTGACACTCCTAAAAGTCACAGTAAAGAAGCAGCTGAGAGAAGAGAAAGTGAAAATATGGAATGATATGTAACTTTATTTAACATCAAATCAGGATTTAAGTCTATTTTAGTAGTTTTTATTTCAACAGTAGAATTGCATGATGCAGTAAATTTTAATGGAAAGTTTACATAACATATTCTCTTGTGGTTTTGGGCTCTACATGCAGATGTACGCTGCTTACAGGATGTCCCTGATCTAACAGTCCTGGTTTGCTGCCTGTCAGAGCCCATTATGTTCCCTCTGTGGCGGTCTGTCAAGCATGCACGCACCGCGGGAGAGCACGGCCATATCTAATTGGCAAAGCCGAAGCAAAACAATGACCCAAACTATATTAGTTGAATATATCATTGAATAGCATTCATCAGTGTTGATTAAGTTGGATGGAGCTGGACAACAGCCTATACGTCTCTGTGGCTATGTTTGCTCAAATATTGTTTTTTTTTTTTTGTTTTTTACTCCAGGACAATAAGCAGTTGTTGCATCAGCAAATTTACATAAATACCCCCCAAACTCCACCCTACACCAGTACCCCCAGAGTAGTGTGTCAGATCAATTTTGGATAGAAGTTTGAGAGTTTTCATCTAGTGCACACTGATATAATAGTGTGTGGTGCATTTGCAGCGTTGCACAGTGAGCAGTTGTTGTAGTGGAAGAGTTCAGGGCAGTTCAGGACCATAGACAGCACTTCACAGCTCTGTGAAATGGTCCATGTGCTCATTTAATATTGCCTCTCTCTTCGTAGGGTTTTCTATACGCATCTGTCATTATCCCATCATGATCTTTAATTATCAGAATATCACCAATGTGTGGAGGGTCAGGAAGTAATTCAATATGCACTGATGTTCAAAGCACAAATACAGTAGCATAATAGTCACAATTTATCTGGAGGTAGATGCCATCTTTGTGCATTAAATACATTTTTGTTATGATTTATTTTACAATCAACACTTGGTGATGTATCAGAATGCATATACTGTACAAAACTTCTTAAATCTCCTCTGCACATGGTATGTTGATGTTAAGTAACTCAGCAGCAAAGGTGGAAGATACTCTACAATACTTTATTACCAAGTAGTAGATTTTTAAGATTAGAATAAAATCAGCAGTAGAAAGTTTTCAGAAGAAATAGACAAAGATGAAGAGAATTAACAGCACTGTTATGTATTTTAGTCAGAGCATATTATGTCGGGGGTGATAGGATGATCTATCTTCATGAAATCAAATGATTTTTTTAATCAATTTCACCACTGAATGACATTTGGTCATTGCAAAGGCACTTGTTGGAGCTGATCTTAATTTTTCATACAAGGTTGTATCATTAAGGTGCAGATTAACTTCTGTGTCATAATAGTTTTTTTTTTTTTTTACAACTGTTGTACCACCTTTGTCAAAGTCATTTTTAATTTACAACGGAGTTGGCCTCTTATCTTTAGGTCAACGTATGACTTACTTTACAAGTTTCTTGTGTTTAAGATGCATGAGTCCTATGAAAGGTCAGTTTTTAACATCAAAGTGACTTATTAGTGTTTCAGAGATTCTTGCTTTGGAACAATAGTTATAATTGAATGCTTATCATCGTCTTTTTCTTCCACAGTTCTTTAATGCAGGTGGTGAGCAGCTTCAAACCTTTTCTGTTAGTCAGGTGTTACCTTTGTACACAAGACTTCAGTTCTGATAATGGCAGTTCAGTTCAGTGCAGTGATTGAGGTCAAGGGTTGCTGAAGTCATCTAGAGGGTTGGAGATGACCGACTTGTGAATGAGCATGAAGAGGGGCAAGTAGGCCAGGAAGTCCAGCAGGTCGAGGGGGGGAATGTGCTGGAGCTCCAGTCTGATGGCCGCCTCCTGCTCCAGGTGGATTCCCCCAGCCTTCAGCTCCAAAAGCAGCTGCTCTGCACTGATGAAGCCCTGCTGAGTGCCGACCTCCCCTCGCTGGTCCTCCAGGAGGAAGAGGAAGAGTTGCTGCAGGAGTCATAATAATAATAACACACATAAATAAGATTTGAAACAAGAAAAAACTGGATCTGGACTCTGCACAGTTGTGAGTGTGTGGGTGCATGTGTGAGTGTGTTGTTTTGTGTGTGCTCCTTGGAGTAGCCTCAGATTACATCAGTCTGTTTCTAGTCTTGTTTGAGTGCACCTGTTTGCACAGTTAATGCAGTCTAGGTAATAATTGCTGGGGGTAGGGGAAGGGGGGGAGAATAATCCTTCTGGCAATTAGCCAATTTCCCCCTCCAACCTCTCCAGTTAACAACCCTATCCCTAACAGCTCTATAATTACAAAGCCTCCCCTACCTGGCCAAGGGTTCAGTTTCCACACCCATGGCCACAGGCTTTCATGTTCCTTCTGCCTTTCAGTTGCTCACTACTTCCTTGTATGAATGAGGGCCGGGCCGGCTTGTGAGCGGCCAGCTGCTAGGCTAGTCCCGGTCCATCTGAGATGAGCCGTGTGTCTCAGGCTGATTACAGGGCTGGGCGGAGTGGACGGCATGTTCACTGCTGGGCACTTTAATGAGATTAAGGCTGTGCTAATCTATGAAAAGGGAAAAGCACCCGTCTCTTTTTCTCTCTGGCTTGCTTCCCTCATTTCTATGCATGAGGGCTGAGTGGCTTTCATAAAAAAAGCTAGCTTTACAAAGCATGCTTTGGAATTGCTCTTCAAAGTGTTTACCAGTATTTATTTCATTATAATTATACCCGCGGAGCCATAAAAGAGACACGGAGTTGGTGTTTGTGACATGAATGTGACTAATGTGGGAGTTAATCTGATGTTGCATGGAGGTAATCAAGTGCACCTTGTGCAAACAAATCTGAGAGTATGAAAATGTGGTGGTGTGGTCTTCAGTGCACCTAATAGCCAGCAACATTCTCAGAGAAAGCTAAACCATGACTTTACCTTTGCTTTAAAGAGCCTCACTTCAAGGGAACGGAAGTCCATGTTGTTGATTAGTGATCGCATAAAATCACTGTAAGAAAAGAAAAAAATAACCATCAAAATAAAATCATTAACTGCTAAAAGTTGTCTCTACAAAGAGCATGTATGCTGTTTAAAAACTTTTTTTTTTTTTTTTTTGTGAAACAAAACTAAACAATGTTTATTTGTCATATAAATGTAAAATGTGTTTAAAATCAGAAGAGGTCAGCCTCAGGAGACAGTGTTAGTAAAATCTGGTTGTCATGGCGGGCGATTTTTGGCGGGTCCGTCCCATGCGATATTGTGTTTGGAGAGACATGATGGTAAAGTGTTCTGAGCCCATTGTGGTTGCTCACAGTGGCCTTGCTGCCAAACAATGCGCGGGCACATGGGGACATCCCGCCACAGTAACGGATAAAACTGCTGTGGTTTTGGGACGGCGGGTGTGGGGGAGCTAGGGCAGGGTGAGCGGGATTCGTGTGGAGGTTTGAGGAGGGGAATAAGCGACCTAGGCACACTCTGGTGCAATGTGACTGCTCGCACACCAACAAAATCTAGGTCCGCTCGTATAATTAGAGGGAGACACAACCGATTGTGTTGGGACAGACCTCTCCTGTCCAGCGTGTGGCACAGCGACGGTCGTCCCTTCTCTAATGAGCGCCCAGTGTTAATGAGCCCCTCCTCACCGTGTGCTCAATGGCCTGTTAGAGCAAAGAATGGCCAAGCGCTAGGCCATCGAGTGCAACGCACGCCTGAGTGCTCCCTGTGCCGTGATTGGCCCTTGTCCTCCAACCACGGTGCAGGCAGGGGCTTGATGGGGATGAAGCGAGACAGGGCAGCTAATGATCATTAATTGCACTTGGTTTGCAGGAAAAGAGTCCAAATTCTGGTGTGCTAAGGACACTGGCGTGATAATGGCTAGCATAAACTAGGGGCTAGGGGACCGGTGATGGACTGCAGGGAGGATAATAGCAGCCTAACCCATTTTCTTTTGTCGGCCCTCCTCTGGCACCCCGCTGTGGCCAACACAGCAGACTCCTCGCTTACGTAATGCCAAAAATTGTGGCGGTCTCCTCGTTAAGGGGGGGGGGGATGCAAACATATTCTGACCTAGTTTGATTTGACAGAATTGAGAGTTGTTTTGGGATAATTTTGAGCGGGCTGCAGTGACGCTGTGCTATAAAAAGGGAACTCTCTGGAGGAGGAGGAGGAGGAGGAGGAGGAGGAGGAGGAGGAGGAGGAGGAGGAGGAGGAGGAGGAGGAGGTACATGTATTGTTTGACAGTTTATGTGGTGGGGAGTCAGTCTGGGTTCTGCTGTCTCATATTTTCCCCCCTCGACATACTGAATTAGCGCTCCTTCGCTCACTGACTCATTTAGTCCAGTTGAATTTCCAGGAACGAGGAGATTTACTGTAACTCTCAGCGCATGCATGCATGCTCACAAATCCAGAGGGGACGAGAGCGGTGGTGATGAGCTCGACCGGTGCGGCTCCACTGATGCCGTTTGGGAATCCTGTATGGCAATGTGCTTCTTGGCAGATCATGTGACTTTGCCCTGAGGGAATGTGGCGCTGTGTGAGGTGGACTTGTCGGGGGAGAACAATGCTACACAGGGACAGATGGGCTGAGTCAAGGGCCAAAACAGCATGGCACAGAGGGTGAGAGGGAGGCGACAAGAGAGTCGGGGAAGATGAGAGAGATGACGGCGGCAGACAGTTAAAGTTGAAAAGGAGAGTGAGGAGTGTGAGTGTGGGGCGGGGGGAAGGGTGCAATTAGCGTGAGGTAAAACTGGAAGTAAAAAAAGATATATATTTATAAAAATTTGGGATACACCTTCTCAGATTTCAAAGCCTGACGTGATCAGAAAGGCTGATTGTGTAACTACTGTTTCAGCTCATTTCTAAGCTAGGATTAGAGACAACAGGATTAACTGAAACAGGTAAGAGGATCAATTTAGTTCAGTTGGGATGAGATGACAGAAGGATGCTATTGTTTTCTCCTTGTTTAGGTGGTGGTATTATGAATGCTGATCTTCTCTCTTCGTATTTAAATTGAAAGACAGAGTTTTGTGAAAGGAGGTTTAATATGGACATTCATTATCATTACTATAATTGCCTCTATACAGAGCAGACACCCTGGTCTTTCTGTGCCAGCGAGTCACTCAGTCTACAGGCCTCCTCTAATACAGAACACAAAGGCCTGGCCGTAAATCAGAGGACCCATGACCCTGGCCCTGTCCTTGCTGAGAGGGAGCTCTCACTCTGGGGCGAGGGCTTTTGGGAGCAGGCCTTGACCCTCAGGGACCTCCGGAGTAGGCTTGGCTCCACATACTCCTGTCTGTAGGAAGCTATAAACCCCAGGGCAGGAGAAAAAAGAAGCGCTGTGTGTGGGAATCTGCAGCATATGGGACATAATGTAGTGACACAAGGACGCTGGGGCCAATTGAATCAGGGTGATGGTTTTCTGTGTGCCCAGGGTTCAGGTCATGTTTTAGCTCCATAAAAATCTATAAAATGTCAAAAAGAGTGAAAAACGCCACTCACAAGGTCCAAGATCTTCACTGCTAAAACCTTCTTTTTACCAAGTCCTTTCTGTCTGGATTTGAGTCCTTAAAGCAAAAATATCCACTATTGTATACAATTAAGTCATGATTTCCTACTTTATTCATTTGTTTGTGGAGATGGAGACACTTATCTCTAAATTAGGTTTTATGAGTCATTTATGGACAGAAATGACTTCAGAGGAGACATATTCTGTTCTAACCTCAAACATCATATAAAGTGTGACAGGAAGGGGATCAAAGAGGTCCCCACACACGATGACAAAATCACTGGAACAGACTTGCGTACACACTCTTATTCTTATTTGCAGGTCAGTGACTCCCTTTTCCGGCCTCATTGAGAAGTGTGGAGTGTGCCTGCTGTCGGTCACTTACTCCATGGTGGCTATTTTCTGTGCCAGGCTAGCGATCACAGCAAAGAGCCTCAAGTCCACGAGCCCATCTCTCACCCTGAAGTCCACCATCTCCAGGATCTGAAAAAGATTCAACAATCAAACCTGCTGATGTGATTTCGGTGTACGTTTGTATAACTATGTGCGTGTGTACATATGTAAAGTAAAGGACCAACCCTGTAGACATAAAGCTCTTCTTCATCAGACAGCAGCTCAGGAGGGATGATGTTTTTAAGAGCAAGTAGAACCTGAAGGCAGGAGATGTAACCATCACCGTCACTGTCCTCCTGCAAACAAAGACCATCATCATCATCTAGAGCTGAAACAACCAATTAATCCAGCAAGGCAATTATTTTTAAAAGCAAAATGTGAATGAATGTTAATATCTGCTGGCTTTCATAGTCTATGATTGTCTACTTTTGTTCTTGGTTTACTGGTTGGACAAAACAAGTCATTTCATTCCAGCAACTTGTGTTATGGGACATGGACATTCCTTTAAATGAGCTGCATCATGCACATGTCCAGGTATTTGTTTATATTCCGGGGCTCTACTGGAATATCTTTGCATGATTTACAGTTAGAAAAACGTCCTTATTTATCTTATACTGTTCCTTTATGCAGCCCCTCAGTTCAGCTTTTGTCTGAAACAGGTTGTTTTAGCTCCTGACTCTTTAAGGCCTGATGAGCCCACTCTGTTCTGATTGGTTAGCACCCATAAACAAACAATAACAGTATGAGATTTCACTTTATTTTTCTCATTCTTTCCTTAAAATGGAAATGTTCAAGCCCAAACAACATGAGTAACCTTAACAACAACCTTAGCAACAAAGGCTGCGGATGTCATCAAGAGAAGACATAGAGGTAACTACAGAGCAGGCTGAAGTTTGGCTTTTGCCTTGCAGGGAGCATTTTTACATACATTCAACGCAAGTTCTGCTGTCTTAACAGTATATAAACAACAGAAAATCATAAAAAGCATGATATCTTCCCCATTTTCTGTCAATTTGTAGACCAAACTATGAATCGATAATGCAAATAATCGCCCTTTAGTAACTATTTCTTGAATGGGAGTGCAACATATTGGAGTTAGTGAGAGTGGACATTCAAAAGCTCAGGGAATATACTGTATAAAGGTTCAAACTCCCTTTTCACTTACTGCTTCAAAAGCTCTTTTGTACTCGGCCAGCTTCTCCTGACTGAAAATGCAATACTTTGCCAAGAAGTCGACTGCAAAGAGAAGAGAAAGAGACAAACGTTCAGAGTTTGTAGAATCCATATATCATATACACGACATACTTTCTGACTGCAAACAAACAAAATTTAACAATGTGTTTCTTCAATGTATTAAATGTTACACCACAGCAGTATTTTCCAGCTTGAGTAACAATCTTAGACTGCTGTGTGCATGTGTGCATGTGTATGTGTATGTGTGTGTGTGTGTGTGTGTGTGTGTGTGTGTGTAGAGTGGATTAGAGCAATATTTCTCCCCTCTGGTGGCACTGGGGTCAGGGAGAGGGGACAATACAGGGTGAGCGGTTCACAGGGCGTCCAATTGGCTGTGATCTGGGGGGAGGGGGGAGGAAGGGGGGGGAGTGGCACTTAGCTGCTGTGCCTTTTTTATGAAGACAGAAAGCGAGATGAATAGATGTTACGAGACGTATAGTAGTCAAGGCCTTGAAATAAACCACATTATTCTGCACACTACTATGCTTTAACAGAACAAAGATGTTTACTGTGAGTGGATATTTTGTGGGAAATGAATAAAGCATGAATGAACTGTGGACAGTGAGTGGAAATACAGTTTGGTTTACAGATTGGTCAAAATGATAGAGAGCCATCAGACATCTTATAACACATTAAAGTTAGTTTAATCCTACTTTGAAAACATTTGCACTGACTACAATGCATTAAAGTAAGTGACTGTTTTCATCAAAAATATACAGAAGAAAAACTGTTTATGATCATAATCCTCAAACACGCTTGTCAAAAGACTCAAACTTTCAAAAGCGTAGTTTATTTCCTCAATTCCAATGTGATCATCAATGCAAAAGTCCCAAATATTCAAATGATTACGTGAAAGGCACAAACTGAGGCTAACCACACCCATGAATATTTCAGTAGCCAAATTTGGGAGGGAGAGAGACTTGGAAAAAAAGGGGGCTTTTAAGCTGCTGCCACTTCAATTTAGGAGATGAGAATGAGTCTACTGAATAATGGATCTATTCATTGGTTTGGAGAAGAAAGAGAAGCAACAGAGTTGATATCAGTCTGGACTTAAACCCCTGGACCTCTGGGGTTTCTCTGCAATAGCAGGGGGCTGTTTGAATCTGCCATTTATCAGCTTAGGCCTAATCAAAACCAGGCCTTCCGTGGCCTTGTTCTTTCACATGCAAAATGTTACATTCGTATCTAGTCAACTTGACTTGTTAAAGCTTGATTGATCAAAAAACCTGCAGAGTTGGCTTCGTGCATCTGTTTGCAAATATCTGTGATGAGAAGAGGGCTGCAGCGCCGGGATCTGGAGGCACACATGCAGCCGCTGGTCAGCCTGCATGGGATTTAAAAGTCTTCTCTCTCTTCAAAAGACACACGCACGCATTCACACAGCGGCTGGATCAGCGCACTGATCAATCTGCTAAAGTGAGATGGCAGCTTGTGCGACAGAGTGAATAGATCCACCTTCTCTCTTTCAGAGCGAGACTGACTGAGGTTGACTGGCCATCTGGAGCAGAGAGTCCAGAAACACAGATATGATAAATATTTAAAAATGACCCATGCTGGTTTGTTTTACTTCATACTGACTGACCAGAACAACTCAGGTGGGTCATCTTTCTTCAGAGGTGGAGAGAAACTAAACATGTTTACTCAAGTGCTGCACTTTTTCTGCACAATCTGGAGGCACTTGTACTTTTCTTACACTACATTTCATTTACTGCTCTACTTTTGACTTATTTTAAAGCCAAATCATGTGATTTTACATGATAAATACATAATAACATATCACATAAATTTATTATTAACAAGGGACATGCTTTGTGACTTTGTGCCAACAACAACTAGTTTGCTGGAGCTCCACAGGGATGAACTAAACCTTTAAAATGTGCATCTGTAAAATGCTTCAAAACGGTCCATTCTGCATAATGAGAATATCCAATTTGTGATACTTTAGTACATTATTTTGCCAATACTTCTGTGTTAAAATACCTTATGAACACAGGACTTTAACTGTCACTGGACCATTATTACAGTGTGGTATTGTTACTTTTAAGAAATGCAATACTTTGCCCTTCAAGCTTCAGCTTTTAATATGCCAAGCCACTTTTTGATGAAAGCTAATTTCAGTTATGAGAGTTGATTTTCCAAAAAGTCTCTCAGCTAAATGAATAATTGTGATGTACTAAATAGAGCATAAACCATTTTGCTTTCTTATGAATAGAAAAGTGGAGGAATATTTTGATCAGTTAAACATGAAAAGAGCAGCGAGAGGCCGCTGGGACATGATCAGGAGCTTCATGGATCTGCGTCATGTAACCTGACTATTGTATTGTGTATCTTCCAGTTCTGCTGTGATATTAATGTTATTTTGTCCTGTAAAAAAGACAATGACAGACTGATTGTTTTGTGAATAAACCCTCACACATTTCCATCCATTCATCATCTACAGTATTCATCTACTAACTAACTATTGCTTATCCTGTGTCAAAATAACAATATGCTGCTTTCAAGAATTACAAGCTAAGCGAGCATAAGAAATACAAACAACAGGATGAATTGTTTTGTTCATACCCAAGTTAAAAAAAAAAGTTGTTAAAAAGTTTCAAATGCATGTTCTTCTATTGTGTATATCTAATCAGTCCTTTATGTCCATGTGTGAAAAATGTGTGGATCAATCTGGATCAGATTTTGAGGCTACATTTTACATTTTATATGTATTTTTGCAGCTGGCCAAGTTTAGTTACTTCTTATTGTTTTCACCACAGACAAATTAGTTTAGTGCAAATGAGATTGGGGGTAAAACATGATTTCTGCTCAGTGATTGTGAAAATGCACTGAAAAAGAGGTGAAATCACTGATTTCAGATGTTTGATAAAACTTACACACATTTTATGACATTTCTTATAATATTCACAGTGATGTTGAGGCCTTGTGATAAACAGCAGAGTAAATGCTGTTCTGTGAATGAAATAGAGTTTAAGTGAATTCACCCTCAACATCAGCCTTGACTGTCTGCACTGCTGCTGTCACACACACACACACACACACACACACACACACACACACACACACACACACACACACACACACACACACACACACACACACACATTCACACACACACACACACACACACACACACTCACACTCACACTCACACACAAACACACACACACACACACACACACACACACACACACACACACTGTTGGCCTGCAGTGCAGTGCTGCAGGAGGAGGTCGGGGGGTCCCTGGCTGAAGGGAGCACTCCGTCAGGGAATCAGCTGCACAAAAGATGCAGTGGAGTGAGAGATTGAGGGAGGAAGCGAAGGCGGGTGGAGGAGCGGGACAAAGCCGAGGCAGTAAAGCCTCCTGCCTGATAGCCTTATCTGATTCCACTCCAGCGCTTGATGGCTTTTTTTCCACCCTGCCTTTAAAGCGCACAGGTTGTGCCTTTGGTGTGAAGCCTAGCAGAAAATGTTAATCAAGAGAGGGACTGTGAAAGGCGAGAGAAAGGGGAGAGTCACTCTGTTGAGGCCATAATCTGTAATGAGACCGAGGCGATTCAGTAGCAATTGAGAGAGGAAGAATGGGGCCATGATGATGATGAGCAGGGAGGTTCACTCTTTCATTGGCGTTTGTTTTTCTGTTTTGTTCCTTTTCTCTTGCAGAGTCACTGCTCGTGCACCGGTCCGCGAGCTGCAAACAGCCCCGGGTCACAACTCATTTAACACACACTTGGACGTCACTTTCAATGTCTGCAGCTGACAGATGAAAAACACTGCTGACTGCACGTCTGACAACTATTGGTACTCATCTGTGTATGATTTATACTTCTCTCTATGGCCGACAGGGCTAGGTGTCAAACCTCAGTGATTCTTTTCAGGTAGCAGATGAAATGTGTCTGTAGCACACTATGGAGTATGGTATTGAAATGTCTGGTCAGCTTTGTAGTCTTGATTACTAATCTGTTTGATCACATTATTCTGATCCTTATTTAAATAAGCTAAAAATCTGCCTTGTGTTAAAACATTTAACACTTGAGAAGTTTGGCTTCTTTTCTTAGATGAAAAAGGGAGTTTGGAGAAAAAGATGTGCACTTCTTCAAAAACAAGGTACATGAAATATAAATGTAATCTGAAAGTGGTGGAAGAAGTAAATACCTAACAAATCACTTAAAGATATACTATGCAGGATTTCCCAACGTATAGAGTCATGCAAAAGAAATCCCTCTAAATCATCACTTATTCATTCATTTTCCAGACATACCATGAATGCTAAAACAATAAAATCAAACAGCAATAAAAGAACAATAAATGGCTATCTAAATTAAAAACAAGATAAAACAATTAACAATGCTAAAAAGTAACCACCTGTGATGAATCCGATTTGATTATTAATCTCTTTTTTCAGCTAAGTCTCTTTTTAAAAATCACAACATCTGGATGAGTTTGAGATAATATGATACTCAAGTGACCAGATTTGTCATAACTTATATAAATGTATATTAAGATGTAAGAAACCAAAACCAAGACCTACAAGAAGTGTGTTTATCTGCAGAGACTCTGACCTCTGCCTGTATTTTCTTACTAGTTTCCTACATTTCAGACATATCAGTGCATCAACCTGTGAGTAGTGAGTGTGTGATCTCCAGCCATTAGGTCAGGACTAAGGACTAGATTACATCACTGTCTCCTACTCTCTCCTCTGCTCTGCTCTCTGTCTCTGTGTGTCTGTTTGACCAAGGGTAGGGCTGAGCTACACACCTACAGAGCAGAGAGGCCGCAGCAGACAGGATGAAGCTCTGCATGCCATGAAATTTCAGCAATGCAGCACCTTCCTGCAGGGTTGTGTGAGGAGGTGTGGGCGTTTTTATTTCTGCTTTAAAATGTAACTGCCATGAAACAATCAGATAATAGCGTTTTATTTATCTGATTCATGGCTTTGTTCTTGCCAGTACCACTCACTCTCTTTATTCATTCTATATAGCTCGCTCAACCACAGCTGCTTTCTCTTTCTGTTGCTCGTTGGGCCGAGGAGGAGGGTTCAACTTTGAATGCTGTGTTTAGAAAGGTCAGCCAACAAATCCTGAATAGTATACTTTAAGTACAAGTACATACAGTTTTGTTGAAGTACAAAAAGTAGTCATCTTGTCACTCTGACTGACGTATTACTATATATGACATCATTAGTTCAGGCTTGTGAAAAGGGTCACCAAATCAACAAATGTGAGGTTTGGTGAGATGATTAATGGGAGAGGACAGAAGAAATAACAAAGTTCTGATACACAAATCTGTTTTTTAGTTTTTGTACTTTTTCTCTAATATTTGATTTTTGGTGAAATATTGGATCCATGTGAGAAGTTTAGAGGGAAAAATCACATCAAATATTTGGTGGAGCTGTTAACAACTCATAGACATCTGAAATGTGACTCAAACTGACATCAAAAGACAAAAAGGTTTCATCTTTAACAATGTGTTATATTTTAAAAGCTTGTTATATTATCCATTGAGTCAAATCTTACTAAAGCTGTCAAATAAATGTATTGGAGTAGAAAGAACAATATCTGAAAAAGTCAAGTATCATGTAAAGTACAAGTACCTCAAAACTTTACTTAGGTACAGTACTTGAGTAAATGTACTCAGTTATTAATGTGCAATTACATGAAAAACACTTCTATAACTCACTAGTAAAACAATGTCAGATCCTGGATGCAACACACACACACACACACACACACACACACACACACACACACACACACACACACACACACACACACACACACACACACACACACACACACACACAGGAGGTCTATTGTGTTTTTAACGCATTCACTTGTTTGTTGCTCTCTTTCCCGCTTAATCCCAGACTTTTGTCTCTGCTCATCATCAACACTGTATAAAGTGTCCCATAATTCCTTTAACAAAGGTCACATTCAGCAGCAGAGAGGAGGTGACCCCCTTTTTAATAGCAGGAGAATGTCAGAGTGCAACATGCCCCACATATACAGCACTAAAATATGTGATTAAGACTGTGAATTTAGAGCAAACAGCATTCACACACACACACACACAGAAAGATAAACAGGATCTAAACTGATCTCTAACGAATGAGAAATAGGTTTATGGGATGTTTTGGGTTTAAGTTCTTAAATATGTGATGATCCTGTAAATCTACTGGCTCAATGCGACGACACAAAGCCATAAAGTATGAAATATGGTGCTGCGAGATAAGGAGGTGAGAGGTCTGAGCGCCAAAGCAGACCTGTAAACCAGGCCAAGCGTATCATTTCACAATAGTATAGAATGAGGCATTGTTGGGCGTTTTGAACAAGCTCCACATCAAAGGTAAAGATCGAAATCTTATCTGATACAAGCGCTGCAGGAAAAAACAGTGGGCCGCAGCAGGCCAGCAGGAGGTGCAGTAGAAGGGGCCGTACAGCTTTTCAGACTGATAAAGCAGTCAGGCGACCAACATGTGCACAAGAAGAGTGACTAAATGTGGTTCGAGCTGTCGTAACCTTCACAAGTGCACACTTACTTCTGTTTTTAGATGAGTGAGAAAGCATGAAAAGTGAAAGGCAGCACCTGTGATCAAAAAGCAGTTAAGTCGATGAGTAAAAGTGGTGTATTATTTACTGTATTTCCACATTTATCGACATTAGTTTGATGCTATGATACAGTGGGAATGCGTGTCATACAGACTGAACTAAGCCTATAAAGATTAAAGGATTAAGTCTCCGTAAACAGGAAAACTGCATATTAGCTTCACATTCCCAGGAACAACGCTCACTGTCACTTTCACACATTTTTATACAATTTCACACAATACACATCTTCATTTGACCATGAAGTTACTGAAATAAAAGAAAAATGTCTCTTTATTTGTTATCTAGCAAGCAAGATAAGTTGCTTTTCCGGTGTTCTCCAAAACAACCCACATGATTGTTAAAAAAACACTTTATACACTTTATAACACTATATGCAAATATTCTGATCTGGTTAAGATGGGATGTAACCTGTGGTCTGTCATTTGACTCAACCATTCAATCTGATGGTATTTAAAGATCTTTTGTATGATATACTGATCATTTATTTCTGATAGACTGATATTTAAAATGTCCACTAACGTTTCCACTACAAATGGATACGTTTATTTCAATCTCTGCTTTTAAGGGTCTACTTAAGGATATTTTAATGATACAGTACTTGCACATGTTTTACTTCTGTTTGATTAACACTTATAAATGCTTTACTAGCAATCTTCTGGCACTTTCTGTTCTTAATGCCTTGCCTGGTCAAATAAAGATTAAATAAAATATTAAATAAATAATAAGATAAGATCGGCTTATGATGCACATTTTTACACTGTTGTATTGCTATTCTCAAGTAAAGGAAATCAATACTTCTTTTTTCTGCTATAGTTTTTAATATACAAAGTACTAATTTCAATAATGAGTCAAATTCTTTATGTTTATTTTTCCAAAATTGCCCTGTTGCACACCTTAGGTTAGAAACTCATTATCCATCAACTGCCTTCAACAGCTTCTCTCATGGCTGTGAGAAGCTGCTTGTCAGGAAAGTGTTAAGTGTTAGAGGGAACATAAGTATTTTTAAGTGATGGAACAAACGATGTGAAGAAACCCAAGCTGTCAAAGTCAAAGTCAGACTGACCTGAAAAGACGAACATTGACACTGGCAGCAGCTTAATGCTCCACCAGCGCTGTCGTAAAGAGCAATAAAACATGTCATTTATCTTTCACTTTACATATTTTTCTTCTGTGATCTGTGGGCTGATAGTGAATCTGCTCTTTTCGACTCCAGACCAAAGATCTGCTGCAATAGATTGAAACCCTACAATACAAGACGTGATTAGACTCAATGTTTTGATGTCAGGTCTTTGTGGACTTGTAAAGACCACCATTTACATCCCGTCTCCTAGTAACAAGTCAGGGTTGATTTATTTTAACCATGGCAAAAAAAATGTTTTCAAACTATAACCAAGAAGTTTCTTTAACTATTGTGTGACCACAGTATTTCCCTGATAATAATCAAATCATTTTAGCTGCCTTCTATAAATCATTTCTGTATTGGTTGAACAGATTGTGTTGGAAGACTAACAAAGGACCTATTTCGTTGTTTAGGTTGGTGGACTTGTCAGACTGGTTGTTGTACAAAATATACAACAACCAGTGGTACAAAAATAAAAATATTGCAGCAGATAGAATATAAAAGCAGTCATTTTGCTTTTATATTTATTGTGCTGCAGTGGTGTAGTAGAAAATAGTCTTTTCAGAGCAGAGTTTGGCAACATGTGCTGGTTTCTCTTGAGTGTGTACTACAATGTAAAAGTGGATGACAATATTTGGCAGCTTGCTCCTGCAGTCGCTGGCTGTTGTGTTGCTCCATGAACACACGACTCCTCCCCCTCACTTTCTCCAAAAAGACTGAGGAGTGTGTGTGTGTGTGTGTGCGTGTGTGTGTGTGTGTGTGTGTGTGTGTGTGTGTGTGTGTGTGTGTGTGTGATGAGGCGGAGGTTAAAGCTCTGGTAGGAAAACAAACAAAGACACACGTAGCGGCCACACTCCTGTCTCTGGCTGCACGCCATCGGCCTCACCACAAACCACAACTTATGCTTTCCACACATGCACACAACACCCCCCCCCCCCCCCCACACACACACACACACTCACAGCTTGTCACACACACGCCTACACCCAATCAGAACCTGCGGCAGATCCTCACTGATATGCTCCCAGGAGTCCAAATCATCTGCTGTATTTCAATACCAGATCTCCAGCGATAACCTCACAAAGCAAAATCATCTGCTATTATTGCCCTGCCGCTCCTTGACATTGTGCCATTAATAAGGCCATTGTGGAGGGCGCTCTCTGTTTGGACACTGTATAATAGACTCTTTGACAGATTTACTTTGTGCTCTCTCTCCCTCTACCCCTACCCTTTTTTCTCTCTCTTGAATACAGCGGGCTTATTGCACGCTGCCGCTCATCAATAGGTGAGCTGTTTGTTTGCCCAGTCATTCTGGACTGATGGTAAATACATAGAGGTATTCCAGACCAAAGGCTGAGCAAACAGGGGTTACATAAAGGCACTGTACCCGAACACACACTAGGAACATCCTCCTGCGCACACAAATACACACATTCACCCACTCTTTAATCGCTTCATCTATCTCTTCTTTCTTTATATAAGCGATTGTTTATTTGGCATGCCTTATCTTTCATTTTTGCTCCTTCATTGACTCAAAAACAACATTTTGACTTGCTCCCTCGGCCGCAATTATAAGGTGGTAATGTAGGCTGGTGGCTGGTGGTGGCTGGTGGTGGGTGGGTGGGGTCAAAGTGAGGCGTGCCCCGAAGCCGCCAGGTGTTTCATATCAACACTGACATTCATCAGAGACCCACAGAGTCCCTCACACCACAGTGATTCGCTGGTTAACAGGTGCTAGCTGCTGCTGCGCTGTGGCAACACAAAAGGAGACCATAGCTACTTGACATCAGTGTCACGCTGCTCTCCCTAACTCAGCCTCAGTCTGTTTGGTCGGGGTTGTTCACCATGGTCAGAAACTTATGAAACTATGTGGCAAACAAAAAAAGGCTGCGGAGAAGTCCAGATTATGTAAATACAAATTGGCAATTGTCTTTTGTATAATTCACTGTGTTCCAATGTTATTTGCCAGTGATTTTTGTCATGTGAAAGCAACTTTGGCACAGCATTACAGCATTATTTACATATCAGTATATTCAAGATATTTAAGTATTTAATTTGAATGAAAAAAATGTAATTGTCTCATTATTTCATTGACTTTTTTTTAGTGTTTTCCTGTCCTTTTATTTCAGATGTCTGTGATTGATTTTGGTAAGATTTAGCCATGAGGCAATGATAACAGAGAGCTAAATCCAGACCATGCTTGCTTTAAAGAATTTGAGATACAGATCCATAAATAAGATGCAACTCCTTCAAGTTTTCATTAATCCCATTTGTCATTAAGTGCTCTTAATTCTTATAAATAATATTCCTTATGCTGTTTAACACTTTCTCTTATCTATACATTTCTCTTATCTATATTCTTCTCGTTAAGGTTTTTCTTGCTTTTAACATAGATCCTTATTGTCTCAATTTGCATGTAAAGTACCAGCAATGTAATTACCCTGTGTGGTGTGTATTTATCCTCTTTTTGGACAATTAAATCTGAACTGAACTGAATTTTAAAATTAAAGCAAAAAAAAAATCCTAATCTGTTTAGTGTCATATAATTCATGTGCTCAACACTTGGCATTATATGTCAACAAGGGGGGACATGTTTGGCAACACTCGTCTCTGTACTGAGAACATGATTACATCTGCTCTTTGTGCTTTATGTACATAAATTATCCTCCTGTGCTCTTACACTCGTCTGTTGCACGAACGTTGACTCCAAACGCACCGCTGACTGATGACAACCTGGAGGGTCACAGAGTTGAATGGATAGATGAGTGGCAGAGTACAGGAAGTTATAGGTGGGAATGTGTGTGTGTGTGTGTGTGTGTATGGATGTGTGTGTGTGTGTGTGTGTGTGGAGGGAGGGGAGGCGGTCTATATTGGGAATCCTTTGGCAAGTGGTCAGTGTTGGACAAAACAGAGACAATTATGACCAGTTAGCCCTTTCAAAGCTTAATGAGGGGCCACAGTTACAAGTGTCTGGATGAGAGGTAGCCAACACACACACACACACACACACACACACACACACACACACACACACACACACACACACACACACACACACACACACACACACACACACACACACACACACACACACACACACACACACACACAAACAACAAACACGTGTGTGTATAAGCAAGGACACACACGATGAAACAAAAGGATCCTGGCAAATGTTCAGGACTAAAATATGACAAATTGTACCAGAACACACTTTGTAAACACACCACACCCATAAACACAAGAACAGAGAGCACAGTGAGTGAGTGTTTTTCTCTAAAGAACACCCCCCACACACACACACACACACACACACACACACACACACACACACACACACACACACACACACACACACACACACACACACACACACACACACACACACACACACACACACAACAAACACATACACACATAAGTTTGCACAGCCATCGTTGTTAGGGCATTGCATTGGCCTCCATTCATTGTGGACAGCCTGACCCAAACCCGAACCCTAACCCTAATCAGGACCTCAGAAATGATTTTTTTTGCCTCTTTAGAACCAGGCTTTGTAGTCTCAATGAGGACTGCTGGTCATCTAATGCAAACTAAAATCTTAATAATAAAAAAATTGTCCCACAGTGTAGTGTAACAGTACTTTAAGCAGAAAAGTACTATAATGATGGAAGATTAGTTATACAGCACAGTATAAATACTCAATTACAAATAAAGGCCCTATATTTATAATGTTACCTAACAATTTCCAGAAAAATGCACTTAAAGCTTCAAAAGTAAAACTCATTATGCAGAAATGGCCCTTGTCACTGTTATATCATTATGGATCATATTATTTTAATTTGTATCATTGTTATGGCTTAATAAATGTCTGAGCAGCATTCAAGTGTTGTAGTCGAAGTGAAGCTTGTTTTAACTACTTTCTATATTGTAAGGTAGTTGTATCTGCAACAATACATCATATTTTATACACTGAATATCTATTTTGTGTGTAACCTCTTAATCTACAAAGTAACCTGTAACTTTAGCTCTCATTAAATTGTACTCAAGTAAAATTTTATCAAAATTTTCCTTCTAAAATGTAGTGAAGTCAAAGTATAATAGCATAAAATGTAAGAAGGCTACCTCAAGATAAGTATTGTACTTGAGTAATTATAGTAATTATACTTAATTATACTGCACCACTGTAGTACTATCAGTTATTCAGCGATTAGCTAACATTAGCCCACATAACATACTAATCATACCAAACCAAGTAAAGCTGTACAGTAGCAGCAAAATCTGTAAGTGTATTTAAATTGAAAATGGTGCAATTTACTGCTTGTGAATTTTAAGTTTTTCATTTTTTAGAAGACAAAAACCATACAAGGTGACGTCACTTTGCACAACTTTCCTCAAAGCTATCGTTATTATACTTTACCTGGTTTCATAACAATACACACACACACACGTGCACACACACACACACACACACACACACATCACACCATACTCCTGTAATAGCACAAAAAGCTTTCCATCAGTAATAACCTTGCTGCAGAGAAGTGAGGCCAGCTGCAGGGTTCTTCATCTTGCTTGATTACCGTCTGAACAAACCTGTCCAATCAGTCCCATTCACGGCTGCCAGCATTCACCGGAGACCTGACTGACCTCTGCAGAGGGACGGCCCCTCAGACTTGACCTTAGGTGTGGATGCTTATTGTCGGACTCGCAGGCCCCAGCACTCTCACAAAGGCTTGGATGCCAGAAATTAGGCACTTGAGGGAAACTGGAGAACTCCTGTCTAAACTCCTGTTTTGCGAAAAAAAAAAAGGCAATTCTAAAAATCAAGTGCCGTAATTGAGGGGGAATTTTTTGAGTCGAGAGTTAGTAAATGCGTCTGGGTGTTTGTGTTTCTCTCACACGGTCTATTGTGTAAACAGGAGGCAAATAAGAGTGTTGGCAGGCAGAGATAGATATAGCCTTTAAACACTGCTGTGGGGTTTTTTAGCATTTAAGTATAACACACATAATTTCCAACCAGGGCCCTATTGTCTTGTGTTAATTTATCATAATCACTAATTTTGACCAGAACTTCTTGAATTAATATGCTTTTTATATAACAATCTGACTTTTAGTAGCTTTATGTTTTTTGCATTGTCTGTTAATTGATTTTACATACATTGACTCAATTATTTATTGGGTTTTTAATACTGAAAAGGTATTAGTTTCATTTAAGTGTATTTGATTAATAAAACTTTTACAACATTTCAGTAAAAGCACGCCGATATCCATTATTCAGACATTTCTTTTTGAAAAACACAAGTTTAAAACAACTTTTGCTACAATGGTACGAGTGTTAAGAACATCAATACTTCCTTGTTTGCTGGCTTCAGGTGATATATTTTTAACTATTGTCTACACTACAAAATAAATATTATAATAACTTATCAGAACATGGACACATAAAAGGGGACGTAACACACTTTCTGATGATTTTCTGATATATTTTATACTGTTATAATGTTAGATGTCTATGTTAAACATAGTCAAAGTTTCAAAACTTTTTTGCTCATGATTTTTTGCCCATGTCCACAAACAGCCGCCTGTTCTGTAGCCTTCACGTTGTCCACTCACATATTTCACATCAGGTTTAGGCTCAAACATGTCGAGATGTATTTGGGGGATCTCCATTTTGAGTAAAGAACAAGAAAAAGAAGCAAGATCCTACAACTATTGTCTGTTTATGGAAGCTGACCAATCAGAACAGAGTAAAGAAGGGTCCCTAAAGAGACAGGAGTTAAAAAGGCCTGTTTCACACAGAGGCTGAACTGAACGGCTGCATAAAGGGCCAGTATAACATAAATAAGCAGTTTTTGGACTGTAAATTATGCAAAGATATTCCAGTGAATATAGACCTGGACATGTGCATGATACTGTATGTCCCCTTTAAATGAGCTGCACCTTTCATTACAGTCATCTCAATGTGAGACCTTTGACCTATTCAGACTGTATTTGACAGATGTGAAACTATTAAAGCAGAAGTTCTTCAATGATGAAAAATAACAGAAAAATCGTGTCCAGGTTGAAAATGACCAAAGTTATGCATGAATGGCTAATTTCATTATCATTTCATAATAAACTCACAGTCCTCAAAGTTGGAGCAGCCTTTGTTTCCACTGGGCTGACGAGGTGTGTCGTCCTGCATTTTGGAAAGCATGTTCAGCACCTTTGTTTTCCTCTCTTCCATCCTTCTGTCCTTCTCCTCAGCTCGGTGATTGGTCCTCCTCCCTCCATCTGAGGACTCAGCTTGTTCCTTCCATCCTGGATAATTGGACTCCTCCTCGGTGGGGCCCCCTTCATCTGCACTGGAACCTGGAGCAGAGGCAGACAACATAAAATATATATATTAAAAAAATTTAATGTAGTCATCTAGTAGTCTTTTGCTCTGTCTGTAATCATTGTTAACATTGTAGTCAGTACAGATTTGGACAAAAAAACACACAAATTTTTATTCATGGTCGTCTATGTGGAAGTAGCCACTTAGTAAAAAGTACTAAAACCCATTCCTGTTCCTTTAATAAACACTAATTCTCATCACATTGTTCTCCTAAATGCCACATCACATCTCCCTTCAGCCCTTTCAGAGTCTCACTAAGGAGCGGACGCTCTCCCTGAAACCTAAACAGCCATCCATTTTGTCAATGACCAGCCAATTAAGAGTCCCATTATCTCTGAATACAAAGTCCACAGAATACACCTCTTGGTATAGCAGCACAGAGACAAAGAGCACAATCAATGCAGACTTGAGCTTAAAAAAGGCCTGGATTGTTTTTTTGCAACAGTTTTTATTAGAGTTTCGGACTCTTTTCTTCATGCTACTTTTGCAAACACGAGTGTTACTTGTGTTAGCGCATGAGCGATAATTCCAATGTGATACATTTGGAGATGCTTCTATTCATTAGGAGGAGAAAGCTTGACCAGTCGAGTAGATGACAGGCAGCAGATTCATCAAGCCGTCAAAACATGGCGGCGAGTATTCATTTATCCCGTCAGTGAGCGAGCAGAGGTCAGCAGCCCAGATTGATGGAGCAATGTCTCATTTGACGGGCCGTCTTCCACCACGCTGCACACAATCACACGCTCCCATCAACCTCCCTGTCCTGCTGAAATCTCAATGTCACCAAAACAGACGACAGGATGAGAAATGTATTCATTTTTAGAGCACAGAATTCATCATACCCTGTTTTTTTGGGGGGGGTTTGTATGCAGCATAAACCAAATGTCTCGGATATCTGCAGGGACATCATGATGCATGTGATGGAAAGAAATGAGTTCTCAAAAATCTAAAACTTCTGTTCGACATGCATCTTACATAACATTTAAATTAGCTTCAGCCAACAATTCCAACTAATGAATATTTTCAATTAAACAATCTTTACTCCAAAAAAGCTCTTTACAATTTGCCAGAGCCAAAGATGATGCCTACAAATGACTTGATCTTTCTCCATAACCCAAAGATTTGCAGTTTACAGTGATATAAAACAGAGAAAATGGCAAATCCTCATATTTGAGAAGCCACAACTACAGAATATGAACTATTTTTGCTTGATAAATGACTAAAATAACTATTCCTGTCACTCATTTCGGTTTTTAAATTTTTTCCTGGGGAAATAACAATTAATCAAGTATCGCATTTGTTGATGATTACATTTCTATCACTAATCATTCATTGATAATAATAATTAATATCAGCAAGTCCAGACTATTTCTACAATGTGCAATCTTTAAAACCGGGTGAAACCACGACTGAAATTATTCAGGATTTGGTTTCCTTCTTTTTGAAACCCTCCTATCCTAACCTCCAACACGGCCTAATCCATGAATGCACCGCAGTGATTACTGGTCAGTTCAAGCTGGAAACAAGAGCCCATCTAAAACACACAGAGCAGGTTACCATACCAACCATAGCATCTGAACACAGCAGATAGCTGGATTTGGCTGCGAGCGGCCAAGTCAAATCCCCTCGCTAATCTCGAAAAGGCCACTGAAGACAATAAACGCACACACATGCACCGCCCACCCTTCGTCCGACTCCCTTTACACAGCGTGGTCCAACATCCAGCGCACCAGGCACAGGCAAGAAGGTTGGACTTGTATCTTTTTCTTTACATGTTTGAGAAAGGGATGAGCATCAGCGAGACAATCAGCATGCTCAGGCTATTCACTGATGCCACCCAGAGCCTTCACTCCTCTATCTCCTGAAAGAATGGCCCAATAGAGCAGGGTGGAGTAAAAAGGGAAAATCCTCGCCAAATTATTATTCATGGGGAGGGGATTTTCCTTTCAGGGCTTCCTTTATCGAAGCCTTTTCCCAACACGTCACCCTCTCTATCAGCCCTGACAAGTGCCAATCAAAGGGCTTGAGACCAGGGTTTTTTTAGGAGGGGGGGACACAACTTGGAGAAGGGCTGCAGGATTTCAGAGACAATAGCCAATGAGTCCACAGTGGCGGTGGCTTAGCGACAATGGTGACATGGCTACACTGTCAGTGTGTGGTCCTCTGGGGGGGAAACGATCCTTGCTTACACGACTAATCTCTGCTTGCACCATCTCTGTGTTTCTGCAGCCTAATCTGTCCCGTAGCTTCCTCAGCGTACCGGAACAATCCACCAGGGTCAGTTCAGATTAGTGCTCTTTGTGGCCCGCGCAGATCGCTACATTCATTTTGGACACTATAACGTCTTCAGTAGCAGCTGAATGCTAAACACTGGGGGGTGAACGTGGAGTGACTGGGGCAGTGGGGAAACAGTCATGAAACAATTATGAGGGAGGGATTATTCTACCTATGAATTCCTGATGAGCAAAAATGGACAATGGTTTTATCATGAGCCTCACTGGTGAGCAGGGATGGCCTATCGCAGCTGAGTTCTGGCTTCAGATTGATCCAAAGACAGATTTATTGAAGTGGAATCAAAGTGGTGCGAGAAAATTAGTTGGTAATTGAATTTTTAAAAAACGTATTCATGATTTTGGAAAAGACTGAAACATATTGGTGTCTGTTTTGTACCAAAACCCCCAAAATATAAAAGCTATAAAACATTATTTTTATGTCCACTTGAGGCAGTGGACGAAGGTTTTAGCTACCATTTTATCACTTTATAAAGTTAAGTATTCACTCTCCTTTTAGCTCTGTTTTGGTTTCCCCCAACTCATGAGGGAAATATCAGGCTGATGCTGCTAAATGCTTAGCTATTATCACCAGCTAGTTGCCACCTGTTTGGTACTGAGCAGGTAATGTTGGTTTTCAATGCTTAAAAAAAAAAATGAAAACACCTTTGGAGCAGTTAAAAATAAAGTTAAGTTAGCTGTAAAACCAAAACAATGAGCAAAAAGAGACTAAACGCTCCAAAGAGTTACTACAAGTCAACCATTTAACATTTGATCCATTTTTAATGTTTTAAAAACATATTGCCACTTTAAATTCATAAGCAGAGCAGCAAATGTTTGGGATATTTTCTTGATAAATAGCTTTAACAATTAACTGAATATCAGCTTATTTTCCACTGAATTATCCAACTGATTAACCATTTCAGCACTTATATCATCTATTTTCAATCTATCCTCTCAAATCTAAATGTAAATCAGAACATTCAGTCAAGTTAACTGGTCATCTATCCAAAATGCAAATGCTCTTAGCCTATTTTCTTGACTGTGTCACATACATTGAGTCAAAATGGGGTCAACCCCTCCATTACTTAGGAGACCTATTGAAAGGTTTAACTGATCGCACCTCCAGGGTAACCAAATCTCACCTATCCACACAAAGACATGCCACACACTGGGCATCTTTTAGAGACTGTGGGACCTCAGGCGTGACCTCTCTATGCCCTGCTGATGACCCCCTCCTCCACCTCCTCCTCCTCCTCCTCATCCACCCTCAGAGAGTGACCATGCCTTTGGCCTCTAAGAGGTCAAACTAAGCACACAAGCACCTAAGATCCTCTGGGTGACGTCTTCTTTCATGAGTCCAGTTGGCTTAATTAAAACACAGCAGTTAAACAGGGAACATCTTGTTTTTTATGTTTGGGAAGCTGGAAAAGCTGCATTTTAGAGCTAAAGGAAATTCCACTGATTGTATGCTAAAAAAATAGATGTATATTACACAAATGTAATAAGCTAGTGCATGCAAGTATTCTCTCTGAAAAATATATACAGATTGTTTCCCAGTTGCAGAGATGAAAATTGGTGTGGTCACTCATTTTGGTCATATTGCACAATAGAGTAAGCACTACAAAGGCAAATATAGAAGTTCTGGGGATCCAAAGTAGTATATATCTATAATCCCTGAACCTCCTCAATAAGTCACTGATTCATTAGAAATGTGCTACTATACTTCCATAAAGCTGGGGGACTGAAAAAGGCAATCATCAAAATTGAAGCAGTAGAAACTGAAACTCTGACTTTAAGTGTTTGGTATGGATCAAGCTAAAAAAAAACCTAGATCCTACACTTCCCATAATGCAGCTGGATGACATCTTTTTATTAGATCCTCCCTGCCACTGAAGATATTATACAACCATTTTCCCAAGAGAAGAAATTTCCCACCATGACTGATAAACTGAGTTTGGTGTATAAAGGTGGTGGCACATTTCAGCAGCCCTGGAAGTTGCTCAGCGTCCTCTTGATCCCTTTCTTCATATATCCATTATCATTTTTTCATCCTTTTTTCCATTATATATTTCTGTTATTTATTTTTCTTGGTCTATTCTGCACACTCAACATCTGTCCATCCTGGGAGAAGTATCCTTCCCCTGCTGCTCTTCCTGAGGTTTATGGAGTTTTTCCTTATCTGAATCAAGGGTCTAAAGATGGAGGATATTGTATTACTGTGCAGATTTTAAAGCCCCCTGAGGCAAATTTGTGATTTGTGATATTGGGCTACACTAATAAAATTAACTGGACTTTTTGAGTCCTAGAAAATTGACTAGAAACATACAGTATGCCAAACAGTAGCAAGATGCATTATTGTCTGAAGGTTTTGCAGCAGCAGTAAGATTTCTAAGATGCTACATTTAAGATAAAGTTTCACATTTAAAAGTGCAATATATTATACAATATGAGCAATGTACGTATGCCTATGCATAATCTGAGAGGTGTTGTTTGCAGTAATGCACCCACAGAGAATCATTACCAACTCTGCTGAGCTTTCCTTTCAGCTCATTACTTTGGCTTTAAGGCTTTACTGTTTTTGGTTCACTCTCACTGTTTTCATCAGCATTGCTTCCATACACAATATACTAACATTACCTAACAGCACCGAATGGCAGAAAGATAAAGTTAGGGACTTAATGGTGAACATAAAGGAGCATTAAGGAGCTTTAGAGTCTGATAATTTTCCCATAAGTTGGTGGAGACAAAAACTGAGCTGAAATGAGAGCGGCTATTGGTCTTACCTTCATCAGGTAAACAGAAACACAATGCCATTATGTTGCTCCATGTCTGTATGTTGCTCACACATGTGCCTCAACAACTTTATAAAGTGATAATATGTCAGTGGTGATGTCAAAAGATTTCATGTTTGAAGCCTGATTGATCTATGGATCCTCACCAGTCTGCCACCAGTGACCAGATACATAAAATTCCTTCAGAAACACCAAACACTGAGTGGTCAAATAACTAAGCAGTGCAGCATTGTCTCTCTGACATGAGCCGTGGAGGATTAACAAGACATATCAGCGGCCTCTGGTCCAAACAGTAAGCTGCAGCTCAGATGAATCAATCTCTGATATGATGGATGCATCTCTAACATCCTCTATGAGTACAGCATACCATGGATCATTAGCGTTATAGCACAATGACTGATACTGGACAAGTGAGTCACCGGCGAGAAATAAACAGAGCATGATCACAGTCTGACAGACATGGTCAAATGAAGGTGGGAGGGGAAAAAAAAAGCTGAGCAAGCCATTAACTCAAGGGTGGCTCTTCATTTCCATGTGGTGACAGTACTTCTGACCTTTTTCTTGTCTTGTGCTGCCAGCTTTCCAGTTTTTGTGGTCTGTACTGTAAGCACTGCCTTTGAACCATCATTCATGAATGTACACAAGCCGGGCCACACAGGTGAAGGTGATACTGCGAGCCAGCTGGCCGTAGGATTAGCGGGCTTAAGTGTACCGGAGGCAAGGGAACGCCAAACACAGCGCTGACAGTGAGGAGACAATGGCTCCTAATAAACCAGAGCTGACTGGGACTGAGTGGGCTTTTACCGGATCAGACGCTAATGGTTAAAAAGGGCTCTTGTATTGATTAAGTATTGTTGTTATAGGCTCTTAAGAGGGAGCGCCAGTTTTAACAGAGAGGTGGTATGTCATAGCAACACACACAGATCATGAAAAAGGTGTATGAGAACACTTTCTAGGTAGATTTAAGGGATACAGTACCATGATTTGAGTTGCAAAGAGAATCTGAGGATCTGAACATGTTGTATGACGGACTCGGGTCTATGATCCATGATGAAGGCGACCCAGAACCTCCCTCAGACTGATCCTGCAAGGATAGGAAGCAGAAGATAAGATTTTTTTGAAGAGGGTTGCATGAGGCACTTGTCCATAGTCAGTGTATTAGCAGGACTAGATGGGATTTCGGTGCCACACACACACACACACACACACACACACTCAGTTTTCGAGAAGCAAACAGGAGAACTAGTACTAGTTAATGTACTGCTGTGGATGGGGCCAGCAGCAAAACATATTTTAGCCACCAAAAAAAATCTATTTAAGTTTAAGTGTATACTATATTTAGAAGAATATTTTCACCACTTTACTTTGTCATATTCCTACACATGTCATGCACTGTATCACACTGCAGATCAGCTCTTGGGGTCAGAAAGTGCTGCAGCGGGGTAATACAGTGTGTGGCATGCATAGGAATATGGAAGTTAATATAGGAAGTTTAATGCTTGATAAATGCAGTGCCAAAGGAAATGGCTGTCTCACAGTAAGGTAAAGTGGTTAAATGCTCTAAATAGAGTGCATACTACACTAATATTGATTTTTTTTTCAGGTGGATAAAATGTGTTATGCTGCTGGCCTTGTCCACAGTAGTACATAAAATCCATCTACAAGCACCTCTAAAACTCACTAATATATAATAGATGTTTGATTTGTTTTATCTATTTAAACAACAAGCTCTGGTTTTAGGTTTTTTTTGTGTCTGACCATTTCTTAGCAGTCACTTCCTGGAGTTATTGTCAGTTGCCAGATAACATTGTGGTTATGGCAAGCCTCCAGAAAACTCTGCAAGTCAAAAGAAGTCAATTTCCCAAAATGTTTAACTATTCTTTTTAAACTCTGAACATTGAAAAAAAAATGATAGTGGTAAATAAATACTTCTGAAACCAGCGGTCCCTCGTACTCTACAATTTAAAAAACCTACCCCTGGTTTATCAGTTTATCTTCATTATAAATAATCCAGTGTGTCGATACTTGCTTCAGCGAGGGCCATTATGCAAATGAATGTATGAATCCTGCTCCGAGCACTCCAGCTCGTCATTGTGGTTAGCAATGATTGTGGGGGGCTTATGAGGCTCATTCATGCTTTTCAGGGGCTCTCTCTCATCCGTCAAGGGGAGATTAATCTTAGATCACGTGGAGCACCTGCATCCATTCCGCTGCAGCCCAGCATGCACAAGCCCTGTTTACCCCTCTGACCCCTCAACCCCTGTCTGATTCTAGTAGTGGTGCATCCTCCAAAAGAATCCCACCGTGCTGGGCGTTTAGCAGAGCGTACCCCCCTGTGATAGCAATGAGCTGTTGTAAAAGCCTGCCTGCTCCCGTACAGTCGGGCCTCCCCCCTCCTGCAGCCCGTGACTGATTAACCACACACCTGCTGCACGCCGCGTGCCCTCTGTTATATTGTGTCTCAATTATCAACAACAGTTTGGCTCTGGTCTTTCTGGAATGACAGTTGTAAATGCATGCCAGTTCAAGTTTATAAATGGGGGTCTTTGTCTGGTAAGGAGACTGTGTGCCAGGTTTGGGGTTATTGTCTAATAGGAATTGATTCTTGAAGGTGTAGTGTTTGCTTGGGAAAAGGCAGGAAGTCTGATAGATGAACGGTGTTGGGGAGAGGAGGGGGGGTTAGAGAGTGAAAAGCAATTTCACGAGGCGCAAGCAGCACTCACCGATTTGTTTTGCCGGACTTTCCCTGCAGAGTCACACCTTTCAGAGATGCTGCCAGCTGTGAGGGGCCTCAAAACATCTGACAAAACCACACAGAACACAGCATCAAGCCAAAAAGAGAGGAAGCGATTGTGTGCATGCAGTTGTGTATGTAAGTCGTGTTGTAGGCAGGCAGGAGTGCGCGTCCGTGCATATGTGTACATAAGCGTTAGCCTCCGGCACACAGTTACATGCACTTGTCTTTTGTACTTGAGTGTGTGCGCAGACATATGAGTAATGTAGTGTATTAAGTCCAATTATGGCCCTTAATCTCTGAGTAAATAATGGCAGAAATGGAGCAACAAAACCCTAGAGGAGCACCTGTCTACAGAAGCGTGCCAGGTGCAAACATTGTTCTGGAGACAGAGAGAGAGAGGAAAGACAAGCTTCCAGCAAACTCAGATGGATTTTCTCTTGTTGTAAATATTGGTAGCACAGATGCATGAGAAGAACAAAACACATTCACCATGGTTATCATATTTCTCGTCTGCTGCTAAAAGGCCAGTCAATCCAAATAAAAAAACAAAACAAAACGTACCTTTATTGGTATTCAGGTATATATGCTTTGAGATATTAGCCTATGAGATTCCTGCTGCCAACCCAATACAATGGAGGTGAATTGGAAAATTTAACTGCAGCATGTTTCTCCACAAACAGTGTCCCTGTTGCTCTAAATAACTCACAGTAGACAGTTTTCACATGAGCTTTTTTGTTCCATTAAAGTTTGAATAAAAATGCAATTTAAAGCAAAGTCTGCGGAAAAAGTATGGCCCCATAAAGGCTGAGGTATTCTTAAAACAAACAAGTTTATTTAAAATGTCATCTGAGCACATTTAAAAGGCAGGGGTATTCAGATAAGATATAAACACAGGTCAAAGGTGAGGTAAAAAAGCATGCTGTAATAGACAGAATGAAGGTAATGGGGCACATTTTTGGACAGTCTGTCCTCAAAGGCATTCATAGTGTTGCTCTAGTTGTACAAATGAAAAATGACAGAAGTAGTGTGAAATATTATAAATGAGAGTTTAAGATAGAAGTTCAAATCCTGCTGACTTCCTCGACTCTGTTTACATGGCAAATTAAAGAATAATGTGAGCATGACTGTCTATTTTGGGAAGTTCCCCCCAAATAATGATTTTGGAAAAGTGTGGATAGGATAGGCTTTCAACTCTTTGGTTGTAATGCTGTAAATATCAGGTTAATGACACATCCCCAGAAGGATAAGGATTTCCAATGCATCACTGTATATATCTGATCTATATCTATAATTATGTCATCCTGTTTTACTTTTCCTCATCTGATTCGAGGGTCTAAGGATAGAAGATGTTGTATTGCTGTACAGGTTGTAAGGAACACTGTGGCAAATTTGTGATCTGTGATTTTAAGAGATAAAAATTAAATTGTATTAAAATGTATTTTATTTGATAGCAACAATGCAATTTAACATAGCTCCAATTGAGAGCATGAAACTGATGTGCTGCACAGACAGTTTACAGCTATTGCTTATCTCTATTCAACCAAAATTGACTTGACTTCTGATGGCAGACTGTGCAAATTTGCAGGTCAAAGTTGAACCGTGGTGCACTCTGACTGCGGGTCTTGCACAAAAACAGGAAATGCAATCATGAATGTGTCAATCAAACAGACTTAAACTGAAGTAAATGAGTGAATATTTACAGAGAATGGCGCTAGTGTGAGCACACCTAACACTTTATGGAAAGAGATGTTGCTGTTGTTGTTTGCTGTGGCTCTGTAGTGTTGGTCTATCAGTCTACCTCTTTAGTCCATCTTATATTATAATACTGGATTTACACAAATTAATGGTCTCCTTTTGATAATCCCCAACCAGCAACTGTAGGATAGATTTCCTTAGCCAATTGACATCAGGGCTAAATTTTAGGCCCAATACACCTGCAAAACAAATTACTTTCCCATCAGCCTCAACTGTCCTTTAGCATGGCTCTTGACTGTCCTTGTTAAATGTAATTTTTCAACACTGTGAGCACTAAAAGTTAAATTCTGTTCATATCCTTTGCATTGGAATGGAGAAAAAACATGCACAAATAAAGCAAAAACTATACCATGTTAGATATCTTTCTTTGTCATTTAGGGGAACCGACTCTTTAAACATCTATGGTGTCTATCTCCAAAGTGTTATCAGACTTTAAACAACAGGCGCTAGACTAAATGAGTATTCTTTAAACACTCCACAGTCTCTTATCCATTGTTACATGTGCAGTGTTTGTTTCTAAGTGTGTTCAGCTATCTTAGTCGGACTTTCCCGGTTAATGATCCACTATAGCGGTTTGATCTTTCTTAATATGGCACATCCTGATATCCCTATAAACCTTTCCTCTAAGCCGCCACACCTTCAGAGAAAAGCAGTTACGAGCTCGCAGCAGCACGCCTTGGACAGATGAGAGGCGGTATCGCAGTTTGTTAAAAGAAAAGCCGCTCGTCGCCATAAAGGCATTGCTTACCCTCAAGGCCGGCGACAGACCAAGAAACACAGCTAGGGTGTCGAGGTTTTCCCCCCTTGTCTGGTCATGTGATTTTCCACCACACACAAACACACAGACACACCTGTCTGACTGCTCCCTGTTATTAAATGTGACGGTTTTTGCTTATCAGACGATCTCACTCAAACTGTCAAAAAGACTGGTCAGAGCAGGACGTTTACACTCAGCAAACTGAGATTGCTTGTCAGTCTCTCCTTTTCCATCTGGCATTGAAGGGCTACTTGTATTGGGAGTATATGGATGTTTCATCTGGATTTATTATTAATCCTGGCACTAAACTGTGTGCTTTCCCTAATATTTCTATGGGCGTTGCTTGTAATAATATTTAAGGATGCTGGCAAATAAAACAAGGTTGTCTTAATGAGAATTGGATGTTGGTTCTGCATGGAGAAGCTTATTCTTATCGAAGTTTTTGTTAAATATGTAGTGGTTTTCTTATTGATAAGAGTTGTGTTAATTTCATTTTTTTCCACAGGTTGAAAGTTTTGGAAAAAAGCCAGTAAGTGGACCTTTAGTTAAGATGCTTTGTTTCCAATTAAGTGTACATTTCAAAAAGGAAAAGGAGGGTTTCATTCATAATTATTCTTCTAAATCTGTTTAAGAACTCTGGGTTGAGCTTTCCTTTCTTTACTATACCTGTTGAAGTCAATTCTAGATCATAGTTCATCCCGAGATCAGGCCAGTCCTGCACCGGGGAGAACTCCACATCACGACCATAGGGACCGTGCAGGGTCGCTGGCTCCAGTCGGTCCAGGAGGAGAAGCTGGACGCGGGACAGGGAGCCCAGATTCCCAGAGTCACAGCCTACTGTGAGTGCTGCTAGGCCTGGAGACAGCTCTGCATGGGAGACAACAAAGTTCAAAATACTATAGAAATATCCTGCAGCACTTTGGCACAAATAACAATGTCACTCTTGTCAAACAGTTTTGTTTTGCATATATGGATCATTTTGAGAACTTATCAGACCACTGATGGGTTAGTGCCTCTGTTAACAATAACCAGCCTAACAAGTTATTTCATGACATTTAAAGATAAATCATTGTTTTAACTGGATAATTTCATCCTATTTAATGCTGTTCCAATGTTTGATTTAGGAAGAATTGTTATTATGTCACCAAGCAGATATTTAAAATTAGACTAAATTAATCTTCAGAGCTCCACAAAAAGAAAATGAGTCACTGCAGTTAATCTATTTTCAGGTTTCTAGGTTTCAGGTTTTATCTAGATCTTGACACACAATTCTTCTCTCATTTAAGGTAAGTATTTGTTCAGTTACTGAAAGTGTAATTTATGTAATTGGTTATGTAAATATGTCATAGTACATGCCCATGGGCACTCTGGAGGTTTAAGCAGGAGCATGAAAGCATGTGCCGCACCTTACTGGTTATTAAGGTACTTTTTGCAAAAATACAACTACTAATCAGACAGACAGAATCAAAATATAAACCTTTTTGCAATCATCATTCCACACAAAACAGCTTTTGTTTTTAACACTTATTGGCCAAAACTAAGGTGTCCATTTTAATTGGTTGTTGCAACCAGTGGTGTCAGTATGAGGATGTTTTTTTTTTTCTTTTAGTGAGTTTAATGCAAAAGGTCTCTGATCAAAAAGTTGGTACCTGAGGACACTTTTTGTTGACAGTGTGCAGTAGTAAATAAAAAAATGCAAACATGGTTACAATGAATATGTGACGTCCATCTTAATTTGGGCTAATTTGCACTAAACACAAAGTACAGTTAGACTAATGGGAAGTTTATTCATTTTGCAGGTATTTAATCATAAACCAGAGTTTTGGACAGACTCAAATTTGGAACTGATGATGATGCCATTTGAAAAGATAAGGGACTGATTATAAATCATCCCAACAACTGACCAACCTGCTATCAGTAAAGCCACACTGCTAGCATAGCCACAAATGCAAATGGAAAAAAAATGAACAATTTACTCCAAGCAAGACTAGAATTTACTGTCAAATGTCTGTTAAGAGACCATCTATAGAAATGAGTAGTAAAATAAATGTAAAGTGTAGATTATATGTCGTTGAACCTCAAAAATAAGGGTTCAAAACTAAACTGTGAAATATGAAATTACTATAAATTATTTCTTTATCTCCACACAAACCCAAACTGCCCCCCCCCCCAAAAAAAAAACAAAAAAAAAACACAGACAACCCCACCCCCCCTCGCGGGCTTCAAAGTTCTCATCGTCACACCCAATTAAAAGCGGATCAGTGACAGTGTGGCTCCGTGCCCATGCAAATCCCCAGCCCACGCTGACAGGGTGTAGAGCTGCCATTCCTCTCCGAGGGGATTTCACACAACACGGTCCGCTGCAGGTACACCATTACACACACACACGCACATACACACACACATTTCCCAGCAGTCTCCCAAAAAGCTGCAGAAAAGCCTCCACATCCCCTTTACATTAGAATAGCTTTCACAGACACACAGTTTTCAGTTTGCCCTTGAGAACTGATTGTGTTATGTCCAGTTTGCTGTACACACACACACACACACACACACACACACACACACACACACACACACACACACACACACACACACACACACACACACACACACACACACACACACACACACACAGCAAAAGTCTGTTTTTCAGTTGGGAAGTCAAACTTGTGTGGGTGTCCGTAGGAGTGCTGATGCTTCGTAAAGTAATCCCTCAGGTGAGAAAAAAGGAACTGTTGCCTTGGCTGATAAATTAAGGAGTCGTTGAGAGGAAATCCCTGGGATAACTGTGGGTGTAACGTAACGTGGCAGGACACACTTTCAGTTAGGCCGGGTATTAGTCCATCATTAGTCGAAAGTAGCCAGAAGACTGAAAGACACTTAGCAAACACAATCGCAGATAATAAATGACTAATGTAGTGATTAAGGTGTTGGATACACTAGTTACCACCCACTTTGTGTCAGAAAGACAGAAGAGTGTGGACACATACTTCACAAGTTCTTCAAATGTGGACATTAAAAAGACAGAAATCATACAGAGTGACAGCAATCAAGTGCAAGAAGGATGCTCAAAGTCTTTAGAGAAAGTTAAAGTCAAGTCTAGAGTCGTGTAAAGCAAATACAACTCACAAGCCCTCATAATCTAATTGCAATTCAGTTGAAAACCCTTCAGGTCCCTTCAATGACAGTAATTGAAGATATGTCTTTCAAATCTGCATTAATAGAGCTTGTTTTATAGCATATTCATGGTATTTGACTATGCAATTAGCTGTAGCTGCCTTACTTGTTTTCTTTTGTTCTGGGATTTCAAAAGGTCAAAATTTGTCCAAAAACTTAAATCAAGTCAGGTCTGTAAGTATGAAATCTGAGTAATCAAGCAGCAGTCAAGTTTAAATCAAGTTTCAAATCCTTACTTTTGTGACTTAAGTCTGTCTATAATCCAAGTCTTAAATCTTAATCTGTTATGTTTACCAACGTGTGATGATTCATACCAGTTAAACTCAACTGAAAGAGAGCCTTAGCTGTGCAGACACTGTGGACTGCGTTCAGTCAGTCAATAGGGATTCATCATTTGGAGACCTGAGCTAGAACCCAAGTCAGGTTGGGTCCAAATTATTTTCAGTCCAACTGGGTCAGGTAGAGACTGTTGCAGTGCTGTTGGTCTGTGTGTTAATATGAAGCTAATACTTGGCTGGAACTAAGTGGACACATTATGAGCTCCAATCATGTGGCGCATCACATGAATCACAGCAGGGAAATGTAGTTTTTTGTTGAGAGGAAATTGTGAAATCTCAAGTGCAGATTAAAATGACATGTATTACTTCTATTTTCCACTGCAGTTGCTTTTTTAATTGCAGCTGCCAGTATTGATTTTGTTTGTTTTGGTCTATTTTAGAATGTTTAATTACTCAGCGACACAACTGCACCACAAATCTGTATAACGTCCGTTAGTGATGATGAAATGTGCCTGGAGACACAAAAAGACAACTGGAAGTTTATTGCACACAAAAAAGTGAAAATACACGTTGCCTACCTTTCTGAAAATCAGCAGCTTTCATACATATTTTCACTTTTTGCATGCAAAAGATGGGCCAGTTTGGAAGCCCACTTGCATGTGAGGATGAAGTTTTGACAAATGTCTGACACTTTGTGATTCAGTGTAATAAATAATCTGTATTTTCATATGAATCCTGCTCTTTGCAGGTTTAAATCTCTTCTATGCAGATGTAAATTGTGCCTCATGTCAATCTCTGATAAAAATCAGGCTGGGGCATTAGCTCACATTTAGTTTTAGCCCAGAGTTGATGTTATCACGTTGTGGTTGCTGTGGCAGTGGCTACCCTGATCCTTCCACATCCTCAGGGCAAAGGTCGCCTGGGTCAGACAGAGGTTTGGGTCAAGCAAGCAGGTTAAACACCTTGTCAGGGATTAGCAGGGGAGGTGAAGGAAGTCTTCATTGGCTAATGTCTCTCTCGGCAGCTCACTCAACCACCTCCAGGACACACACACACACACATTTACACATGCTATCTAAAACATGCATGAACACACACATCGCATTTACTCGGCCTTTGTTGGCCAACACTGGCTGACACAAAGACCTGACACAGTGAGCGCTCAGATAAACCCATCCCTGTCTGTAACAAGACAGAAGTCACAGAGGAAGGAGAGCATGTCTAATTGAGACATTACTGGGAGCCACACACAAGTAGAAACAACAACAAACAAACACAAATACATTAAATCAAACACAATGTTGGCTGTTAAACCTTTCAGTTTCATTATTATGGACATTGGAGACATGGAGTTGGAACCAGCTGATTATCCAAACCTTAATATTACAGTATGTAGACTGCAAGTTTAACACAAAATATCAGAGCTTTTAAAGCCAAAATGCTCAAATTTTGTGGTAGTTTCTAAAATGTGGCTTTTGTGCTTTTTGTGTAAAAAAGGGTAAACTCAATATATTTGCATTTTTGTGCTGTTGTTTGAGAAAAACAGTTGTCTGAATATACAAACATGGGCTTTAGGAAATTATGATGGACTTTTTAAACTTTTTTCTGACATTTTTTTGCCTAAATGAAAGTTTAGACTGAAAATGAATCAATAATGTAAATCATCATTAGTTACACCCTAACATTATATCTATACATACTGTTATATACATTTAAACAAGATCAAAACATTTAAAATTGTTCTCTGGAAATGACTAAGTTTCAAATTTGGTGTTTAAGTTGATGCTTGGTTAAGTCTTTTATCAAGAAAAAATGTCACACAAAAAATGTATTTCTGTATGATTGTAAATGTAATATTTATGCATAATTTCAAGTAATTGTAAGACTTCAGCTTGTCCTCTGAGAAATCATGATGACACTTTATAGACTAAACAAGAGATCAAGTAAAAATGTGTCTACCTGTATCAGGTGAAGGGCAGCCTGATGAGTCTGATGGCTCGTCCAGAGAGGAACAGGAAGTCGACCGAGGGGCGATGGCCTCCAGTTCATCAAACACATGAGACTGACTACAGCTGAGCTCCGAGTAGCGTGAAGCTGCCGAGCCGCATCGTCCTGCAACAGCACAGAGTGGGTGTGTTGATGATAATCACAATGATGATGATGGTGATTAGATGTAACTTTAATTGGGACAGTGGGCTGTTGCCTTAGGAAATAAAGACACAGCAAAGAAGTGTAAGAATAATAATAAAGCTATAGGAGTCTGCATGACAATGAAAAAAGGGAAATTCAACAAAACATATAGTATTTTAGGATTATTCGATTATTAAATTCTCACCAAAGATACATTTGTTTCAAGGTAAGTGATCTTGATTTCTCGTAGTAAGATTTTTCAACAAAACAAGTCTCAAATGTGGCTCCTACTGGCTAAAAAACGTGATGTAACTTGTTAATTCATAAACTTTAGAAGTTCATACACAAAATCGTGACCTTAAGCTAAGCTGACTGTCTCCCAACTGTAGCTTCATACTTAACAAACATGAGCTTTTAAGTTTCTCATTTCCTTCTCTGCAAAATTACTCCTACAACTCATTTTTTGCTTACTCTATTAGCAATTTTTTTGGGTGACAATAGATTCTTTTCAATTACACAAAATTCTTACAGTGCATTTAAAGCAAAAAACTATCTGAAAATCACAACAATAACAAAAAGCTAAATATTAAGAATCATTTTATCACGACACATTTTGGAAAATAAAGTATCACATTACACATTTGGCCACTTGTGATGTCAGTAGATCCCTGGAGAGTTTTAGACGGATAACTAACGAGGTGTAAATAAACAATGAATACCACAGAAGCCGACAGCTCAAAAGCTCCTGGAGGACATTTTCTGATGCAGCGTTATCAGACTATAAATATCGGCTGGATGTTGTAGTGGGTTTAGTTAAAGCCCATCTCTTCCAGGTTTAACACTCTGACAAGCAGACAACACTCAGCACAAACCTCGGACCTCCATGAGTGCCCCTCAGGTGAGGTCGGAGCTAAAGTAGTCTCATCTCACCTTCAATAAACATGGCGCAAGAAAACTCTGCCCTTAAGCCCTAATTACCACAGACCTCACTCAGAGGAATGGTAAAAAAAACTGTCAAGCTAATCACTAATTACTTATCTCCTGTCGAAATACCAAAACAAAACTGTTTCACTCTGCCTGGTTGAGAAATGAGAGGATTAGCAAGTGAAACTGTTTCACCAGGGTGGTGTGTTTTGTCGTCGTCCTGAAAGAGGCTTGTCGAGGCTTTTCTCACATTAGAAATGCAGAACAGCTTGGCCCGGACAAAAGGATAATATATACGGAGGCTCTAAAAGGAAAAGGCAAACTCAGCTCCTTGGTGTCTGCCCACACGGACAAGCATAAATGTACACATCAAGCCTCCCTCACACAGTCAAGTATGTGAACAACGGCACGCACACACCAGCGCACTATTGTGCAGTTGAGCAGCTCGACGCTCTACTCAGAGACACAATGGAAGGACTTGACTTGACACTTCAAAGCATATTGCTGCTGTCAACTCAGCTGTCATTCTCAGACGACGAGGGCTACACTGAGTCAGGGAGAGTTTTTCGGGGAGGTTAAGGGTGGTGGTGGGGGTCAGTGGGTTTGATATGACAAAGTTAGAGGAGGAGAAGGCCTTCTCTGTGTGCCTGTGGCCCCTCTTTTCCTGGTCACAGTGCCAGGCTGAATGGCCCTAAGAGGAGAGGGCAGGCCAGGCTGGGACAGTGCCCCGCTTCATTGTAAGGGGCAGTTACACTCTGGGGATGGCGGTCAAAACAGGTCAGCTCGGGGTCAACCTCTGGTTTGTTGGGGATCTGAGAAAACCTTGCCTGAGGCAAGCAGCAACCTCCAGGGTGGAAAAATTAAGCCAACGTGGAAGTGCCAAAATCTTTCACTTCCTTGTATGGCCCCTTGTATGGCTGGCTCCAATAGAGTGTCAATCCCCATAGACCCCCATGTTAAAATGCAAAACTTAACAACAGAAATAAACATGTTTACAGCCTGATACAAAAAACAGTTTTGGTCTAGAGAGCTAACTTAGCTGCTCATGACAATTGTATGGGGGGTGCATTTTCATATAACTCGCCTCCTTAAATCTTATTAAGGCTTAAAGGTATGCAAAATTAAGGGTGTGGCCCCTTTGACTGACAGGTGGGTGCTGTTACAGGCACTTCACTACCACGGCAACAACGTCAGTTAGACAGCATAACCATGGCCTAACCCCAGATTTACAGGCGTAGCTGTAGCCGTCGCTATTTCATTGTGTTTTCAGTTCATGAAAGTTGATTGTAACATTTTAGTCGCCTATAACAAGTCTTATTCAGCATTTGATTGTATAAAAAAACTTTTCTGATAAGTATATTTTGTTTTAATGATTTTTCACTGGCGAAAATTGGCTGTCACTCCTACAGTATACAGTACATAACAGCTGATATCTGGGGTCACGTCATATCTCAGCAGTTACTTTGGTGAGAACAGTCTTATCATAACTGTCTGAAATGACAGCCAAAAAATAAGACCCAAGTTGTAATAAACTAAACTTATCCTTTAAGCTTTACACGCTGCCACATTGAGCTTGAATTGCCTCCATCTGCAGTGAAATAAATGAACCAGTGACACTCGCTCTGTGTCCGCAGTGAAGAGAACAGCGTGCTACGATACAGCATGGGCCCCCCTGCAGCACAGCACGACACAGAGAACAGTAGATGTCTCTGATAGAAAAGAGAAAATCCCTACACAATTTCCACATTGTTTGCTTTCTTTCATAAAGTTCTCGGAGGAGTCAGATGTCATTGGCCCTGTTCTTTATCCCCATTCGGAACGGTAAATTAGCGGCTGCAGGAAAGCTGCGGAGGTATTCTATTGTGGCGGCCCTCCTCAGTGTTCTGCCGTCAGCGAGCGGTGGTCAGTGTGGATTTATGACCATCGGCTACACGTCTCCCTCTCAGAGTCCAGAGAATAGCCAAGGCATGGGGGAGCCGAGGCTGAGAGGCACGGCACACGAGGTAAGGACCCCGACTTCTATTGTTGGGGCCTCATGCCTTTGAACAGGGAATCAAACGGTACCAGCTTTTCATCAAAAGCTCCCCTTTCTATAGCTGATTTAGAGGAAAAAGAAAAGCTTTCTGCGTTATTTATGATGAGGTGGGAGGAGGTGGGAAAAACAGGCTGACAGCAATGCTTTCACAATGTGCTGATGGGGGCAGGAGCATCTGAACGTCTCACTATGGAAGCAGGCTTTGATTTCTCTGTGTCTCTCCCTGCCTCTTTGTTTACTAGTGGATGTCCAGCCATGCTCAGGACAATCCGGCCTTTAAGAATGTGGGCAGGGGCGTAGCGCCGGCCAAGGAGGAGGCTGTGAACGGTCCATATGTGGTCAGCAGAGCTCATTTCTCACCTCTGACAGGGGAGATCGGAGGCAAGACAGACCAGCGATGAGACTCCAGCTGAGGAGGAGAAAAGGTCAGCTTTGCTCCTGACCCTGAGCGGTAAGTGGTCCTTTGCGGACTTGGGCAGGAAGACCATGTTGCAGAGGGGAAAGCCGGTGTAACAAGGCAACGATTAGAGTCCAGGGATGGGTTGAGACCAGGATCTATGAATGCATCTTGGAGGAGGCTTTTGGTGCTTTTACGACTGCTTGCAGGCTTTTCTGAATGAGGACGCACGCTTGAGGTCGGGCGGGGTGAGAGAGGTGTGGTTTGACCCAAGAGCAGGTCACAGAGTGGAGGCGTGGTCTTGGATTTGGATTGGTGAGGGTTGGATCTTGCTGCAGGGTAAGAAGCCAAAGGTGACTGCATCACCTGGGAAGGATGGAGCGGTGAGAAACAAACGCTGCCCTCTTGGTCTAAATCCCTGATATCTGCTGCGAAAAGACAAAGGAAAATTACAGAGTTGCTTCATTTAACACACCATTTTCTCCCTTAATGATATGATAAAGACTATAATCCTACATTTTAAAACCCACAGTTACATAAATTAATTCTGTTACCCATTTCATAGTATATGCACATTTGCCTAATGAAACGAACATGCTATCGTTATTTACTCCTGACTTGTCGCAGTGATCAAATTTTCCCCCATGATGAAATGATTACGTCATTTGACCAAAAATTAAAAAAGAAAACTAAATATTCTGTGGTTCTTGCTTCTAAAATATGAGGATTGACTGCTCTGTTTCACATCAATGTTGAGTAAATATCATTAAGTTTTGGGGTGTTTGAAGACATCCTAAAAGAAATGGTGCATTTTTCTGTTCTTTTCTGTAATTTTACATATGAATCAAATCAATTAGGCATAAACTAAGTGGTGGATTAATCAATAATCATTATTGCATCTCGAAAGTGCATACAGAGGACACTACAGCTACCTCCATTGTCACTGTAAGTTTTACCAGACAGGACACTGGTCCTGCCACTGGCGAGGTCCGTGCTCCGGCTGAACAGACTGGAAGGTGGACGACTGAAGTCTGAGAGAGACCCGTGTGAGAACGCGGACGTCGGTGACTCTGTGCGCTCTGACCCAGCAGGCCGGAGATGCAGCTTCCAGTCTGGCTCGGCAGCCTCTGCGATGGACACCAGGGCAGGTTGTGGCACTCTGTCCTTCTCCAGAAGCTCATTTTTTTCCTCTGGAGGAGGGGAGCAGGAGGGAGATGCTGGGACGGTGTTCGGCTTGCTAAGTTGTCTTCCAGAGATGGACTCAGGGGTGTTTGGAAGGGGAGGTGTTGGATTGATGGTGGATGACGGCAGTGTAGCATGGAGTGGGAGAAAGGGAACAACAACAGCAGAGCGCCTTCCTACCATCAAGCCTTCATTCTGCAAAACACTTCTTTTTCTGTCATGGTTGAGATGGAAGACTCCTTCAATAAAGACAAAAACAAAACATCTTGTTACTTTAAGAGTTTAAACATGGGTTAAGATAAGTTGGTGCAAGAGCCAGAGTTTAATTAAAGGTCAAACATTTCCGTTTCTGAATGGTCGACATGGTTCAGGTCATCTTTAACATTGCCAACGTCTGCTCGTGGCATTTTCATTCCCACTTTCCTCAGCCTTGAAGCAAACACTTGTTTCCCTGCTGGGTGGATCGGCCTGCTAACAAAGGCTGCGAGAAATCACCCCACTGCAGCAGCTGCTTGTTTCCCAACTCAATATTCACAATACCAGAGGGCAGGGGAGCATGTATGCACACAATCTTTCTTACAAGCTGGAGATGGGGGACTGTCATGTCGGTTACAGGTTTCCCTAAAATCATATTTTGGCAACAAGTGCTTAAGGAATCTCATTGACTGCGCTGCTTATTTATATATTAATATACTTATAGATTTCTCCCCTGTTGATCTGTTAATATTAGAGGAGACTTTTAATGTCGTATGATCTAAAGCTTCGATTGCCTAGTTATATTTGTAAAGCAGAAGACAAAAGAGGCATGTCTTGACACTTGTATTAGGCCACAGAATATACAGTATATTGATATCAATATTTTTGATTTTTTTTCAAATCTGGTAATTCTGGTAATTGGATTATTAATATTCACTTAGACAGCACTGCAACTATCATTTTGATTATTTTCCAGAAAATAGTGGAGAATAGAGCCTGAAGAGACACATTTATCACACACTATCCAAATCCCAAAATATTCAATTTACTAAGATAAAATAATAGAAAAAAGCAGCAAATTTGCATTTAATAAGCTGGACCTGGTAAGTTATTTGGTATTTTCACTTAATAAATGTCTCAAACAGCTACTTGATTAATTGTTTTCAGCACTACTCTGTAAAAATGCCCATACACAATGCAAAACCAAAACCCATTTTCCAAAGCACTTGTAGCACTATTTTATCCATCTGTCTTGCTTCCTACCAAACTCATTATCTCTCCTGCTCCAACTCGTCTTTCTTCTTTCTGAGCATTTCCTTTCATCCCTCTAAGATTCTCTTCCACAAACATCAACTCCATCCAGCGCCGCCCATTTCCCTTTCGCCTTCTCCATTCTTCCCCTTTGCTGCACACCCCTTCTTTTCTCTCTGCTCCCTTTTTTTGTTGACCACCAAGCATGTGTGTGTGTGTGTGTGTGTGTGATGGGGGGGGGGGTGGAGGGTGTCAGACAATCTGCTCTTGTTTCCTGGGGGTCTGCCGCCAAGAGGAGTCAGCACAGGGGGATAAAGAGAACGCATTGGAGAGCACATTTCTGCACTGCTCCTCTTACAATGCCCTGCCATTCCCATCTGTTACACACACAGGGAAGTGTACATGAATGTGTGCGTGTGTGTGTGTGTGTGTGTGTGTGTGTGTGTGTGTGTGTGTGTGCGCGTGCATGTGTGCTGATGTGCATATGAATGACATGTGTTAGAGCCAAAGCCATGGCATTGGGCGCAGCACGTTTCTTCAGGGAGCAGGGTTAAGGACGATTGTGAGGAAGGCAGAATAATTAGTATTAGACCCCAGTGCTGAGAAATGCCCCCCTCCTCTACTATACATACACACTCAAACACACACACACACACACACACACACACACACACACACACACACACACACACACACACACACACACACACACACACACACACACACACACACAGAGGCTAGCATGCTGAAAGCAGTGCCCTGCTGTGGAGCTGAGGTGAGTCTTGGGAGAAATGCCTTCACATCAGAGGTCAGCTTCTGAAAGGAGCGGCAGGTCTCCCAGCTCAGGCCTTTCAGTCCCACCAGAAGACCACCAGGAGGGTGGCGCTGTGGGTACTTCCTCATCAGAGAGGATGGGCGAGATTTGCACTTAACCAAACACAACCACAGAGGGAGATTAAGAGCTAACGACAAGCTCGGTGGCCTCTACCTCCACTGCTCCAGGAGAGGAAGAAAAGGCGAGAAAAATTCTTAATGAGAGGAGTCAAAGGAGTCAGCGTCCCCCTGTCAACATCGAGGCTGGGGTCTGAGATGGTGTGAAAGCACCAGGTGTTTTGTTGATAAGCCTTACCCTCGAGTGTTTGGGTCTTTAAGGCAGTGAGGTTGTTTGTATTCTGCATCTTCCCCTGAGATGGAGGCTGTGGTTTGGACTTGGAGCTCAGGAAAAGAGGAGGCCTGAGGTCTTCAGGACGGGCTTTCATGTGAGACAAGAACCGTGGACACAATGATGGACGGTGATTTGAACCGACATGTGCCTGTAAGAGAAGATGATAGAAATATTCTCAATAAGGTGCAAGATAACATTGGAGAAATGAACTATTATCAGTATTTTCACTTCGCTCCTACTCTTTTAAATAAATAAATACAATTCAATGAAAACTGGCTAAATAAAGAAATAAGACAATTAAAAAGAGAAAGCGCAAAACATTTTTTATTTTTTTTAAATTAACAACTTTATAAAAATCTCAGTCAAAATGATAATACGTGTGATGTTGGAATACAATAAAATAGTTTTGTTTTTGTTTTTTTACAAAATGAACACAATTTCCAAAAATCGAAATCCTGGAAATGTATATTTACTTTATTATTATGATTATTATTAATAATCATAATAATAATAAAAATATGATAGTTACAAGTTACGAAATATCGTAAAAATATAATAAAAAGTAAAAAAAAGTATTTATGTATTTTTAATGTATTTTATATACAATATGTTTAATAGAGAAAAAGGAAAAAAAATACTGCAAAATAATAGTTTATCTATTCAATAATTTAATACTATCAAAGTCTGGAATCTCATGAAAAAACAAATAAATAATAAGTGAAAAACTAAAACTAAATATATATATATATTGTATTTTTAATATAATAAAAAGGTTGATTTTGGATTGATTCACATGTGATTATTTTATTGTTTTATGTTATCCTCCCATTTAACCTTTTTAACATTATTTAGTGATCAATATTGATGCTAATCCAAAAATATATTTGTTCTAAATACCATTAAAATTCACACTGACAAACAGCTGTGCCAGACTACCAGAAAATGAAAGTCTGAAGCAGAGAGCCCTCTGTACTGTGTGAGAGGGAGAATTCAAATGATGCGCGGTACCACCGCTGCCCCCTTGTGTCCAAAAAACAGATCACAGATGTCTTCCTCCAGCACAAAAAAGTACATCAAGCTTTCTCTCTCCCAATCTGCTCTCCTTTTCTAAACCTCCTCCTTTTTAAAGACAGCAGGCAGAAAATTATCTCAAGGGTGATAAAACTCTTTTGGGTACACTGTCAGGACACGGGAGATAAAAGCAGGCAGGACGGTCAATATTGAAAATGTGGAGGGACGGCTGCTTGCAGCACGCCAACCAGTGAAAACCAGCCCAGCATACGGCGGCGGTGCCAGTGACTCATCCAGTTCCTCTGTGGCCTTTAAAGAGCAAACAATTGTAATATATGGCCCTGTGATCCACACACACACACAGATGCAGTGCTTTTATTTGTCTTGGATTTAAGCAGCATCGGAGGCAGAGAAACAAAGTTCAGCTCCTCACCCTTTTTACACACAATAAAAACAAACAGAAAAATGCACATGCTACATCTGTGTGTGAGTACAATGATGAACCAGAAGACCTTCAGACACAGGGAAAAAAGTGGGGGGAGAAAGGTGGGGTCACTGTCTGTGACTCACACAGGGAGGATCAGCTTTTAAATCCCTACACCATCTCCACTGATTCCCTTTTCTCAGATCTAGAGGCTTTAAAGATTTGCATTCTTGTGATGTAAAGAGGGAGAAGTGAGGTAGAAACAGCAGAACAAGAGCCAGTGATGGTGCCTTTCTCCTCCACGCTCCTCTTTCCTCCCCTACGGCCTCCTCATTACCTGTCACTCAGGCCCGTCAAAAGGCTGAGGAGGGCTTTGTGAGGCTAGACTCGGCTGGTGTCATCAAACCAGTGAACTTTTGCACAGCAGGTCCGGGCATGTATGTTAACGTAGGCGTGTGTCATTACAACCCACGCAAAAAGCCCCCTTAATGCATCCATACACGCAATCATAGATAAAGTACAGGACAATGCTGTGTTGCTTTTACACACACAAACGGATTCTTATCTCAACACAACCACCCTGCAGAGTTTTCTGTATGGGAGCCCCCCTCAAAGAAACTGCCACACATATTTTGAATTTTACTCAAAAAGTAGTTAAACTGTTGCATGTCTATTCAATCTGGAAGAGGAGTCCCTCTTCTGTTGACCTTCCTGTTGAGGTTTCTACCTTCTTTTTCTTCTATTAAAGTTTTTTGATGAGGCTCCAATTGAAGGTCTAAGGATCAAGAGTGTTGCATGGTGTACAGATTGTTAATGAAGTTTGTGTTATATAATATTTGTGTTATATGTCCACAGTGCATTGCATTTCATTGCTTTCATTGCTTCATTTGATTGTCAGTAAGCACACATCAGCCACATTCTTGTACATACTGATGTCAGAAAAGCATTCAAATCAAATGATACTTCTGTTTTATCACAACTTGGGTCATGAGATCAAAGGTTTCACATCTCTAAAGCATCTACAAGATTGTGTGATATAATCAGAAGCTCTCTAACAGCTCCTAATTGACATTTTGGGGACATTGTTTTGTGAAACTTGGGTCATATTTTCTTAGTTTTGGAGACAACGCTAAAAAGAAGCCTGATGTGGCAAGAAACACGAGCAGTGAAGTGATCGGGCAGGTTTTAAACAAAGCCCAGACTTAGGTGAATGTATACAGAAGACAAAAGCAAAGACAAATAGCGAAGTTATTACCCAAACTGTCACATCATCACAGTTTACACACCAGCTCCCTGCATGGTTCACCTTTGACCTGCTGTACCATAGTTTCTCCTGTGCAGTGAGGGACTACTATCGACATTTCAGGTTAAGCTCCACATAAAGTTGGTAAACTGGCTAAATTGTTGGTTTACAACCTGTCACATGTCCAACTGCTTGTGTTTCTTGCTTGTTGATGCTCCCAGATCTCAGCAATTATTTTGGTGTTATGATGGAAATGATGGCCAAAACTAACTTCTAATAAGGCAGAGGTATCATTCAATATTGTGATATTATGGTTGTATTTTTAGTATCCCTTAACTTGTATGAGTCTGGAATAAGTAGGGAAATATAATAATAATATTTGTATATATTGTTGTTTTACAAAGCAAACATTTCTGTATTTTTCATCTAAACTCAATGTACTGTATTAAATATGCATCAGGAGAAGGAGGTTGGATATCATCTCTTGACAATACAGCTTTAATCTAATATTTACTGAAGACAAACTTTAATAATCCAAATGATTGAAATGAAAATAGCTCTTTGATGCACCGCTAATTACTGTAAAATGGTTTAACATTACTGTAATATGTCAATTAGTGTCAAAAGGCATTTCCAGGAGGGACAGTAGGTACTGTAGTTTCTGTAGACACCCATAATACTTGTGTGGGCTCCTTCAGGCCCCTGCAGGCCCCTGCAGGCCCCCAGGAAACAGGCTGACCTCCTGGCGTCAGGCAACCCACACGCTGTCCTCACACAGCCAGAACTGGCTAATGTCATTATGGGCCTGTTTGTGGTCAACAGCTCCCTGATTGAGATGTACAAGTAGCGCTGCTAGATGAATGTAGGAAGTCTATTAGTTAGTCAGAGTCCCAGATGGCCTGCAGAGGACAGACTTGCGTGTGCTCCTTCACCCCCCCTCACCTCTAAACACACTCTGATACACACATATACACACAAACGCAAGCATACATAAGCTGATACAGACACACATGCACACACACACGCACTTAATTACACTGCCTCCGAGTGAACCCTCTGACAGGCGGACGACTACGAGCAAAGACAGAAGTGTGTCTATGTCCCAGTGTCTGCAGGAACAGAGAATTCTTCACAGAGCTGATGCACAAGAAAGCCAGGCTTAGGCCCTAACAAGGTTAAACCCCTGAAAAAGAGTGACTTTTTAAATCATGGAGATTTGTGTTTCTGTGGGGTGTAATTAGCTTTGCTGCAGGGGTAGAGGGAGGGTGGATGAAGGGTCGGGATGCTGGCGAGGGGGCCGGCGAGAGGCAAAGCGGGGGACGACGACAGTGGGGCGCATTGTGGAGTCCGGCGGATTCAGGGGAGTAAATCTGATTATCAGCTCGTGTCAGAAGCCAGGCTCAGATGCAGCTTAGCATTCAGAGCAACTTTCTACTTTCGATGGTTAGACAATGACCCCGCTTTTCAAGCCCACGCAGCCCCAGAGGGCCCGTCGGCTCTTCTCCCGAAGCCCCCACATCCTGAAACAACGCAACACACCACAGCAAAGCACAGGATGACACTACTCCAAATTACATGCAGTGAAGGAAGAAGTCCTTAGACCCTTTAGTTAAAAGGGGAACTGCCACGGTTTTACACATCAAAGTCAGTTTTCAGGTGTGTTCAGGAAGCACCAGTGCTTATGTGAAAATAGCTGCATAAAGCCTCCTGTGGCTCCAGAGGAAGCTTCCTCTGATAAATTGCCTCAAGTGTTGTTCAAGTTTGAAACTGAAAAAAATAAAATAAAATAAAACTGGGGGTATGTGGAGTTAGATAGAAGTTATATCAGCAGATCTTTGTAGACTGCTCCTCACCTTAAAGTTAAAGATATGTCCATATGAGCATAATTTTGTGATATAAACCAATCCTGGTCCGGTATGCAACTTATGTAAGTTTGATGTGGAAACTTCCATTGCAGAAACACTGAAAACTGACTTCTCTGTGTTGTAGGAGACATCTTGTGCATTTACATATATGGAAACCTTCTGGATTTTTCAGATTGGGTAACAAGTGCAAATAGTGATGAATCTTTTCTCAACTCATTGCCACAATTTAAGAAAACAACCAAACATACCACTGAAACTATAAAACCCAGGCTTGTGCAAAAACACATACAGATTTTCAAGGTTTAAACAGGAGCTCTGCAGCACAGTCGGCTTGTTTGGGCACCTGTGCATTCTGACCTGGACTGTCCCATTGCAGCTCGTGTCCCTGGGTGACGGTACAGGAGCTTTGACGCCTATATAAAGCAGACCGATGGGTCAACAGCCTCTTGTCGGCTGTCTGTCTGTTTAGACAGGGACACCCTTAAAAAAAAGTTGTGTCGCTGTATAACGGGAGCAGTTTTACCATCACAATGCCCTTGTGATTTATAAGATATTTCAGTAGCGGGGCAGAAACAGAGGGTGATGCCAGGCCTGATGAACTTGCTGAAGGCAGTTGAGGATGTAAATGAGGCTCTAAGGACCAGCGAGCGTCTTTGTCTGCTGACTTTACTTGTTTGTTTAACCAGAGGCCAAGACAGGAAGCCAGCCCACACTCTGCTGTCCCCATGGCAACTCCAATGTTAATTGTGGCACATCCACTCCCAGACTCTTTTGAGCAAAGGGGAGAGGTGGGGACTTGTGAGTGTTGGAGGAGAGAATAAGAAGAGTGTGTGTATATGTGTATGTGTGTGTGTGTGTGTGTGTGTGTGTGTGTGTGTGTGTGTGTGTGTGTGTCTTTCTTTCTTTTTGCTTGTTAGGGGAAAGGCAAATATATTCAGATTTTGTATATTTAGTTAAAAAGTCACACTGAAATTGAATGACAAAACAAAAAATTACAATCTTGGTGCCGGTTTGTATTTTAAATCATTGTATTCCTGGGTTTTTTACTATTTCATTAAATATCTACCTAAGACTGAAGGTCGACAGCCAAGCTAGCGACTGCTTGATGATGTTTAGGAGGAATAACGTTTACCATTGTCACCACAGAGTGTCAATATGTGAAATTTGACAATTCAATAGCAGTAAGTACAGCTGAGGCTGAATTTTAACTTCATGACGGTGCTAGATGATGAATTTAAGCTCCCTCTGAGTGGGACCTGAATGTCTGCATCACATTCTATTACAATCCTCATGGTGGCACTAGAGGAAAGGTCAGGGGTCATTAGGATCTGTCAGCCAGGAACCATGAATGTTTGGACAAAATGTTGTGCCAGTTTATCTACAGTAGCTGCTAATATACACAGTCACCCATAAAGTTGGAATAATTTTGTTTTCGGATACATTCCTCTTTTTATTTTCTATTTATACACATCAGTAATCACCTTTGACCAGGTGCAATGAGATTGATCAATACAATTTTGTGAATATATACACTTTATCTATCAAGAATAAATCACATTGTCACAATCATTTCATGAGAAGAAGTAAAAAATATTTTATTCTAACTTCATGGGCAACCGTGTATGTCAGTCTGGACTGAAGTGGAGGTCTGACTGAAATGCCGACAGCCATGCCATAAGGGTGAATACAAATGCCAAACATTTGTTGGTTTCCACAGTGCATGTGCTGTGATCTTCTTGTTTTGGATTGTTTGTTGGACAAATCACGCAATTTGAAGACATTACTTTGGATGTTTTTGATGGTAATTTTTCACTATTTTCTAAAATGTCACAAACAAAATGATGAATTATATAATTAGTTGCACACATACAATGGCTCTAAAACTTCGTCTGAGCACTCACAGTGTCTTGGCAGAGTCCTTTATCCCACAGGACGGCCTTGCTGACAAAAGACACATAAATGGGTCTCTGCAAGAAACAGAAAAAAAGCCACATAAAACCCAAAGACATATTGATGACAGAAACAGCTTTTACATTCAATTCTTTTAAAAAACAGATCTATCAGAATTAGATTGGGATTAATCAATCAAAGGAATTCAGAGATGAACTGCTCTTAATAGCTCATCCTCCTTCTCCGTGGGCCTCCACACTGAGAACAATGACTGAAGACTGGCAAAACAAATGTAAAGCCACACAGTGAGAGGGCTCTCCAGAGACATTTAAACCTCCACCAGTGCATTAATAACCAATCTGTCTTGATTACTGAGCTCCTGTGAAACACCTCCAGTGGTCTGTGCTACTACAACAGAAGCTGAGGACTTTATGATGGAGTCTGCTCTCCCACGCAGCCACTTTCCTCCATCTGTTCAGTTTACAAAGCGTCTGTTCCTCTCTGTACTTTGAAGCTTCTTCAGGACAGTATGGTGAACTCATGGCCAGGGTGCATCAGTTTGACCCATGGTGCAGGGGAAACTTTGTTAACTCATCCATCACTGGAGACACATCACCAGCCAATGCCCAACAGTCAGCACAGCAGCTCATCCATCTCTCTTTGCAGCTCCTGGCAGCTCCCAGAAGCACCGAGTCAGCTCCAGAGTCAGTCCACTCCAGGGTGCAATAGAGCAAATCCTCCCAGGACTCACCCTCTATTCATGGGCTGTAACCTCGGAGCAGAGTGGGTGACAGGGGGCACGAAAGGCTTGCAGGGTAGGAGGACAATGGAGCTTGATGTGTGCCTCCTTTTCCTTTGGAGTGCACTGGTGTGGAGATCTCTGCCAGCTTGTGCCAGACTCTCAAACCTATTCAGTGCCACTATGAGAGGCTAGAGGGCAGCGTCAGGTCTGGCTGTCTCGTCGCCTTTGTCTATTGGCTTCATTTAGGCTGTACCTGTTGTATTCAACAAAACCCATCACATATGATTATGCTAGAAATACCTCACAACTCTTCCATCCCTAATAGAATCCTTAATTGCAGTCGAATAATGAAGCGAGGGGGAACTACAACCAATTTCCCAGTGAATCATGGGTGCTTGTGGCCCAATGACCTTGCTGTTACTAATTACACGCTGAATGTAAAATCAAGTACATTTTTAGACTGTAGAGAATGAAGTGGTTGGGGGTTGGTGGAGGCCTTTGTAAACAAATTGGAGAAATTAAATTAATTGCAATAGAAAATAAGCCAAAGAAAAGGGCAAGAGTCAAATTAATGTCTTTTCTTGCTTTTAAAAAATGAAAAACACAACATAAAAAGTGTTACGTACTTTGAATGGAAATGTAAACATCTACAGCTCCATGACAACTGGGCAAACTCTGCCAGCTGATGAAGATAGTGTGATATGAACAAAAGCTCCAGTATAGCTGCTAAATGGAACTTAAACTACTGTTTCCAAAGTCAGGAATGAACTTTCACTCTTAGCAGCTATGTTAGTAATACGGATGACAATTTGATGACAATGAAGATTTGAAAAAGGCATCAAAATTATATTAATTTGGAAAAGTGCTCCAAAAACAATGTGATGCTCTGTTAGCTTAAAAGAATGCATCCATCAATGGTCCCGCTCTGCCTTTGATGTCATCGTTTGACCCGTCATTGTACATACAACACATAATCCCATAGAGAGTTTGTCTAAAGTGATTGCTGCTCCTCTTTTCCTTGTTCAATTCAGATGATGTGATTAAGGAGATTCCTGGCAGATGGGATTTCCACTGTGCATTTGTTGACGGCATGTATCCCCCCCTTTTCCATGCGGACTCCACCTCAAGGTACTTCCTGTCAGATTCATCATGCGCAGTGCGGCGTGGGCTGGCAGGACTCAAGTGGACAGGAAGCGCTGTGCTGCCGGCGTGAGCCAGCAGGGGGAAATATGGTCAAATATGGGCAGTCTTATCAATATTGAGTAGGTGGAATGGTCCAGATCAAATTACCAATTTAGAGCTAATCACCAAAGTGGTGGCTGGTCTTTCCTTTATCCCCTCTCCCACTCTGGTTTTTCCTCTCTCTGGTGACTCCTGCTGCCATCTGTCTGTCTTTCTCATGGGAGCCCTTCCTTCTCTCCCGAGCACCACACTGGATGTTTTATTAATTCCGTTTCACCTGATTACACCCTGTCTGTGAGTCAGGGCGCATTAATAGGCATTTAATCAACGTTTAATTAAGGGAGCAGGCACTGAACAGAGAGCCAGAGATCAGAGCTGCATCCTGGAAAGGTCAGCAACAAGGACACACGAACACACACATTATTTAAACCAACTAACATTGAGACAAAAGAGCTACACAGTTGCCAAAGCACAGACAAAACTTTAAAAGCACACCACAGGAACTTGTCAATGCAGTGCAACACAACAGATGAGGAGATCCAGTTCAGAAGACAATCAAGCAAACTTTCAAGCTATCAATGGCAAACAAAAGGCGAGGGTGACCACCTCAGCATGGTTTGGTCCAGGTTAGAGCCAGAAACAGAATAGGAGAGCACCCAGATTGGGAGAGAGAAAGCCCCGGGGTCAGCTATAATGAGCCGTGAATGTGAGCATCCGACCAATCCTGTTTAATGGGGTTCATCTATGGAAAGGTTTCTGCCCTGCCTCGCACCGGTGTTTGTATGTGTTCACGTTGGGGTTCGGGTCAGGGGGCTGCAAGGACTCTGTGACCCTGAAATGAGCTCTGGGAATCAGTAGGGACTCCTGCTGGTAAAACAGAGCTCCTTTTATGCTTTAATCTGCAAGCAAGGGGGATCAATATGGCGACTATTGGCTGGGATTGTGTGTGCAGGAGTAAGCGGTCCAGCCATTTTAGATGTCTCAGAGGGGGTTGGCGCACCCTGACAAAAGCACAGCCCCACTGCAACCACCGGTCACAATGACCTGTGGGACAGTGGCACACCAGCAGCTAACCTACTTAACATTCATTAGTGTCAGAGAGGTGGACAGATGCTCAGGGTCTTACGGATCTTCTCTCTCATGTTCTCTACATGGGGCTCATTCAGCAGCGTTTGACGTGTCTTTCATTTGGTATATTGGAGTTGTGGGCGGTGGCGGCAGCAGGACGCTCTGCTGAGGATTTAGGAAGAGCTGGGTGGGCATGGATGGACTCACCCTGTGCGCGTGGTGTGCAGAGCGGGAGCTGTCAGGCGGCCAGGTGCTCATGCTGAGGGGATGCCTAGGCCGAGCCAGAAGCCTCCGAGGACGCTTGAAATCCTGATTTCTGGAAGGCTGGTTTTCCCAGTGAGGCTTGGGAGCTGTTCTTCTTTCCACAACAGACATATCCAATAAGCTCTAGTCTTTCAATTTACTCATTTTGTCTGTCAAAAGATTGACATTTCAGCCCTGAAGTAGCAAGGAAACACTGACACTTCCCTATGGAATGTTTTTTGATAATACCTTCACTCTAGACTAGGGAACTGAGCGAACACAACAGGATCCTGTTGATATGCCTCTCTGTGGGAGGCTAAAAAATGCAGTCTATTTAAATAGCTTATGGCTGTTAATAATTACCATCTTGCTAAACTGGTGCAACTCCCTCATGCACATAGTTTCCTTGGCAAACAAAGGCCACAAAACAATATTCCCTTCTGAGTTTACTACAAGTTTTCAGACTAACAATGCACATCAGCCCTGTGTTCCTTGCACATGCAACACGAAAACAAGGCCCACAATAAACCAAAGCTTTCAATTAAGCAGTGAACAGCACTATAGTCCCGAACAGTGACAGAGGCCAGAGCAGAAATCAGGACCAGCTGGACAGAGAGAGGGCTTTTCAGCCCAACTCCAGACACAACATGGATCAGGTTCTGGGCTGCTATACAGCAGCATAAATCTCCTGACCTTAATTACATTACAGGGCATATAGTGGCAAGCTCTGTGGAAACAATGCACCCTATCAATTCCACAAATCAGAGCTCTGTGGTGTGTATGTGCCTCTGTGTGTGAGTGCGTGCATGTTCTGAACAGCCCTCTATCTGTATCTCCAATCAAAGCTTATTATCTAGAGTGTGTCTTGGGCTTGAGGTTCTTCATCTTCAGATTTGGAGAGCAGGAAAAATCCAAGTAAATACGTTCTTGGTATAATATTAACAAGGGCTCTGGACAAGTGAGGAGTAGTCAGAGTTTTCCATGGTGACCAGACTAAACACTTACAGCGGTGACACAAGCAGCCACCCCCACACAACCCATGTCCCACTGCTGCTCAGAAAAATGTTTTAAACTTGCTCTAAATCCTGAGACATTTGTCTTCTGTAGAATCAGCTTCAGGATTAAAAACAAGAGTCTGCTTTAATTAAAAACATTTCAAAAACTGGCAACATGAAAATGAGTATAATAGTACAACTTGTGACATGTATTAAAGCTTCTAGGGACAATCTGAGATCAAGACCTCTGCCTTCATAAAGCACACTCAGCCTGAGATGTCCCTCTGTTCAGCACCATGGGGGCTCTGCAGTACACTTTGGGTAATCCAGATGCCACAATACCAGTTGCTAAGACACTGCAAGAAAATGTAATGTGTGAGGGGAAGTAAGGTTGGGAATCATAGGATGTTTGTGGCATGGATGGTGTGCTGCTAAAGGTTTGTTTTTTGTCTTGGATAATCAATTCACTAAAAACATTTGATTAATTAACCATTTCTACTTTTTCCTCTTGTTTGGATTTTATATGAAGTTCCTTTTATTGGTAATGTAATGGCTAATCCACTGTAACATCTCACTGAAAAGACATTAAAATTAGACACTTGACTAACACTGCCACATTTACAGTGATGTTGGTTAATGTGCAATGTTGCTGTCCAAATGAGTTTTCTGTCCCCATAAAGTGAACATTAGCTTAAGTTACTTGTGGCTATTTCAATAGAATATTTATCATAAATAAATATATAATACATGCATACATACATAATAAAGATAACTATCATGATCCCACAATACTTGACAACATCATTAAACTCCTTCTTTTGTTAATTTTTGACTGAGAGACCCTAGCGGCAGAAATTACATACTGTGTGTTGGTGGCAGCAGAGACCAGCTGTAAACAGAACATGCCCTAACAAAAATGGCCTATTTAAACATAAAGCAGACACAGAGTAACATTAGCATTCATTCGAAGTTGTGTTTCTAGTCCCCCAACAAATGTAAGTCCAATATTCAATCTACTTTTAGCTCTGATTCGGTCTCAACCAACTCTTTAGGCAAATATTTTGCTCTTTATCTGCTAGAAGCTTCAATACGTTTAGCAGCTAGTTGCTAAATGTGTCTGTCTGCTGTTTGATGCTGAGCAGGAAGGGTACAGTTGGTTTTTAGAGCTTTTTTTAAAAACTGAAATTAAATAGCTCCCTGTTGTATCTGAAAATTACACTAATGAGGTCAATGGGATTAAAATAAAACCAAAACAAAGACCTGAAATATACAAAAATGCTCCATAAACTTGTGGGGGGAACTGCAGAGTTGAATAATTCTCTGTGTTTCTTACTATAAGACACTTGTTTCATGCACAAGTGGTCATTTCATCCAGAGTCCAAATTTGATTTAACCTTTTTTAACCAGGAAGTCACATTGAGATTAAAACATCTTTTGCAAGCGAGAACAGATTAACAAAATATTAAGTGCGAAACAAAATATAAATATTGAGTATAGATGCTTGTTTTAATTTTTGAGAGAAATAAAAAAAACCTTTTTCACCTGTTTTCTCTTGTTTTGAATCTAAATCTGATTTACTGTTACTTTAATGGCTAATAAAACATCTGGCTGAGGGGCAGCAATTGAACAATTAGCCACTTGGCTAGCACTGGCACATTTATGGTAATGTTGATTTTGAACGTTGAATAAAATAAAGGACTCTTTAGATGAACATTTAATTAATTTTCAACCCTTTCTCCCTAGTTGAATAAACTACCTAATTGAAAAAGGGGTAAAACACACAAACACACACACACACCACACACAAATAAACACATACATCAGCACACAAAAGCTGACAAAGCCTCTCAGAAAACACATAAAAATACCATTACAAGGGCTTTCATGCTGTTCTAAGGAAAGCAGCCCTGCCCACTGCGTGCTGCCCTTTGTCGGCTGCGGGACCGAGAATCAAAGAGCGCTGACCTGTGCCGGCTCTGCCTGCCAGGCCTGCAGGGAGTCCTGCTCTGACTCCAAACCATGGTTGCTATGCCATGCTGGGACCCAACCCCCCACCCCCCCCCCTTCCCCCCTCCCCTCCTGCTCCTCAGTTAGCTCTGTTATTTCCTCATCTCATCAATCTGTCAGCTAAGCCCTTTGACACGCAGTACAATATGGTCCCAGTATTTCTCAGTTCATGCCCTCTCTTTCAATATGGTTCCAGCATTTCAAGATTAGTCAGCTCACCCACAAGGTCTGGTCCCCTGGTGCCTCGGGAACAGGGGTGGGGGGGGGGCAAATATAGTTGCTAGAAGCAATGGCAGCTTTCAGGCCTGAAAAGCAGCCTAAGATGTATTTAAAATCTCTTTATATTCAGTTTGCTATTCTATGACAGACATCGACCAGATCTGTGAGATAATTTGTTTGCAGCCTCCAAATGAAGGTTCAGACATAAACCAACCAAGTTTTAAGGTGTGATGTCATAAACCCAGTCTTTCTTTAGGTGATGCATCAAATGCTATTATATCATCTTGACTCATGAAGTATCAGATGTTGGTATCTGTGTTCCCCTACCTGGATAATTTTTTATCATGCACATGCTTATTCAACATTTAAGACGTATTAAAAGCTATTTTTTCAATATATTTTCAAAAGCTTCTAACTTTGAATAATGAGCTCTGACAAAAACACACAGTTTTGGTTCTTTCACAGTCTTTCAAGTCTTTTTTGTCTGTGTATCCTTACTGGTTTGAAGTGGCCTCTGTTGGCAAAACTTCCACTAATCAGGATTTAACATTTGAATCAGAATCAACCAGTTGTGGCGTTGCCAGCTTGTGTCGGCAGGCCTGTGTCATATTAAAAAACACCCACAGTGACAGTCTTGATGAAACAGATTAGCTCGTTTTTTGAGTGTTAACCTCCAAATAAATAATACATCAGGATGGGTTTTTCCCCCTGAACTTAAATACTGATTGTTACTTATTAAGTCATGAGTATTTTGTTTTATTAGGGATATTTGAAAGCATTGGAAAATGTGAAGTTACTATAATTTAAGATATCAATCAATCAATCAATCAATCTTTATTTAGCTATATAGTGCCAAATCACAACAAAAGTAATCTCAAGGCACTTTTCACAGAGCAGGTCTAGACCGCCCTCTTTTTATTTGATTTTGAGAGGAAGATCCTAATAAATTATTCTAATGTGAAATTAATCAAAAGTTTTAGATATTAAAATCAGTAACTGAAATGAGGAGGAAACATTTGGCAGCAATACATGCTGAATATTCACAAAGTTTTGTGACAAAGAAAAATAGTTAAAGATATGAATTGTCACATCCAATTATAACTAGGTGGAGTACAATTCTGCAGACTCTAACCTAAAATCTGTCTTAGTTGTGATTGTGTTTGATGAAGTAAAGTAAAAAGCAACATGGAAACTTCCCACTAACAATTTTATCATTACATAAGCAAAATTAGAAACACCACATTTATGTAAAAACCTTATTGTCTTTTCAGGCTTGCTTGTAAACTCTGACCAGCTTCTCCTAATATCTGCTCTCTATATACTCAACAGATACGTGAACGATAAACAGAGAGATGTATGAATCCAGAGAGAAGATCACAGAGAGTTTATAGACTATCTTGTTAATGTAAGACTGCACAAATGTGATCAGGATAAAATCCAGCCGGAAAAACATTTTTGAGTAAAAGTTGCTCATGCTGGATTACAATTTTATGTTGAGCGAGAGATGAGAAAGATAGAGAGAGAGAGAGAGAGAGAGAGAGAGAGAGAGAAAGAGAGAGAGAGAGAGAGAGAGAGAGAGAGAGAGAGAGAGAGAGAGAGAGAGAGAGAGAGAGAGAGAGAGAGAGAGAGAGAGAGCGTATTCCTGTTTTGAGATCCCTGCCTCTGGAACTGCATTCACTTGAGAACAGACCATTCAATTTATTTTCAAGTAAGGATGAAAGGACGACTCCAAACTATGCATGTAGTCTATTCACTGGTGACGCTCTTTAAAGAAAGAAAAAAAAGACAGCAAAAAGAGTTGGAAAAGGGTGGAGGGGTGGAGCGCTGCATAAATTTTACATACACAAGGCAGCAGACAAAGTGATTGTTGCTTCCCCAAAACTTTTTTTTTCTCCTCCAGAAAACACTTTCCTTGCTGAATAGGCACCTATTAGTGACTCCATTATGGGCACAGGGCTCTTCAATGGCTCCTCACTGTGCGTCTTTATCATAGTCAGGCCATGAATACAGGCAGCCCCCCTCCTCCTGCAGCCCAACCAAGCTCCTTACAGCCTGTATTGATAGGTGCTGTGGTGCTGGTGATGATGGGTGAGTGGGAGGAGGAAGGGGGAAAGGGGGGTTGGGGGGTGGTGGAGAGGTGGGCTGCCACTTTCACCCCCTGTTGTGTGCTCCAGGTGTGGTGGGTTAAGCGTAGAGCTCTGGAGCCTCTATTGTGCCGCACACTTTTTCTTTACCACTTGTTCCAATAAAAAAAGAAAAAAGAAAAAAATGGATGCAGTGTTTTACATGCATTAGCTGATCTCCATAATGCCATTCCCCCCACCCCGCGCCCCCACCGCTGCACCCCAAAACAAGTCAGGCCTCCGGCGAATCGCTGCACACCGCCTCAGAGCCCTGTATTGTTGCTGGATTATTCAGGAGTTAGCTGAAAGAAAGAGACAGGGAGAGTGGGGTGTCTGTACTTTATCTCCAGGGGAGACAGGGGCTAAAGAAGGAACTTCTTTAGAGGAGTGAGTTACTGCAGCGAAAGACCCAAAAACACCTGCAGAAGACAAGCGCAGGGAGGCCGAGGCAAGGAACCCCTTATTGTTTGTCTTTACTTTTCTTCTGACTGCCATCCAAGAACTTGACGTACAGTACAGCAGCCTCTCCTACTAAATGCAGGAGCCTCTATTAATCACCCATCCCCCGTTTAATAACCTGTCACAACATTATCACCTCACTTGGTCCGCACAAACCCTGCCGTATTGACAGATGCATCAGAATGTTGGCTGTCTCAATCAGCAGTTCAATTCATCAAAACAAAGAGTGAACAAATATCTCATGTGTGTGTTGGTGATTCATCAGGGGAGCGGGTTGAAAACTTTGAAGTTATGTGTGCGCGCATGCATTTTGAAGGAGGCAGAGACAGAGAGAGTTAGAGAGACTTTATGATGAATATGGAAGCATTGTTCAGCCATGCTTACCTCCACAGGGAACCATCTGCTCCCTGTCAATGCATCACCTGCTCGTCTGAGCCGTCTCCAGGCAACAAGGGGTGGGGGGATTAGGAGAGGTTATGGCTTTGATGGGAGGGGCTGTCGCTGGGGACAGGGAGGAGGTTTTGACTAGGAGAGGAGGAGGAGGAGGAGGAGGAGGAGGAGGAGGAGGAGGAGGAGGAGGAAGAGGAGGAGGAGGAGGGATGGGTGATGGGAGAGAAGTTGTCGGGCGAATGTCGTCCTCTGCTGGTCGAACTCTTTACAGCAGGGTCTCCCTATAAATATAAATACACAAACCAAAAACCACTGTTTGATGAGATTCCCTCCCACAAAACCCACTTGTTGAACATATTTATTTTGGTAAGGATGAAATTAAAGTTTAATATCGTTTAATAAAGTTTCAAAAATCACTTTAAAGGATCAGTTCAGCAACATTTCTCACTCACATACCTCTAGTGGTTCAGTACAGTGCGTGCAGATAGTTTTGGTTTTATTTTCTCAGGTTTTGACACATCTGTCTTCAAGGTGAATGTAATTTAACCTGCGGTGCTCACAAATATGCTGAAATATGTCATATATAAGTCATCTTCTGGCCCCAGTCATACTATGATAAGATGATAGACGAACATTAAAATAATATAAAAATCTAGTCTGCTGGATATAAAAATGTGCATTAGTCTCTCTGTGTCACTCAACAAGAGGTAGGGGGAAGGAAGGAACCCTTGAAGAGAAAACTGAACATTGTACCATTTGAGGGAATTTTAGGGCAGGCTGCCTTGATTTCTTTTTTATAAATTATATTTCATTTTTTAGATATCTTTTATCAATTCATCTGATGTATTTGTGTTAATGTTTTATTCTTGTAATACCCTACGTCTTGTTATTGCATTTGATGTTTCCTCCCATTGGAAAGCACTTTGAGCCTCTTGCTTTAAGGATGGAATCTAAATCCAGATTATTTTAAATAATTTATGTATTTCTTGTCTTTTTTTAATGCTAGTTGAATCACCAATGCAGCCAGGTTTTGACAGTCCTGGGGCAGATGAGGATTTAGTATCTAGCTCAAGGATACTGAATCCTGTTTCTCAAGTTGGAGAAAAGCCTCACAAGTAGCTTTTAGTTTTTCAAACTTTTTATAATGTTATAATGAAGTTCATAGATTGAATAAAGCTTGGAATTTACAATGAAGGTGAACTGCATCATAAGAACACCTACCTACAGTGGAAATTACGTCAAATGCGAGTGTGATTAGCAGCTGAAGAGTGACAATGCCGCTGTGTCTTTGTGGTAAGCAGCCATACAGACAGTCTGGTGTTGTGTGACTAGTGACAGTGAATGTCAGTCAATCACAGAGTTCTCATTATGTCTCCTCTTGTTCTTCCACCTACAGCACACTGTACGTTCTGCCAGTGACGGCTGGGTAAACACAGACCTGAGGACAGCTCGAAAGGCAAACACGTACTGTGGGAGTTGAAATACACCTGATGAATGACTCAGTATGCAGCGCTTCAATGTTTGGGTCTCTACTGAAAAACAAATCCTAGTACAGCAGCTAATAAGATTAAGCTTCATACGTAACATATGTCTAAGTATAAATATGTACCGAATATAATATGTAGTGGAAGGTTAATGCTCCCCAGGGCCTTAATAAATGCTGCTTAAGTTCTGTTCCACATTAACATAATCTCTATTGACATGGGGATTTTTAATTGCACAGATGATTGAATTGCATTCATGAAAATTAATGTTTCATGCGAGTTAAAGTAAGTAGTAATTAAAAGTAAATAGATAATAAAAGTTTTGTAACAATACGCATAGTAGACTGTCTTTGTCTCCACAGCGATGGTTGATGAGGCTCATGGGTAGGAAGGACATTGTTGAAGAAGTAAAACAAAGTGGGGCATTCAGCCTAGCTTAAAAAAACAAGGACAAATTTCATTAGTGAAATTATGAATAGCCTCCAAAACTACAGATTTGAAGACAGAGAGCAGCTGATTGTGCAAAAGCTATGACGGGCCTCAGTGATGAGCAGCAGACACTGTGGTGTGTCTGCAAGGAAACAGTCTCTGGCTAAGCATGCTTTTAACACGCACTGCAATGCACATTGCCTTAATTTGGTAATTGTGGACATAAAAGCAGTGCCAGAGGCCTCATGCTTTTTTTCTTTGTTACAGCACCTATATACATTTCTATCTGGACTGTATGTACACCGGAGAAGGCAGGACATACAGCGTGCAAGGCTGCAGAGCTGCCAAAACTAAGTAATGTTAGATGGGCCTGCATGTTAAATCCTGTCAAAACCTTATGGAGTGGTTTCCAGCTGTTCTGTGAGTCCTCCAGATGCGTAGAAACACAAGGACTGTGTGGGCAGAAAGACCTAAACTTCATTGGCCTTCTATCTTTTCGGAGGATACTGGGAGACACAAAGTTTCTGTCTGAATTGCTGCAATTTTCATCATTGGATTTAGTGAGTGATTGACCACACTGAGAAACTACAGGATACATTTGTGTACTACACAGATGAAGTATTTTTTGGGGTGCTTTGGACAGAAGTGCTGGACATCGATCAGCAGTGCAACATTAGCACTGAGAGGGTTTCCAAAAGGCAGCCAAACACTAACTCTGCTCTTCATGGATCTGCTGTCACATCCACAATTGATCAGGAAAACAGTGATCAAGACAGTCACTGTACCACTGTTTTCTATCCCATCTTAGACACTGTAAATGCTGAGCTAGAGAGTTGTTTCTCAAAAACCAATTATGATAACAGGAAAGGGATTCAAGCACTCAATCCCAAAAGCAACAGCTTTTTGGAGGAGACTCCTCTGTTTTTGTTGGGAACCATTTACAACACAAACCTGGATGATTTTAAGCATGAGCTACATCAAGCCAAGCAGATCTTGGAAAGGAAAGCGGCTGAAATGAAGAATCAAACCAGTTTGCTTGAGTTCACAGTGTTCTTGGAGCAGTGAGGTCTTTTCTGAACTGTTCAGATTATGAATAAATTGCCATGGTCCCACCTCTAAGCACAGCTGCTTGTGAGTGCAGCTTTTCTGCATTGAAACTAATAAACCATGAACAATGAAAGACTGAGTGACCTCGGGGTGATAAGTGTGGCGCCAAGGTCTTGGATATGGATGAGTTCATAAGGTTGTGTAGTAGCTGACATGAAAATTGCAAAAATACAGGGGTTTTGAAGTGTCTGCACCTCTAAATGCTGAGAACTGACTGACTACTTATTCTGCTTACGTGTGATTATTACACAGAAAACTAAGATGTTTACTGTACAGAGCTGATTACTGATTAAGAGTACAGAATATTGTTGTTATTGTTCAATTAAAATGATTCTTTATTAAAAATAATAGCAATAAATAATATATATTGCAGTATGCCTATCTGTGAAAATTGACAATGCTGTAAACTGTGTTATTACTATATTATTGATCCTGAAGGAAATTAAGACATCCAGTAGCCCACATTAAGTAAGGTCATACAGTCAGTCAGTCAGTCCATATGAGGAAAAAAAAAGAAAAAAAATGGAGAGCTGAAATATAATGCTAATAATACTCAAAAATGTACTTAGATTTAAACTTTAAAACTTTAAAATCATAAAAAAAGGAGCATTTAGAGAATATTTTCTTTCTAAACTCCACATATGGGCATTGTGGTTGTAAATGACATGAAATGCTGTTATTTTGCACACACACCAGGTGACATGAGGACACAGGAGCCTTTGGGAATTGTTCGCCCACGCTGGGCTCAGCGGAGGAGCCGTTAGCCACACATGAACGCTCACCTGAAACCGTCGTCCGCAGACTCTGAGTGACACAGAGAAAGTCTGACTGACAGCTGAAAGTGACCATGGCTGCAGGGAGGAAACACTTTTTGTGTTTGGCCAGAGAGCCGGTGAAGGCGGTGACCCAGGTCTCCCTGCTGGACGAGATCATCAGCCTTGAGGGTGGGGAGTTAGGGTCTGGATCACTCTCTCTTCACATCATCAATATGCACCCCCAACCAGCCACCACAACCTTAACATGTCACCCCCCCTCCCAGTTAAGAACCTCAGCTCCTCTCTTCCTTAAAACAAACCCACTGATCTAATCTCCTTTTAAGATGTTGTTTAAGAAACTAACAAGATTACGGAGTGTCCACCTGCATGTGTTACACACTCAAAGGTGATGAAACAGCTGTCAAGACGCAAGCTCAATGCAAAAAATATTAGGCTTTCTTTCTCTTTTCCTGAGGAGCACATCTATTGAGTATCCACTATTGATTTCTCTAATTAAATCCAAAGTAGAGGGCATCAACAAAGAGAAGCAGATGGGGAATTTGAAGCCTTGAGACATGTGAAATGTGGATTGTGCAACAGGCTGTAAGTCAGCATCAAGAGGAAACTGTTCTTTCATATTATGGCACCATTCTCCTCTTAATATTCTGGGGCCGAACTCAAAGTCTCTCCCTGGATGACATGTTGATCCTGGGATAGTTCCTGTCAGGGCCACGTGTAGTGGGGACACTGCCCGGGGAAGGGGGTGACTTTTCTGGGTGTAAAATTCAATTATCCAGCGGGAGAGCGTGTCTGAGCGTGTCTGTTAAGAGTGGCGGGCGGACGGCTGCCCGTTCCCAGCGTGCGACAAGGGGGTTAAGAACCACAGAAAGGCCTCCATTATGCCGAGTGAGAACGGCCCATGTGGCTGGCTGCACGGCCCCCACTTTCTTTCACTCCCCTTTACAACAGCACTGCCGAAAGCCTCAAAGTTTCATTCTCTTTTTTTTCTGCTCCCATTCCTTTTCTTCGTGCTCCCTCCTCCCTTTTCTTGCTCTCCTACTCTCTCAGAAAATAGTCTCCACAATGCTGCTGGAAGGCTGGAGTGGATTCTTCAGCACCCCTGTGGACAGTGCACATGTGGACAACATTCACAGGATGTCTGTCAACTAGTCCATTAATCAACGACATCTCATGAAAGCACAATTAGGAACCTCACAACTCTATAATAGATTATCATCTCTAAGCACCCCTGCTACTCCTTCTGCACAGCAATGCTCTGTGCTGAAGTTTCCCTCATCCAACTGCACTTTTTCACCACAGCACTTGTAGAAAAAGCCGTTACATAATCATGACAAAACAAAAAAAAGGACGATTTTTTCCTCCTTTTTAATAGCGAGGGCAGCTGCATCGTGTAAAAGAGCTCATTCCTTGCAGTTTGAACCCATCGGTCAGTAAAACTGACTCGCATCTGGCTAATCATTAGTGTGAGAATGGATCTTCAGTGTGTGAATAAGACTGTGGCCCTATGGAGCGATCCATTGTGGACGCACACTGCACCACTTCTCGTGATAAATGAGCAATTGTCTCCATCACCATTAATGACAGTAAATGACGCAGTAGGGAGCTCTCCACTGTACAATATGAAGAGGACACTGAGGAACCCTGGGAGTTTTATGTGACATCATGCACACGTCTCGTACGGGTTCATCTGCAAATTGCTGACAACCAGACAGTGGCCCATTATGAAGTCTCATTGGCAGAAAAACACGGATGCTATGTTTATATGCGGGCAACGTGTGCAGCATTTCAAATATCCAAGGTTGTCCAACATGACTGTCCATGCAATTAAAAACATAACTTTACCTTTGATACCAAACAGCTTTATATACAAGAAATAACCTTATAAAAAACATGATTCCAAAAACTAAAACAGGATGAGTAAAGTGAAAGACTCACACAGTGAATGATTTATAATTCTCTGGTATTGGGGTTCCCTAACACAATCAAACAACAAGTCATTTATCATTTGACTGACAGTGTCATGTTTTATGATGTGATAAAGCTATTGTTAAGGTCTCGTTAGATTTCTATTGTCCATATTTTGAGCAAAAATGTATATAAAGATATATTTAAGTTAATCTGAAGCTTATATGAGGCTTCAGTCATCAAATAAAGTGGGTACCTGCCATATTTACAGTCTTTTTAGTAAATCCCTATTCCTATACAGCTGCAGTGGAAAGATAGGGACAAAAATAGAGGATTTGGCACTAAAAAGACTGTAACTCTGAAATATATTGACTTATTTTACTTATTTGGATGGCTAAAGCCTCACATAATGTTCAAATAAAATCTTTAATTCATTTTTGCACAGAGGGAGGTCTGCAGATTTTGCCCCCTATCACTTATATTGTAAGTGCATTATGAAGGGATCCTCTAATGGTCAGTATGAACAGGAGGAATGATTACAGCAAGAAAAACATAATTTGGGCACCTGACTGTTGTTTTAGGACAGACTTGGAAAAAAGGATAAAATATACTGTCATGAATAATAATGCTTGAAAATGTTGGAATTTTAATCTTAATTTTAATTTTGATCCAGACTGAAATATCACAACAACTATTGGATGGATTACCAGGAAACTATATACAAATATTCATGTTTCCCACAAAATAAAGCTTGTTCTGATGTTTCCTCTATAGTGCCACCATGAGGTTAACATTTGTGTTTCAGAGTTAAAATATCTTGACAACTGTTATATGGATTATGATGCAGTTTGGTGCACACATTCATGTTTTTTTTAATGAACTCTGCTGACTTTCCATCTCACGCCATCATCAGCTCCAAATTTCTTTAAAAAAATACTTTGTTTTATCTATCTTACACTTTTTTTCAGAGAGCTTCACAGAGCTGTTGGTGCCTTGTTACTGTGTTTTCTCTGCATGCTCTAGTGCTCTCTAAACATTACCTGACCTACACTGCCCTCATGTGGCACCTGTTGTTCCTGTCAGTTTCAGGTGTGATGATTGGAGCAGGTTTAGTAACATTTTGTTCCAAACACTCCAAGCACTTCAATAAAAGAATAAAAGTGTTATTTTTAATCTTTTTCTTTCTTTCTTTCAATTCATTCTTTTATTGCTTATTATAATTTTAAAGACTCCGGGAGCAATTAACAACCTAAGAGGTAAATCTTAACAAGTTCTCATATGGTATCAGTGAGCCCACTCTTACGTAACTCAAATGTTCACAAGATGAAATTGATCTGTTTTAAAGCTGGAATCACTGTGTTCAGTTTGTGTGTCATTCATTGTTTGTATATTATATTGTGTATCCTATAAACCAGATGAATAAGTGTTATTACCTGTAAAACAAAGATTTCTCATCAGTCAGGGGTTGCATGTATGAATCGTCCTTTTTTCTTTCATGAGAGTACAGTAAGGTGGTGAAGTAGCCACTGACAGCATCTCCTGAGCCATTTTTAGCATCTCCAAGAGTCGTCCTGGTTTTTCCTGAAAAGAGGAATTAAAAAGGTTGCTTAACTTTCATTTTAAAAGTTTAAACCCAAATACAATCATTTGGGTGTGTAGTTTTGGAAAGATTCCCTTTAGGTGTCTTATGTTCCTGGCTGTAAAATGGGACTCTGTTGGCCTTTAATTGTTGACTCTGCATGTGATGTACGTAACAACTACCCTTTAACTTTTGAATGGCTACCAAGATTACCTGAGCTGTTCAGAAAACATACAAATAAAAATATGATTTCACTGAGCCAAGGTAGGTTTTAGGCTACACTGCTAATTAAACAAGGCTAATGTAATTAAATAAAAACACAGAGAAACCAGGTGAGAATTTTCTTCTGCAGGAGGAAGAGACTGACTGAGAATCTGGAGCCACTTTGACCATAGTTTTAGAGGATTTTGGCCTCACCTATATGGTACAAAATGGCTATATTTGCAGCTTGGAAGATCAAAGTACTTTTGTGGTTTCATAATTTTCTCAAGTATGTTTCCCTGCATTGAATGTGCACACCAAGGGGCCAAAGTAAGAAATAGGTTTAGCAATGTTAGAATCAAGATTCACAGGTAAAACAAATCATGATAAAACATAGCTTAAGGTGCATTTATGAGTTTGAATAGATTTAGGTAAGATTTTATATCTATTTATTATAATATATATATTAGTCTCTTAGGGGCCCCATTTAGGTTAGCCCTGACAGTTGTCTGCCTTGCCCAATAGTAAAGTTCATCCCATGTCAATCACAAAGATGTTGTGTCTTTGCATTATTTCTGTGAATTTCAGGGTTTTAATGTATTTGATTACACAGAAATTATACAAGGTGACTTTTTAAGGCAGATTCTGATATTTATAACACTCAGTATCTAAAGGTATGCAATGTAGGATTTGTCAGTTTGCATTTGTAAACAAAGCGTTTAAAGTTGGCACCTCCTCCCCAGCTCGATCAGAGTGAGCTGAGAGCAGAGCGAGAAAGAGAGAGAGAAGCGGTGGTCAAGCGAGCTAGAGAGTGAATGACGACAGCTGTTACATTCTACAGCACAAATAAACACATCCACGCCTCTGCGCAACACTGCAGGAAGATGCAGCATTGCTGGATTTTGCATGGTTGCAGAACATCCTGTCCACTGTGGCCTCTCTGCTCTGTGTGTAGCTCGGCCCCGCCCTCGGTCAAGCAGACACACAGACCTGCTGCTCTTAATACATCCATGACACAGAGACAGAGAGCAAAACGGAGCAGAGGAGAGAGTGATGTAACGTGGTCGCTATGCTATGAGTCCAAACCTCACACCCTGCGTGCTGTTATTGGCTGGTGGCTACACACCCACTGCCTAAAAGTTGATGTCAAGAAATTTTTTGAACACAACAAAATAATAAGAACATACAGGAAGAGAGCAGAGTGTCTGCAGATAAATGCACCACCACACACATTTTTAGTGGGTGAATAAGTAATTACTGAGAATGATAACTGACTTTTATATGTGACTGTACATTGTTAGATATAAATAAATAAAATGATTTAGTATTTCTCCACAAGAATTATATTCCTTGATGCAGGGATATAAACAATGTTACATGTGGCCATTTAAATATGAGAGAATAGGGGAAAACATATTTCAGATTCAGTGGCTATACCACAGGACGGGTTGCATTATGCTGGGAGAATTTGGGGCTCTATATAAGGTCCTGGAGGGCTATACAGTGTGCTATTATGGGTGTATATTGTATATATTGCACATTCTGATTAGTTTTTCAAGTGTGTCTGGATAGTGGGGTTTTTTAAAACTAATATTTTATTGATTGTACCTTAAGACAACAAAAACAACAAAACTAAATGAAATGCAAACCAAGAACCATATTTAAAGCAATAGAAGAAAAACAAATTACACAAATTAAACACAGATGCATACTTATTACTACATACCTTAAGACATCCATGACTCAATCTCTAGGAAGGAAAATTAATTGAATAAATGAATTGACTAATGATTGACCTATCTTTTATATTTCTATAATCAAAGTTCAAATATTATGGATTTTATTCATCTGGGATCTGAACTTATCCTAAAAGCCCCCATAAAAAGTCCTCGAACCGTGGCTTGGAAACCATGTTGCAGCAGCTTGATAATCTGACTTCTGTTTTATTCGTTCGGTACAAACGGGAAATGCCAAATATGTTTACAATTAACGACTGATTAAACGTATAAAAGCGTGTGTTTTGCATTGTTTTCTTTTGTTACCTGTTCTCAGGTCAGCCAGTCCGCACTAGTACGCGCGCGCACGAACACGCGGGCCTCTTGGCACCAGCAGCAACAGCGATGATATTTCAAAAAAACGTTGACTTTAAAACCCTCATACCCAGGGGACAGCGTCAACCCAGCGGCAGACAACAAGAACCACATGTGCCATTGTAATTCTGTTTCACAACAACCGTCCCGTGACATACCGATGCAGAGGGGGGTGTGGTGTCACGTGGCCCTCCGTTAAAAAGGAGAGGTGCCTCAGACCGACTCCACTGAAGCTTCCAGCTCAGCATCAAACCAAGAAAACACTGTTCACCTGAAAAGCAGAGGATGGACGCAGCCTATAAGAAAATCAATGGAACCTATCCAGATGCAGAAGACCAAGGCACAGGGGTATCTGATTTTTGACATGTTATAATATCTTCTAATGACTTTAAAAGTGCATTGCATTTAGTTATAGTAGCACTTTTTTTATTTCCAGAAGCATATGCATCAACTTATCCTTTTTTTCTACGTTCCTTTGTCAAGATATGGTTACTTTAAGATGAAAAAAGTTTATTGCATATACAGTACCAGTCAAAAGTTTGGACACACTGTCTCTTTCAAGTGAATGGAAAAGTGTGTCCAAACTTTTGACTGGCACAGTAATGTTTAATCTACCTATTCAAATCAGCCTTTAAAAAAATGCAACAACAGTGAAACAGTCAGTCATAACTGGAATATTCCAGGAACAATAGGAGACAAAGATGGGACTTGCAAAAGGTCCCTCAGTGAATAGAGTTTTTAAAAAAGAAAAAAAAAACAGCTGATGTTACTGAAAGTTGGACAATAGCTAATAGTATACCTGGTTAATATGACCATGTCCTGCCAAATCTTCTCTAAATGCATTTCAAACTTTTTACATACAATGCTTTGGATGAAAATTGTCTGTACATACAACCTTTTACTCATAAAAAACCACAGTGGTTTTACAAAGACATTCTTGCATATTTATTCTATGTTTATGTTCAGTGGAAGAAAATCTGATGAAGGTCTGTTAGAATCTGGACTGTGCAGGCATTTCCTCATATTATGCTTTTCTCTGACGCACCTGCAGAGGAATTACTGGATGTATTTTGTCCTTTTTTCATCTTCTGTGTGTTAAAAAGTCTAAAAAGAGCATGTGATCCTGGCAGTATAACTACAGGGGTCAGAGATGAAAGGTTACAAGTGTGAAGCCTTAAGATCAGAGAGTCATGGTTTCAACTAGATTTCATGCTTTTTTTCCCACGTACATATGGCTGTGCTTAAACACAGACACTATCAAGAGTACAACCCCAAATCAAACAGAAATATAAAGAGCTGATATCAGGGATCAATGATTGTTTACATTTGTATATCTCACTGTGTTGCTTTGAAGCTCAGTATGGCTTTGTTAGAGTTATGCTGTCAGATTTATGGTTAAAAGCACATGTTTTTCATCCGTGATCATAAGAAGATCAAGATGAAGCCTGTAAAAATGTTGGTTTTATTTCAAGAAGTAATAATATCAGTTTAATATCAGTCCTTCTCTGACTTCTGCAATACCAGTAGTATTAGCTGCTCCTCTGACAAATCTGTCCAAATCACAAACTCCATAAATTTGTGCACAATTCTATATTGATGCAGCGAGTCGTGTCCTGACTGAATTGTTCCTTTCCAGCAGAGACGAAGGGGCTCCATGTACCTCGAGGAGGAGACCAATAAGAAATCTGAAGTGATCTCATGCATCTTCTCACTGAAAGAAGAGGTTGGAGCTTTAGCCAAGGCCCTGCGGCTCTTTGAGGTAAATTAATTTTCTCTACTGGCACACATACATATTACCCCTTCACTCTTATCCAGTGAAGCTTCTCACAAGATAAGACTCTTCAATATTTGTCAAATATACAATAAAACTGGCACCATTAGAAAAGCTTCTCCTCCTTTCAGACTATGACAGAGTTTGCAAGATAAAACATTACAGCAGAACCTGGTCTGGTTTGGTTCCAGGGTGCTGAGGGTGAAATTACTAGCAGTTACTGCAGTTAACAGCCAACCAGAGGACAGAGGAATGCTCATTTACTGCTTAAATTGTTTGGCCTACTTAGCGTAAAACTAATCTCTCCATGGTGTGTGTAAAGCACACTCTTCACGTGTTTAAGAATGACTTTACACTGATTGATCTCCATTGTTTTAAAAGGACGATTGTATTAAGAATTACTGGAATCCACAAAATAACTTATGTCGGATTTGTTTTATCCGCAAAAACGTTCAAGCTCAAAAAAGTTTTGTTAAAAAAATGGAAGCCTCAAGTTTCCTCATCACATTTTGGTTAGTACATTGCACACATGCACATTGGACCGTGATTGCCTCCAAACAAGATGTGATGTCATAAAATGCAGGTTTAAGGTGAGCGAAGAAAATCTTTCCACTTTTAGAAGATGATTGTGAAAACAGTCTTCTAGTGTCAAACTCGGCACAGTGAAGCTCAAACATCCAAGTAAAGTAACAATAAGAAAAACTTAATTTTTTGAGTGGAGTGGGACTTTAAAAGAGTTTAAAAAAGGCTGCATGTTGGAAAAGAATCCTTCCGATCTGATCGAAACAGACTTGACCATCATGCTTTTTCAGGTCACTAACATTCATAAAGTTACTGATTAACATTTAACAAAACAAGCTACACGAAAAGAAAATGTAATTACATTTTCTTGAGATAATATATTACAGTATTTTGTACGTCGTTTCAAATAATTGCACCGTTTAATTCTAACAGCTTACGTCAGTGAAAAGCACATATAAGATTATCTGTAGTTGTTTTGTTCTAGTTCTTCTCCCTTTTAGAGAAAGAAATGAAACAAACTGAGCTTATCTCAGATGTTTGTGTATCGGCCATGTGCAAACAAGACAGGTGGCTCTTTGATCCACAAACCCTCCTCCACTGTTCCTACATTAATGAAATAGTCAAACACTGGACTGAATGTGTTCCTCCGTCCTACTGATAGTGAACTGATCGACCACTGCTAGTTTCCAGATTTGGATAAGAACTAAGTGTACTCACTCACGTAATGTGCTTTTGTCCAATTTTGAGACATCTGTATTGTACTTGAGTGACTGTAGTTTCTATTTACTAATTTCTTAACTCCACAACAGTTATTGGGTACTTTGAAAATTTGACTTTTAACATATGATCTGTTAATATATTGCAATAGACTAAGCTGGATCCTACGTTTCCTATAATACAACTCAATAGTGTTGTGTATTAAAGGGCCAGTGTGTAAGATTTAGTGGGATCTATTGGCAAAAATTGAATATCATAAGTTGGTTTTATTTAGTGTGTAATCACCTGATAATTAGAGTCGCTGTATTTTTGTTATCTTAGAATAAGCCCTTTATATCTACATAGCATGAATGTATTATAAGAGCTGGAAAGGGCGCTGCCGCTTAGTCTTGCAGACAGTTTTTCCTAGTGGCCACTCGCAGTATTGCAGCAAAAAATTCCCCTGATGCCCAAAAAAGCATTTCCCCCTTAGACCATCATTAAGCTGCGTTCAGACCAAAAGCGTCTGACGCGAAAAAATTGCTTGAATCGCTTCTATCGCGCCGCTTGATCATAAATATACATTTTTGGATCATCACTTCATTCGCTTCATTCGCGCTTGTGACGTCGGGAGAAACTCGCCGCTGATTGGATGTCTGAAAAGTTCAAATTTTCCAACTTTATTCGCGCCGCTTCAGACGCTTGATTCATTCATTCATTCATTCATTCGCTTCAGACGCTTCATTCGCGCCGCCTGATATAAAATCGCGTGTGATCGCGGCATTTACATTCATTTTCTATGTGGACTTGCTGCTCAATTCGCGTCAGACGCTTTTGGTCTGAACACAGCTTTATAAAAGAGACGTCTGTAAAACTGTTGACAGGACACCTCGAACAGCAGACAAGGCCAATTATGACTATTTCTATTATACATTTTTGATCCATGAGGTTTTATATTTGTAAAATTTATATATTTGTATATTTTCAAGTTTTTTGCCAAAAAGAGGAGGGGCATGGAGGGGTATTCAGTTGGTTGCAATCTACAAGCTCACCACCAGATGCCATTAAATCCTACACACTGGTCCTTTAAACCCTCACTGCATCCTAAACCTTCCTTCAAACCTTACATTTTTTAAACCTTAAGACCTCCAGTTTCTAACACAGGCTTTCTGTTGAAAAACTTTAAGACAAATATGACATCACCGTGACATTATCAAGGTTATTTTTTAAATTTGGAAAAAAGCTCCCTGCAGCACCACAGAGGAAATAACTGTTTTCAGAAGCAGAGTATTACTATTACTAGTAATAAAATGGGTGGAATGCCCCTTTCAATTACATTGAAAGTGACCATTTGGCATAGGAAGCACTTACATTTTTGATACCTAATCGCGTTCAGGAGAGTTTCATTGATAAAACTTTGATAATTTTACTCAAGCATAATTTCAAATGCAGGATTTATACTTTTAATAAAGTTTTTTTTTAATGTTTGCTGTATTTTTGCTATAATTGAGTGAAGGATATGGAAACACAAGAAGGTCAGCGGGCCATTTTTTTTTTTTTCTCTTATCGATCGAAACCACCTGTGTGTACGTGACTGAATGAATGCTCGAAGTAAACACTGATTGGCAGCACCTTCACTGTTTGATCTCAACATCGATGCTATATCAAGGTTCGAGTTTGCTCTTCTCGCAAACAAGAGTATCCCTCACGAATATTTGCTGGAAACAGTCCAAAAAACATGCATAACATCCCAAAACGCAAGATGTTTTTGGTTAAAGAAAAATGTTTTGTCGAGAGAATTCTTTTCTAGGGGGGGGTTTGTGTAAGTGGACTCTGTTGAGTAGCAAATCTGTGCCAAATGCTGCTCTGCAAATGCAGCAGTAAACATCAGGATACTCTTTGAACCTATGAGCTTGCATTTCTCCGATCCTCCCCCTGCTCCACCCCCTCTCCCTCCTTCTCTCCTCTTGTCCTCCAGCTTGTCTGTAAAACAGGCCAAATGACCCCCAAACCATTGACACCCCCCGCTCTCTTTGACTGCAGTGTAACATGTTGATTACCCACAGACTACATCAATGCTCACGTTCTTGAAAAACACAACTTTTAAAAAGAACACGCTGCACTTCTTCCTCACTTTTTCTTGACAAATTAAAAACGACTGCTCGGTGGAGCCATGTGCTAACGTTTAACCGAGCATCCGCGGCATCTATCATGTGCTCATTTTTATCCTGTGTGAGTGTCTAATCTCCATATTTCATTCTGAAAGTCGGTTATGAGACCACCACATTGTTTATCGGCTTGGGACTCCAGTGCATGTGACATGGCAGCGTGGTTTTCATGTGACAAGTCAGATCCAAGGGACAACCTGACCTTGCACCTCTGTCAGGGCACCAAGGGTGCTGTATCACCTGCCATAAAGCAGAGGGAGAGCTCGGAGGGGTACAGAAATCTGAAAAAAATGACCCCTGCATCCAGCTGCTTTAGGATTTAGTCATGACTATGCTAAGCTGGACTAGGCCACCTATAAAACACATGCAAATATTTCTCTTTGTTTTGAGGCTCACATATTTGGCTTTAAAACTGACCAAATGACCTGATATTTATCTTATTAGACTGTAGTAATGTGCTTAGATTGAAAGATTATAATTCTGTAGCTTAATCCTTTGGTTTACTGCTGTTTAATGCAGTACACAAAGACATATGAAGGGGGTATCGTCCTCATATTGAAATGCACCACAAGGATAGGAATCTCTGTATCTAGACCAGATCTCGTACTTTGTGTGAGTTTAAGATTAAGTGTCCTATACACATTACAGTATATATTTACTGTAGGCCATATCTCATTTTTTGTATCTAGACTACTTTTTGATTGGTGCAGATTTTAAAAGGAAGATCAACAATGTGTAATAGCCTTTGTGTTGACTCGCTCTATGAGTGTCCCATATACGTAATACATTAAGTGTAGGCTGTACAAAGTTTTCTTCAAAATATATCATACACTTGAATTTATGGGAAATAATTATGTCAACCTTGACACGTTCACAGTGAGCTAAATTAAATTCGCTGACAGTGACAACAGCACCACACAGAAAAAGCGAGAGCCATTCAATCATTCATCTTTTCAAATGCCAATCTGGACCGGCTCCAGGTTATCTCATTTTTGTAGTAACTCCTGGGGGATACAGGCCAGCATAGCCCTTTAAAAAAACTGTGATGGACAGAATAGGATCCAGATGGGAGAAAACGGGGGGCCCCTACTCACGCCTTCCTCTTCACTTGGCCTATAGTAAAGAGAGAACAACATACTCCCTCTCCCTCCCCAAAGTTACATAAACAAAAACACATTTCTTTTAACCTAATTGCCACTTAAAGATAGCCTTGCCTTCCAGAGCCAAGGAATCTGGAAACATCCCAAGCATCTTGTGTTCATGCCGCAGAATAAGAAATGCCTAAATACTGGTGGGAAGTTTTATTTGACAATGTTGTGCTAAACCTCTTCAGTGTGTCCTGAATGCGTTTACTATGCAAGTCCGGTTGGCTGGCTCAGTGTCAGTTTGCAGTGAGAGAGAGTTCAAGGGCGGCTCTGACCCCGAGATCACAGTGGACCCTCTCAAAGTCTGATAAATAACCATCGATTTAGTGACCACACAACTCCATCTAGTGGTCAAACAAAGGCAGTGCAGCAGCCTCCTACAGCAAACACACCATCTGTTGTTTACCAAAGAAATGTTTATCTGTTATGCAATTTTTAAACAAAGTGGATTTCTTTTCTTGGATATGGACAAGCTAAATAACTAAAAAAAAAAGCTAAACAACAGCATCAAGCTCTTTAGAAACACCAACAAATGTGAACCCAGGTCTCACCAAAAGCTGTTTGTTTCTGTAACTGCAGGACAAGGGCATCAACCTGACGCACATTGAGTCCCGCCCGGCGCGGATGAAAGACCAATACGAGTTCTTCATCAGCGTGGACTCCAGCTGCTCCCAGGCCTTGGATGATGTCATCGATGGCCTGCGCACACAAATCAGCGGCCTTGTGCATGAACTGTCACGTAACAAACAGAAGGACACAGGTGAGTGAGTGTGTGCACAAGTGCAAGAGGATGTCCAGTGAACAACCACAAAACCATGAATCCTCAACATGATAAAAATGTGTATAAATGTTGATAAGACACATGATGTGAAAGTTTACAACTGGATACTTCTGAACTGTTTATTTCTTTATGATGAGACTGAGAATAAGCTGATCTTACAGGTTTTCATCACTATATGCAAAAATCGAACAAAAACTCTTAAAATAATCCATAATAATAATAATTATTAAGTCAACTCGTATAGAAACATAGAAAACCAATGTTTCAAAGTGCTTTACGCACAGGAAACTACTACTTTTTAAAAATGCAACAATTCTCTGATTCCAGCTTCTCAAATGTGAGTATTTTATGTTTTTTCAATGACCAGCTAGTCTTCAATGACAATAAGCTGATCAGAGAGTAGTGATCAACATTTTTCACTTTTTTCTGACATTTTATAGACCAAACGACTGATCAAATAATTAATCAATAATGAAAATTAGTTGCAGCCCTAAGAGTTATAAAATCAGAAGGCAGACACCAGTAAAAAAACTATGTTGAAAGGTGCTTTACTCAAACAAACGATAAAAATCTAAAACATGCAGCATGTAAAACATCATACTAAAGTGACACACATGAAAGACATAAATAGAAATTTGTTTTAAGAGGCAATTTGAAAGAAGATGATGGTTTGGTGAGTCCTTCCAGAGATTAGGTGGTCTTACTGTAAAGGCCTGGGACCCTTTAGTCTGAAATCTACACACAGGAACAGCCAGCAGGTTGTTGTTTGAGGACTTCAGGTCACACACAGGTTTTATAAGGGGAGAGCAACGCTGAATCTGGAGCCTGGAGCCTTAGTTAAAGTACTTAAAGTAATCAATACAATTTTAAAATCAATCTAGGCCAGTGTAGTAATGCCTAAAGTGAAATCTCTTGTTTTAGTTCAAAGTCTATCAGCTGCTTTCTGTACTGGTTGGAGCCAGTTGAGTGAATTTTGGTTTACATGTGTTAAAGACCATCGTTGTAGTCCAGCCTAGACAACTTCTGCATCTATAAAACTGGTCAAAATACTAAAATATAACAACATTCAGTACCATCTAATCTCATTCCCTCATCTAATTTCCAAACCAGGAGTCATTAAATTAATTTAATACAACAAAATCAATACAAGCATCTTTTAATGATCAAATACAAACCCCTGTACTTGTATTTGACAATTTAAATGAAATAAAAATGAAAATATAGAATTGATGTTGCAATTTACAGATGTTTTTTGGTTGGTATTCTTTACTTCTACGTTGTTGAAATTTTGGTGTCACATGTCTTCAAATCCAGAGACTTGGCCATTCATACTTAACCATTTGTTGCCCTTTATGTCACTGATTTATATATATTTTTCAACAAGATACAATTGAGACTTACACATCTGAAACGGTCCATTAATCAAGCGAGGACCGTTTTTTTGTGGCGCTTTATGAAACGCACCAGCCAGACTTGGAAATGGACAGCCAGCGTCGCAAAAGAGACTGATGGCCCATCGCCCCCATCTAGACCCCTTTATTAGTTGTTTCCAGAATGACATTAGTTTAGCTACTGAGGACCAACAGGCCTGGCAGGAACAGAGACGCTCTGTGTCTCAGTCCCAGACTAACACAGGCAACGAGAACATGCCAAGGTCACGGCAGGCTGAGACAGACAGGGCCACCATGGATCCTCCTTTAACCTCGGCAAAGACACTGTGGTCTACTGGTCAGGGTCAAGTGGACCAGAGGATATTTATGGCCTGTTTTGGAGACAGCCTGTTTATAGAGGAGCCTGGCAGGGGCCTGTTGTCTTCCTGGGGCCTCGGGCTGGACCACACTGCACAAATGTAGATTAATGATCGGGCCCCAGTGTTTTTGAGTGTCATAAATCCATATGAATAAGCAGATGCCCTTTGTGTACTGTTCTGCTGAGTGTCAAAATGCCACGGCACTGGAAAAAAATCCTATAGGCAAAACATCATCTTCACTATAACCATCAATATCAATTTGCACTAAATTATATCAGTCCAGAGTTACACGATGTTTAATGTTATTATATATAACATATTTTGTAAAATGTGAGAAAATAATAAAATAAAAAAAGTTCAGGGTAATGCTTATAAAGATATAAAATTGAGAAAATGAGCAAATCGTCACATGGACTAGATCATATTTGGCATTTTCTGCTTCACAAACGACTTAAACTACTAAGGTATTATGAAAATAATAATCTTCTGTTGGTTGATGAACTGATTGATTGACTATTAATTTAATACTTATCAAAAATATGCTGGTTACCCTAAAAAACGCTTTCTAACATAACCACTATCCTGAATTTGTATTCTAAATGGTCTTAGTTGTGTGTAGTATTTAAGTATGAATGTGTAATTGATTTGACCTGAATAAATACAAGTTCAATAAAAACATAAATTACTGACGCTGAATAACTGTTATTATCCTCCAGTGCCATGGTTCCCTAATGACATCCAGGACTTGGACCGCTTTGCCAACCAGATCCTCAGTTATGGCTCCGAGCTGGATTCTGATCACCCAGTAAGGACTGACTCATCCATCACTGTCTGTTTGCGACATCCTGCCTCTGTATATGTGTGTGTGTGTGTCTGTTTGTGTGTGAATTTGTGTGAATGCGTGTCCACTCACGCCCACACGTCTTATGAAAGACAGGCCTGCGGAGATGACAGGCCGCACTCTGCCGTCTATTCTAATGGAAACTATCTAGACACACAAATTGATGTCATTGCTTTAATTGAACCCCTATAATTATAGATAATTGCTCCCTTTTGCCACCGCTATTAAAGCAAAATGTATTCATCATAAGCTGAAAAACACTCTACAAAGGCTTCATTTGAATATGTATTTGCGTGCTCTTATTAGAGACGGAGTGCATAATGCTGTCAAAGGCCACAGGGTTTAGCCTTAGCAGAGGATTTCCTCTCTTTGATTTAGCTGTGAGTGGCTCGGCTCCGATCATGAGATCTAAAATGGGTTGCCTTTGTGTGTGTGTGTGTGTGTGTGTGTGTGTGTGTCTCCAGGGTTTCACAGATCCAGTGTACAGGGCCCGCAGGAAGGAGTTTGCCGACATCGCCTACAACTACAGACAGTAAATACTCTTAAAAATGTTTCCAACTGGGTTTTTTTTGTCTGTCTTTTAAGTGAGAAGAGAAGTTATGGAGGAATTATTTTTTGTATTCGAGTGTCTGTGACTATTTGCTTTGCCTTGTAAAATAATTATAAACAAATAGGAACAAATTATAGGGAGCCAGTGGTGGATTTAAAGGGCCCTGGTCTTTGTGTGTATAATTGAGAAGTATTATTCACAGGCACTACAAAGAGCACCAAGCCCAGTAAAATGCCCACTGAACTGGCTCGCATTTACATACTGTAGCTGTCGAATACTGTGTTACTGACAAATAATAAAGTGTTGGTGTGCTGGTGAATCAGTCATAATGGAAAATAGACTAATAAATAAATAAAATACTCAACCAAGAATGTTCATTACTCTTTGGAGTTCAGGAAATTACATTATTTCATTAGGGTGTGAAGTACAGAAGCAAAATAACTTATTGTGGCAACTTTTACAGTATGAAAAAATATATAAACTATAAAACTATAAAACCTTAAAAAATACTGTATATGTAGTACATACCAGTTAAAATGATTTTATGAAACGAGGGAAGCTATTGTTGACATGCAGACCTGTATTAAAAAGTCTGTAGGTCATAGATTTGGGTATATGCAAATATTTCTCATTTTAAAAGTTTATTGCTGGAGACATGATGTCTCCATTCTCAGTGTTTCTGCACTGGAGGCTTTATCACATTTGTTAAAGTTGAGTACTGGACCACAATTGACTCCAAACTAGCTATGATTTCACAGATAATAAAAACTTTCCTTCTTCAGCAGATGAACATTGAAAAAAGGCTTCTTGTGTCACATCCAACTGAAGTTACAAAGTCTTTAGTTGTTTTGTTTTTCAATAGAAAAAATGTTACAACCCCCCTGTAACAAGTGCTACATCATGTGTTTTCAGATCTGTGAATACGCTTCTCAGTTTGCTCATGTTTTACTTGTTTGTTTTCTACATTTTCTTTTTTCTCTAAATGCTATATGTCAAGATGTTTTCTTCATTTGCCTGTGTTTCGTCTTACTCCCCACCACGCTTCACTTTTAATAACTATGAAACCCTTGTGTCTGTGTCCCAGTGGCCAAACCATCCCCAGAGTGGAGTACACAGAGGAAGAAAAAGCCACATGGGGCACAGTGTTCAAGGAGCTAAAGACTCTGTACCCAACTCACGCCTGCCGCGAGCACAACCGGGTCTTCCCCCTGCTGGAGAAATACTGCGGCTACAGGCAGGACAACATCCCACAGCTGGAGGACGTCTCCCGCTTCCTGCAGTGTAAGTCCTGCCTTATCACCTGACATCAGGGCAGCTAGGTCAAGTCAAGTGTGCTGCCTCAAATCTGACTCATTAAATGATCCTGTGATTTTTGAGTCATGTAGTCAGTAATTTTGGAAACCCCTTGGTGTGAATGTTGGAAGCAGGTCCTGCCCAAATGCCCTACTTCCTCTTCCTCCCTCCCTCCCTCCTCTCACTGACCCCTCTTATTCAACACAACCAAACACTCACTCGTCCTTCATCTCTCCGCCTCTCCTCTGCAGCGTGCACGGGTTTCCGGCTTCGCCCCGTGGCCGGTCTCCTCTCGTCCCGGGATTTCCTGGGTGGTCTCGCCTTCCGTGTCTTCCATTCCACACAGTACATCCGCCACAGCTCCAAGCCCACGTACACACCTGAACCGTGAGTGTCGAGAGCCTCACCTCGATGGATCAAAGAGGGAGAAACACTGTAAATAATGTGTGCAATATTATAGAAAGAGAGATTAAGTTTTATTCCTGTCATAGGGATATCTGCCATGAGCTGCTTGGACACGTTCCTCTGTTTGCTGACCCCAGTTTTGCCCAGTTCTCACAGGTAATAAAGTACCTTATTATAGCCAAACATCTATTAAATATAGCTTAATTTACTTATTATATACTGTGTGTATATACAGTATATTTCTACTTAAACATCCTGTTACATCTAAAATCCTGTTATTGTACTTCTGCTGCTGCAATAAAGAATCAATTAGGTGTAATCCTAATAATGTCTGCATCATCTTTTTTATCTTCTAAATAGGAAATTGGTCTTGCTTCCCTCGGTGCCCCTGATGAGTACATTGAGAAACTTGCTACTGTAAGTACTGTGTGTCCAAAAAAGAAATATTGATATCGGATGAATTAATTAGAATTTGGCAGCTTCTAATTTATGATTTCATACTTGTTGCACTAATTTAAGTCAATTGTGTTTTCCATCTAAATAAGACTGAAACAGGTGCTTCTGAACTTATTAATGACTTTGTGTAATATGTAATTTTCGGGGTCCTAATAAAAGGGTCAGGTCACCCAAGTCACAAAAAACAAACCTTCTCTTGTATGTCATGTGTGCTATGAAGATGGTTTTGGTTTTGAGATACCTGTCTCCCTGATTTCTGCAGCCATCTGTGCTGTTAACAGTTTTTACTGGAAACAAATAAATATTCATGATAAAAAACTGTTGACACCAAAGTCTGTGTATTATCCAGAGTAATGTCAGTAAATGTTAACTTTTCAATGTTATGAGCATCACTTCTACTGTATTGGCAAAGCAAAAGAAACATAAGATGGATGTTTCAAAACCAATAAAACCAAAACTATGTGCTTTTTTGTAAATTGGATGAACTGATCCTTTAAATCTTCTCAAGGATTGGGTTTCTGGATTCCAGAGGAGTCTGTTGAACAACCGTAGATCCTTGCTTTTCTGTGTTTACTGACTCGTTGCCTGGGTTCGCTGTATAAATCATATTTTATGAACCTCATGTCTGTCCTCAGGTCTACTGGTTCACAGTGGAGTTTGGCCTGTGTAAGCAGGGCTCAGAGATCAAAGCTTATGGAGCTGGCTTGCTTTCATCGTTTGGAGAGCTGCAGGTAAGAGGAGGAGGAGGAGGGGTATGGTGGGGGGGTGGAGGGGGCACACAACTGTTTAAGTCGTAGGCTTTGAGAAAGCAACCTGTACGTCGATTTCAGCAAACATGGACCCCCGCAGCTGCAAGATAAATCATTTTCTTTTTACCTACCTCCTGCTGACTCCTCACCTCTTGTTATAACATATTCGCCTTATTGCATAACCGCAGCGGTGCAGGCAGTGGGTTAGTGGTCCACTCAGATTCGGGTTTAATGTGTCACTGGGGGAGTCGGACTGGCGGCCTCAGCTTGCCTGCCCAGCGGGAGTGTGGGTAAAGTGGTTCACTGGGTAAGTGTGGGCAGAAGGAGGATGAACAGCGGGCGCTCCTCTATCCAGGTCACAAGTTACATCAGCTGCTGTCGGCGGAGGATGTGCACTCTGCCAGGTCACATCAGCAGAAAAGCCGCACCTCGAAATCATGCCACACTTCCTGTTACTGACAACGTGACAGAAATCTGTACAGTTTAATAAATATACATCATTTCTACACTGTTTTCCTCTAGTACTGCTTGACAGACGAGCCCAACATTCTGCCCTTCGACCCAGATAAGACCAGCCTGCAGAAATACCCCATCACAGAGTACCAGCCTGTTTACTTTGTCGCTGAGAGCTTTGAGGATGCCAAAGAGAAAGTGAGGTATGAAATGATCTCCTCTTCTCCCGCAGTGCATTCATGTAAGTTCAGGCTACATGCAAAAACCTGTTGAACTTTAATTTCTCTCTGTCTACAGGAAATTTGCAGCCACTATTCCCAGGCCTTTCACAGTGCGCTACAACCCCTACACTCAGAGTATCGAAGTGCTGGATAGCACCCAGCAGCTCAGCAACCTGGCAGACAGCATCAATAGTAAATATCACCCTAACATCAGCTATTTTATCACCAATCAGCTATTTTTGTGCTACAATCTACTTTTTTATGCTACATTTGTATTACTCATTATCTAAAGCACTGGTTCCCAGCCTTTTTGACGTCTTAAAACGAAGTAGTGTGACCGATCGTGATTACTAGGTCAACAAAATTGGTTTTCCCAACGAAATTGCTTACCTGATTGTGACTGATTGGGCCATTTGTCTCTATTTTTCCAAATTGAAACTAAAAACTCTTAAGATTTTCTATGAAGCAAATGTACAATGTGATCAATCAATCATCAGTCTATCACCTGATCCTGACATATATTGTTACTAGATGATGGTTATGTGGTATTTGCCGTGTGTAGTGCCATAGCTAATTTCCCTTCAAGCTTAATAAGCCTATTATTATATTTTAGAGATGCAACAATTAGAAAACACTATGAAAAACACATATTTACACTGATTTTAAGGATTATACGTTACATTCACATCAGACTTTTATTCTAATATTTGACTTTTTTCTTTTATTTCAGGTGAAATGGGGAAACTGTGCGAAGCCCTGCGGAAGCTGGAGTGACGTAGTGTCTGAGAGAGACTCTCTTCTCGTCTTCACTGAAACTGTCCTTCATTTATTAAGCTGCTGGTTTGTTGCAGTTGTGCTTAGCATGCTTGCAAATTAGCTTTCTTTATTTTAAAATGAATATGCAAGTCAACTAATGACAATATTACTGTTATCTGATTAGTATGAAATATTGTCTGTGTATTTTAGTGGAGTGTAGCTTGTTACTTATGGAAGATAATAAGGAGTTTGTGGTTGTCAACAGCCAAAAATGTTACTGTCAATATTTGTTATAAAAAAATATGCTTTTTCAAAACGAGGGTTTTGTCGATCAACATCTCCTCAGTGATTTAAGTGAATTTAAAACCCAATATGTGAACATGGAATTTTGCTTCTTAATATTATGCATAACTTTTTTTTCTTTTTTTCTATGCATTTTACCATTGAGAGATAATTTTTGTCTCTATAGCTTTCATTTTGCTTGGCTAAATTAAATATTTTGCATATGCATGAAATGTTTTAATAAAACAAATAAATACAAAGTTCCCATTGTGGACTCATGTCTGTATTTCTGTTGTTTTTTTGTTTTTTTATCTCTCTTGATAATTACTGATTACATATCTATGAATATTTTTAAATGTTAAATGTATAATTAAATAAAGTCTATCTATATAGAATTAGTACTGAAAGAATGAATAAATGAAAGCTTTTATTTTGGCATTTGTTACAAGATACCACAAATTCAAATAAGCCAGATGCAGGATGCTGAGTATATACTTTCAAACACTACAACAAGCCCAGAAATAAAGAAAACCACCTTAAACAACTTTCAGACTGAGATCATCAGACATTCCTATCTAAAACCAAATGTTTAAATCACTCACAAAAACATTTTCTATATATTAATGAAGAAATCATAATCGTAAATACTTACTAAATTGTCCAGCTTGCCTCCTTTTTCAGACTTTTGATATGCAGTTAACACACTTAAAAACATCAAGAATTAACAAGCATTAACACATTTCATGGAAAACTGACTTTTAAATCATCATAGTATTTTTTTTAAAAGCACAGAAAATGTGATTACTTACCAACAAATCACACAGATCTCACAATTTGTTTCCCTCCTGAATACAGATGAAAAATTGTGTTATACATAAAAGCACAATTTACAAAAATGTTTTAAAAACTAAAACGCAGATAAATTAAATCAACCAGTGAAACACCATCAAGTCATTTCAAATAATTTCTTCCTTTTATAAATGAGATCATGTAACATTTATGCAATCTACAATGGCCTGTTTTGGTTGAATGCATCTCTGATCCATAATGCTTTATTTGTGCAACACTGCTCAAATTGGCTTTTTTCCCTTCTTAATAGCACTATTTTCGTCCCTTAACCAAAATGTAGCATCATGACGCAAAACAGGCCTAAAAAACAAACACATGTGCTGTGCTTGCGCAACTCATTTCCATAAAGCCCTCAGATGACAGGGTATTTAAACCTGTCCATGCGCTGATGATGGCACACACACACACTTGGGGCTCCGGTGACTCTGAAACCTTGACTCGTCCAACAGATCCCTACATAGATGAAGACGGAGAGCGTGGTGCAGACTGCGCCGTTCAGCGGGAGGAAGCAGAGTCTGATCGAGGATGCTCGCAGGGGGCGCAGCAGTGGCTCCTCGGGCTCCCCGGGGCCCTCCAGGTACGGAGACAGCTTTGTGTTTGAGGAGAAGGACGGAAGGGTCACTCTGAACGTCATGTTCGCCCTCAGCAATGAGAAGAATGCAGGATTTTTCAAAACGGGGAAAATATTTGAGGTAAGCTTCAATTACGCAGAATTCATACATTTTACTTGTGTAAAAATAACAATACTGCACGTGAAAATATCCTGAAAAGTCATGCATTTATAATGTTACTTAAGTGAATAGGCCTAAAGCAAATACCACACTGTAAATAATATTATATTCCGTGTAAAACTCATGTATTTATAATTTTACTAAAGTAGCTGTAGCAAAATACTACACTGTAAAAATATTACGTTACATGGGGGGAAAAAAATCATGTATTCATGTTACTTAAGTAAATGTGGAAATACTACACTGTAAAAAATATTCTGTTACAAGTAATGGTCATGTAATTTTACTTAAAGAAAAGTAGCAACACTGCACTGTAAAACTTATTCTATATGGAGTAAATGTCATGTATTTCTCATTTTACTTAAATAAATGTGGTAATACCAAACTGTAAGAAATATTCTGTTACAAGTAAAAGTCTCATCTTTATAATTTTGATTAGGTAAATATAGCAAATACTACACTGTAAAAATACTCTGTTATAAGTAAAAGTAACAATGCCAATCTATGAATTGTATATTACTTTATGCAGCCCTTTAGTAATGAATCATTGTTACTGACATTTTCATATGTAAACAAAATGTCACTGTAAAGTCTATCCCTGCTAATTAGTTCATCATTCTAATTAATTTTATGTCAATGTTTTATAAAATAATCATATGTTTTGATTGTAAGGTCTGATAAGTATTTAGCCAGCTACAATATTATATATTTCAATCATTATTATTGGTGGATTTAAGGCACTTTAATGTTTTAGATGGTCAAGTTGATGGTAATGTTATACTGTTGAGTAGTTTAATATAGATATGCATCATATTTGTTGTTGTTTGTAAAATCTTAATCTGAATAGTATCAATGAAATTAATGTAGTTGGGTGAAGAGTAGTGAAGTAGAAGTGACTGATAAGTGACAAAATATTATTCAAAGTGAGAGAACATAATTATCAATTGAAAGAATTGTGAAAATTGCGTCTCCTGAGTTTAACTTGAGGTTTAGGAAATTAATACAAAGCAGATTTCTTTTAAACTAAGCAACACAATCATTCCTGGATGTAAGAATATCTCATCTGAGCATCAATTAAGTCTTTCTGTCTGTATTTCTTTTACACTTTTGCTCAATTTTTAACTCTTATAGACGTTTGAAGCTAAACTTCTTCACATTGAGAGTCGACCTGGGAGGAAATCAAAGAACAGCACAACAGACCTGGAATTCTTCATGAAATGTGAAGTTCACAGCTCTGACCTCGATGTTTTCATCAACTCGCTGAAGAGAGTGGTCGATGACGTTCGCTCCATCCCAGAGGAAAAAGGCAAGTGCATGATTTAATCACTACACTCTCTTGTTAATATTAATGTCTTGCAATGTTATCAGGCCTAATTTATCCTGTGAAAGCTCCTTGTTTGTTAATCCTCCTACATGATAATAACATTCAATGAGGCCTATTACAAAAGCACTAATTAGTTCTTTTTTCCCTTCCTGTCAACGTCACAGTTCCCTGGTTTCCCCGACAGATAAAAGACCTCGACAGATGCAACCTGTTAATAACCAAATTTGATCCGGACATGGACCAGGACCATCCGGTGGGTGTTTCCATTTTTACAGTGAAATGTCACCTTTTTGTTTACCGATGAGTAATTTTTTTTATCAATGATTATACAAAAAATAGCATATTTATGGGGATTTGTGTCACATTTCTTTTGCAGGGCTACAGCGACCCAGAATACAGAAAAAGACGTGCTTTCATTTCTGAGCTCGCCTTCAGATACAAACAGTGAGTCTAAAAGAAAGTCATCTCTATAAAGCACTGAAGAGCATTCAAATATTCCTTAATAACTAAATGTTGTGTGTTGTAGGGGGGACCCGTTGCCCACTGTGGAGTATACAGCAGAAGAAATATCCACATGGTGAGAATTGACCTCAGATATTATAGATGCATATGCATGGTGGGGAACAATTGTGTGTTGATGTGGTGTTATTGTGTTTAAAGGAGGGAGGTTTACCAGAAGCTGCGGAGTATTTACCCCAGTCTGGCCTGTCGGCAGTTCCTGGACGGTCTGCAGCAGCTGGAGAGAGAGTGTGGCTATGGAGACGACCGCATCCCTCAGCTCAGAGAGGTTTCTGCCTTCCTCAAAGGTGACAAAGATGAGCAGATTGAAAGAGTTCAATTCAGAAAAGCCTCTGCTTTCAAGACATAACATAAACCAGATTTTAAAAAGTATAATTAAGATAAGGTTTGACATCTGAGAGGATGAAAGTAGTAGAAAATGTTGAATTGAGACAGGTTTGACCACCTGGAACGCAACTTTAAATTAAAGAATATAATCAAGAGAATTTTCTGGCACTCTAAAAAGGAAAAAAAAGGTTTCTGCTGTCCTAAAATGAGCCAAAAGAAAGAGAGACAGACAGATGTTTTTGCTATTCTAAAAGATTGCAGAAATAGAAAAGTCACATCAATTTTATCAGTACAGTTCAATTTTACAAATCACAAATTTGCCTCAGGGGGTTTTACAATTTGGACAGCAATACAGAATCCTCTAACCTCAAAACTCCCTTAAAAACCCTTAAAAGTAACAAAGGAGGGGTCTTTCTTCCAGGATGGACAGATATGCAATAGATGTTGGGTGTACAGGATAGACAAAGATTAAAAAAAATTACAGCAGAAGGTGTAATTTTTGACACAAATGTGATGGAGATAAAAGAACAACAAGGGAAAAAGATCTGCCATCCTCAAGCTAGAAAGGTATCCAAGCTCTACCAAAAAAAGAAACAAATGATGAAAACAGCTGGACTCAAAGCAAAAAACATCTTCTATCGGTAAATACTACATACATGCACAGTTTGAAAAGCTGCAATTCACAGTTACAGGACGAGTCACCAAAATTATACTCCAATATCTGTTACATCTGTGGCATGAACAGGTAACAAAATGTTAACTTCTATATTCGTGAGGTCACAATTCAAAGTTTTCTTACTGTGCGATATGGAAGATTAAACAGATGTTAACATTTAAACCATTTCTTGTTTTAAGTTATGTCTCTTTACAAAGATAAAGCTAGGGGAAAAAAGGAGGAAAGAGAGCTAGCAATGGAGAGTCAGAAAAGGTCGAGACAACATTAATAAAAGAGAAAAAAAACTGTGAATTTGTGGATATTTAATGGTTCAGTTGGCTTTAGTTCCAGTGTTTGACAGTTCTCTCCTCTCTGCTCCTCTAAGAGAAAACAGGCTTCCAGCTGCGTCCAGTAGCCGGCCTGCTGTCAGCCAGAGATTTCCTCGCCAGTTTGGCCTTCAGGGTGTTTCAGTGCACACAGTACATCCGTCACCCCTCTGCGCCAATGCACTCCCCTGAGCCGTGAGTCAACCGTTATTTGGGACCTAACGTATTCATGTTCACATTCAGCTGCTTTTCCTGTTTCTGACTTTCAATTTCCTCCAACAGAGACTGCTGTCATGAATTACTCGGCCATATTCCCATGCTGACAGACAAAGAATTCGCCCAGTTTTCCCAGGTAATTGTGACTGCACATTATTTTCCTTTATTTGGCTTAAGCTGAGTGTAATCTAGATGTATTATCTTTAATAATCCTCAATTTGAACACCTCCAGGAGATTGGACTTGCCTCGCTTGGAGCATCAGATGAAGACATTAAGAAACTGTCAACGGTAGGTTTGCAGATTTCCTGCATTATATGAGATAATATTAGTCCCTGAAGTGTAATTTAATCATATTTAAAAAGACAATTTGTGTGAAGAGGCCTTAAGGTAAAGAACATGCTGAGCTTCATATTGAATTGAGGATTCATTTTAATATCTCAGGGAAACACAAGCTCTGTTCACTGTGCACTAATTGGGCCTTCAGTGCCATCTAGTGGCTAAAGCTAATAACTGCATGAGATGACTTAAAACCTGCTCAAATGCCTTCTTCTCTGGTTCTCTCCTTCATAGTTATACTGGTTTACCGTAGAGTTTGGCCTCTGCAAGCAGAATGGGACAGTGAAAGCTTACGGCGCTGGTCTCCTCTCATCCTACGGAGAGCTCATTGTGAGTGTTATCTCTACGTTCACTCAAATATTTTGCTGCAATGTGTTCTCCATATTCTTTTCTACTTGGTATGCTGAGTGTCGCTGACCTGTCCTTCCAGTACGCCCTGTCTAATGAGCCGGAGTACAAATCGTTCAACCCAGAGGAGACAGCAGTCCAGCCGTACCAGGACCAAACTTACCAGCCTGTTTACTTTGTGTCTGAAAGCTTTGAGGACGCAAAGATTAAGCTGAGGTATATACTGTACATATTACTTTATGATGAATACATTATTGTTGTTGGTGGAAACCTTTTTCAACACTGACATAGTGATGCACCTATCCAATATACTAAATCACTATTAGGGCCAATACTGACATTAATGAGAGGATGGCAGAGATGTTATTGTAAAATTCAGTGTTTCAACTCATTCACGCTGCCAATGAGTCTCTCAAATGAAGATAAAAGTGACTGTGTGGGTTTTAAAGAACAGCAGCAATGTACAAATTAAAGCTACTGTTTAAGCTATTTTCTACTCATAAAAGAAAGTTTTGTTTTACTTTTAAGCTGAGCTGCAACTAACAATTATTTTAATTATCATGTTAATATGTTGATCCTTTTCTTAATTAACCATTAACTTATTTGGTCTAAAAAAGGCAAGAAAAATAGTGAAATATGTGGATCTCTGATTTCTCTGTATTGTGTACTTTATGTATTAGTCTAATACTAAATTTGGTAATTTACTGTGTTAAGTAAATGTATAGACCTCGTTTAAGTTCACCTTATATTTTCACAATTTAGTACAGTTTAGGAATTTTTGTTCCCACCTCTATTTGTTTTGTAAATACATGTTTTTATTATTAATAAATGATAAAGAACTGTATCTATAATTGGCACCATATGAAGGGGATAAAACAAATCACAGCTTAGAGGTATCGCATGGAGTTTTCTTGTAAACAGACTAACAAATTCTCTATTTACATTCAGTGTTACTCACCAAAACACAATGTGCATGCTTGAGGTCTAACAAAGAAAACATTTTGAAAGCTGTATCGTTCACATCCATGATTACTTGCTCGCAGTCTTACATTACGCAGCATTACAGCCACCTGTAAATCATCTAAATAGTGAGAACCCATTGACAGGCCTGTGCATTGCATCAACCGCATGCACAAACACAGACAAAACAGGGACTCATAAAAACATTGCTCCATGGTACCATTAGTGGTGAAAAACTATGCAATGTGCCTTTAATGAGTCAAGAAATATAACAGATGCAGACGATGTCCAGATACTTTTTTCTTATTTGTCATCCATCTGAATCTGTGAATCTGTCTTTCTGATACTAAGCTGCATTCATTTACTCCCACAGGAGGTACTCTGCAACCATCAAGCGTCCTTTTGCGGTGCGCTACGACCCTTTTACCTCCAGCATGGACGTTCTGGATCAGCCCAGTAAGATCCAAAACGCCCTGAGCCAAATGAGAGAGGACCTAAAGACCCTGCACAGCGCCTTGGAGAAGCTCAGCTCATCTTAAGGTCACAAACAGACATTCTGCAGAGATTTTTTTTTGTGCAAGCACAACGTTTGCACTGCTGATACATGTACATGAGATGCACTGTAATGAATAACACATGACAAACAGAAAAATCACAACGTAGACAGCTTTGTGAGGTTCCACGGGGGCCGTTGATTTGTGTATAATGTATTGTGAACATTATGTAAAAAGTAATAAACATTTATTTTCTTGAAGATATCGCCTGAAGTTGTCAATGTTTTGTATTCCAGAGAGACAGGAAAGATAGAAAAGGTGCTGAAGAGAAAAGTGTTGTCTTGTGTTTGCCAGCAGGAGGAATAAGAGAGAGAGAGACTGAACCACTACAATACGGGGCTTGTAGGCCATTTTCTAGCTTTTAATTCCAAACCAACTATTTCCATTTGGAAAATTCTTGGAACCCATTTATCTTCATGTGTTATTAAGCAAAGGGAAGGAGCTAATTATGAATGATTTAAGTATCATGTTCCCTCTGCTGGTCAAGGCCAGAGCCAGCACTGAGGCCCAGCACATCAGAAGGGCCAGGTCACCGGGACCTCACAGTCGACCACAGCACGGTCCGCAGGGCTGCACTGCTGACAGATGCTCTTCTCTCTTTATTTCTCTTTCTCCGTGCGACTGGAGAATTTGGCCTTCAAGGTTTTGACGGACGTCCAACGTTTTGATGTGCACAAAGGCGATAATGCATATCAGAGCCACGCACGTCAAAGCTTTCGCTTGAAAAGACAATTCATCCTTATCTGCAGGACTCATAAAGCATCACCACCATCAACACGGTGGCTGGCAAACCCTCCGATCGGCCACCTTGTGTTGGGAAGCTTTCCCTTCCCATAATTCCACTGTACAGTAAATCAAGCCCTGCTCTGGCCTCCCAGGGAAAGCCAGAGTCGAAAAAATTGTGTGTGAAGCGAGAGAGAGGGATGAACCAAGTGGGGGAAAGAGTGATCTACTGCTTGACAAGTGTGCAGGGACACACACATGCACACTCTCTCTCCAACCAAAAGTCAAACACTTTATAATTTCTTGTATCTCATTCTACATCCAGCGCCCTCAAATCAACAAATCCCCACGAAACCACCGCCAGGATCCGAATCTGCAGAGCGCTAAACAAAAGCAGGTTGCCGTGGCAACAAGGCGACCAGTAAGGGATCCAGCTAGATTCTTGTGCCTCGCGTACTCGCCACAAATCCCAAACGCTGTATCATCCTGACTCCAACCATAAGTGTTTCCTTTATTGATGTCATGGCCATCCCATCCCTCCTCCTCCAGGCTGGAAACAGGGTCATGAGGTTCACTTTGTCCTCAGGCCTGAGAACTCGGAAAGAGAACGATAGGATGAGAGTGAATCTTGTGATTTCTAGCACTTCAAGGCCTGATGAAGAGCTAACAGCTTTATTAAAAGTAAGCAAATCATTTACTAATGCTTTACAAATCAGTTATAACATCATAGTTGGAGTTAACTTGTATAATGAGATAAATTTCACAGTCAGGTTGTCAGATTTGGCATCATCATGCCTGAACAGAAACTGAAACCACAACTTGTGCTGACAGTCTGGAAAAACTATGCTGTAGAAACGCTGCACAGAAGTACTCTAAAATGCAACTCCCCCTAAAAAATGTTTTTTAACATTTGATTTTTGCAAAATGCACATAAAGTTTGTTTCTCTGGTTTCAAAAATGCAAATAAGCATACACAATGTAGACTAATCCTTTGAAAATAACAACTTTTAGAGTTGCCAGGTAGTGAAACATTCCCTTGACTCCTTGATTCCTCCTTCTTATTCATCAACTCTACTGTGTATATATGTTAGTCATTAATAAATGCTCAAATGTCACGAATTTCTGTTTATGGGCTAAACAAACAAACAAACAAACAAACAAACAAGTTGTTAGCGCTACAGGTGGGGGGATGGGTGTACTGTATTTTCTCTTTGAACAGAACCAGACTTGTGAGAGATGAGAAGATCAATTTAATGTCTATGCATGTTGTAAGCTTAATTTAGTCTGGAAAAGAAAGTAAATAAGCATGTTTGCCCAAATGCCGAACTCCTACCTTTGATTAAAAAAAAATACTTTTGGGTTGCCAGGTCACAAAAAGTAGTTGGGTTTATCCTCCTCAAGGAAAACACGTTGTCTTTTTAGCTACCTCTTTAGCTCATCAACTCCACTACAGTTATAAATCTTAGCAATTTTGCTTGTTTATGTGTAAACAAAAAGATGCAATTATGTAAACTAGACTAAACATGTCTTGACTCCAGCTCTGTACTTTACACACATATGAGATTGATATCGATCCTTTCATCACACTCTTTATTAAGAAGGTTGTCAAAAATCCCTTTGGTTTATTGTTTTCCAGAATGGCATTTGCTTTGGTGTTCATCAGGAAGAGTCTTCCAATAAACTGGCATTTATGAATCTATGTGGGTTTCTCACTTTCTATTAAACCATCAAGTCCGTAGTTTAAAAGTATTTAAAATGTCATTAATAAACAGACACATATGCCCCGGGTTTCTAATAAGCCAACAATAAAAGATCACAAGTTGGCTAAAACTATAAATGCTAATGAATTACCTATAAAGGGTTTTAATAATACTCAATCAAGTCTGGAGTTGTAAACATGAAGAAGCTATTAGATTTTAGTCCAGATGTTCTGCAGCCCTTTTACAGGAGGAAAGTGGCCAATAGTAGTTTATTAATGGTTTGTAACTGATCTATAAAGCATTAGTAAACCATTTAATAATTCATTAATAAAGCTGTAAGTTACAATTTCTAAAGGGTGCCTTCAAATTCATTGTACAGCTGCATCGACTGTTTAGATGATCAACAAACTCCACTCAAAACTAGTGATGGAGCACTTTTCAACCAACACTTTTACTCATCAAGATCAACATTATTGCTTCATTCTGGGAAAGCATCGGACAACAAACCGGCCTTGAGATTAAATCAAACACCAGCCTCAAAGAGCTTTAATCTCTTTCTTTGTTTCCCTTCATATCAAGCTCCTCATTATTTTTATTTGCTCTGCTTTTGTTGAGCCCGGGCTTAAAGTTGGCAGAGCCGCAGAAGAATTATCTGAAGAGGAGATTAGGAGAAACTCGGGGAGGATTTTAAGGTGGTCTAGATCTCTCTTTTATCCATTTCAGTTTATTAGTCCACACACCGTCACAAGAGATCAAACTGTTTGTGAGGCACGATCGCTTAATTCAGGTTACATCAAAAAGGTAACATGAAGGCCTCGGGGGCAGTGACATCTGAGGACATGCTTCCAGGAAAGAATAGGCACAAGGTGGGTGTGTAAGATCTCCAAGAAGGATCATATGTTGCAGAAATGAGTTCCCAGACAAGATGGAATTAATATCCTGATGTTATTCTGCTCATCAGCCATCAGATGGTGTCCTTGAGTCACTGGGATTTATAAAGCCACTGAGGCTCATGACTCATATTTCAGAGGAAAGTGTCTCAGTTAGCGATTCCAGTGCCCCTCTGAGGGAGGTTTTATACTCTTTGGAAAACATTCAGTGTGCACAGATGAAAATGGCATCTGAAACTGACATCTCCGTGTTATACGCAGCTGCTCCAGCACCACTTGCACCTAAAGCACGGCAAACGTAGAGAGCAGAGACCACATTGGACTTGTTCAAACAAAAGAGTGGACAAGGAGAGCAGTAGCATGTTATGCTTTGTGGATGGCGGTTAACGCGTCTAGTCCAAGAAATATACGAGGTTGACGAACTGGTTTGAAAGAGTGGAGGTCTCTGAGGCCTATACTCGCTCTCTTCTGTCATGCAGAGGCATCACCGTACAATACAACATAGTGTTTCAGCTGAAATATACATACGCTATAAAACAGCTGTTAGATGCCTGAGTATGAATGCACATTTATCCAACATCAAGAACATCTGTGGAAACAAGTGATCAGCTGTCAGCCAGAATGATTCACCATTAAGTTAATTAAATGATACCCTCTGCAGTGCAGCGGGTGTATGGCTGCCTTGAAATGGAGATGTTGGGTTTCTCACACATGGCCTTTGCAGTGACAGTACAATGAGTTCTTGTGTTAGTGGAGGGCATTATAAGTTCATGCCACATGATCCCTTGTTCTGCAATGTTTGGTCTGTGGAGCAGTGATAATTATCCAACAAGGTAAAGTGATGCACATCTCTTTTCTCTCCCTGCATCCTCTCAAGCTTCTCTTTGCATGCCATGGAGTTGGTGATGACCTGAAATGGCCCCAAACTCCTATTATTCCCAAAGCTTTTCCTATGATCACACTTTTTATAACCACATTCCCTCCTGCAGGGCTTGTCGAACTGCTGGAGTACGGCCAGATCTCATAGTTTCCCCCTCATCCTAACCTCTTTGTGGATTTTGTATGTGCCACAAAAAGTATACAAGACCGTCTAAAGATTCAGGATATTCTTGGTATGATTCAGAATCTGTCATGAATATTGAGAAAAATGAAAAACAGTTAGAGACAGAACACCTGTAGTACAATGATCATGTTGACTGGTGAAGTGGAGAGTTGGCACCGGTGCCTTGATGCATTCCTTTGAACTACAGCTCTCTTGGCAGGACATAACAGACAACTGATGTAACTTACTCTTCAGAGAAAAGAAAAACGAGCTCTTCACAGAGACCAGACCAGCCTGCTGTTTATCTGTAGCTGACCTTAAGTGGAAGACAGAAATAAAAAAGAACAAAGCTAAAGCATGCAGCCAATTTCCATCAAATTCCATACAAGCCCGGCAAATACTCAGAAAAATATTTTATTGAAACATTAACTTGAACAGAAACAGAGGACCTAGTTATCCTTCGTAGAAAGTGCTGTACAGACATTTACATTTCAGTCATCCAAAAGGAAAGTTTTCTGTCGCCACCAATCGCGCAGAGTGGAAGTGTCCGGTGCCAGCTGAGGCCTGACCCTACTGTGGCCGATCCGAGCATCACAGGCTGTAACAACATCAACACGTGAAATCAGATTGGAGCTGTACTGAACATTAAAAACACAAAAAAATATGTTAAAAATGCATCTGACTGACCTGTGGGTGGCCAAGATGGTGGATGAGTAACTGACTACTGATCTTTCCCGGACATCCGGTGGTGGCGAAGAGGTTTTCATTGGCTCGAGACCACCTGAGGTGAGGAACAACATCGCTTTGAATGTCATCACACAATTATACTAATTCTGTTTAACAACTGCTGAGAACCAGAATATCAAAAATAAGAAAAGTATATTGTAAACATTCGACTCTGATGAAAGAAAACATTTTTTAAATACACCTTTTTCAATTTTATTTCTCAGTAGGCAGGGGTTTTTTTTGTCATGAGGACATAAAACCAATTATAAAATTCAATTAATACAATCTGCTTTTTGAAAAATATAGGATATCAGTAAAAAACAAAACTGAAGAGCCTTGCAAGACTTATAAAAAGGCATCAATTTTTCTTACTTGAATAACCGTGCTTTATCCATGTGGGCTGGTCTTTTTTCTTGTGGGTAACTGCAAACACAGAAAAACAAAGTTTAGACACATCCCATCCATCAAACAGCATCAGCACCATACTACTACTTCCCCCACACTCACCTGGAGCGAGTTATGTCCCAGATTAACCAGTCGTTGCCCGCCACAGCGCCAACTTTGATAGTGTTAGTGAGGCACCAGTCCGCCGACATGAGAGGTGACTGGCCGCAGTCCAGTGACAGAATGGCCTGCTGGGTCACCAGGTCATAGAAGCGAATTGTTCCCTTCTTCTCTGCCACCATTAACTGAAGAGGACACAGCATTTATCTTTGCATGTACTGTTATTCAAAGTCACGCACTGAAAAATGATCTCTGCATGCAAATGGACAGGTTGCACTCCAACACTTATGCTACAACTTGCTCTGCTATTTTTGTTGATACAATCTCCCTGCACGAGTGACGGAAATTGACAAAACCTCCAAAACAACATGCAGGAAAGCCTAGAACAGTTATCACAACCAAAATGTGAAGCCTTGTTTGAGTGCCTTGAGTCTCATGATTAGTGAAAAGTTCGAACAAAGCAAACAAAAATGTTGAAATAATTTCCTTTTTTTTGTCTAAACAGAGCAGAAATATTTGGTTTAAGAATGGGCACCCGTCATTCACTTTCTACGTCTGGTTTTACTCTCGGTCTTATTTCAACACAGTTTGGAAGGCTCCATCGTACATGTGATGGCCAGAGGATCCAACAGTCACAAGGGGGCACCAGTCTGTTACTATCTGTCATTCATCCTCCATTGACATGAATGACTTCCAGTCTCCATCAATCTGGCAATGCATGAAGTTGTGCACGCACCGTCAGGCCAGACTCCCACTCCACAGTTTCACTGGAGGATATTACTCAGCATAATTACCATTTTAAGTGGGCAGAATTCGTCTCATTTGACCAGATATTATTATGTTGTGCCATCTAGTGGCCACTTGGCATGAGACAAAACACGTTTAGGTTCCAACGACAAATTTAGATTTTACAGTTAACCTGAGCTCACAACTTTTTATATAGTTGCATAAAACTACTAACTGACCTCAGACCTCCCAATATGAGCATGTATCTGAAACAATCCCCTCCTACCTTAAAGACTTCTTCTGGGTGCCAGCACACACTGATGCCAGGAGAACGAAGTCGTAGAGTTGTATTTTCGTTTCCATCCAGGTCCCACACCCTGTAGAGATAAATAAGGATGAGTATTAAAAATACCAATAAGATAGACACAAGACGAGACAGACCGGTACCTTGTATGATCTAATTTACAAGGACATATTTTACAGATCGTGTCAGATAGCCTCAAGATTTACAACTGATTATTTTATATTAAACTCAAACTGTTGTGGAAATTCTTTGTAAACCCACACAGATATCTGGTTACCATGGCCAACAAACAGGACCCATTTCTCATTAGTAATGTCACAGACAGATAAAAAACTTGATACGTGAACCATTCTTAACCTAAAACACAAAACAAAATCCACTACCGCTTAATGAACAACAAAGATGGGGCTTTGCAGCACAGTTCTAAAAATAGCATAGGAATTTGAGCCACCTTTGGATGCTTACATAATATCTAAAAGAATGCACTTTTCCAAGGTTTCTTTCTCTGTGGTGCTCAATCTAAAACAAAATGACCTAGTTCATTGACCAGAAGGCCAACAATCTAGATCGTGACAGATATAAAAAGGTCAAAAGTTTCTGTTACCATAATCAAAACAATTTCTTTAACAAAAAGCATTTAGTTGATTTCGCCTATGATGCTTTCTCGACAGAATTCAAGCTTAACCTTCCCTCAAATTTGTGGCTCAATACAAGACATATAACTAACAGGGATTTATGGCACACGATGGGGCCAATGATGGACGACATGTTTTCGTCCAAGTCCATGTTTACTCCTAATTTATCTAACTCCTGCCAGTTGTGCGCAAATAATGTACCGGGTCTTTGTGTTTTTCAAGGGAAAAGGGCTCTTTTCTCAGATCTAGGCCCTGAACTGTGAAGACAGACAGACTTCTGCTGGACTCCTCTTACAGGGAAAATGCCAGCTTCACATTACATTGAGCTATGATAGCAGGGGCAGAGAGGGAAACATCACCCTCGCCTGAGTCGGCGTTACGCTTCACTCACATTACAGCAAATGTTTCGCTGTGGGCGGCCCGCTGCCATTCATTTTCTGTGGAGTACACAGAGAGCAGCAGAACTCACGTCAGTTGAGGAAGAGCAGCGGAGAAAAGTTGAACAGCATCCTACTTTATGCAAATGAAACAGACGGCTTTCGCAAGCAAGCGCCAACCTACAATCAAAGCTCGTGTGGGGATTATGACCAGTCTTTATTAAAATAATGGCAGATTCAACAGCTCAATAAGACCTATGATAGCAAAAGCAGAAACACTGTGCAAACATGCACACGGATGTAATGAATCACTTGGATGGAGAGAGCTGTGGTTCCTGAGACCTGGATCTATGGTTAACCACATCTGAACGAGCCCTGAACTAGAAGAAAAGGTGGAGATGGGGACGTAAGGGTGGGGGGGCTGCAAGTGTTTCTGGGAATATAAAACAAACGCTTGTGAAGCATGGGAAGGTGCTGACTGATGAGGTCATGCAGAAGACATCATCTAATAAAGCCCGAAAAGTACCTCCAAAGACCATCTAAATGTGAGCTTGATGTTCTCAGTGGTGTGGTGTAGGGGAGGATATGCCTCATCTCAGATGAAGACCTCAGTAAACACTCAACTTTTCCTGCCTCTTCTCCTCTGCAACAAGATAGAGCCCTGTCGAAACTCTGGGCATCTTTCCTTGCCCATGTGCAGACTCAGCCAGAGCCTCCATTGTGGAACATGAGTGAGGCTAAGAACAAAAAAGAAAAAAGAAAAAAGAAAAAAACCCCAGACCACACCAGGAAAACAACGACTAAACCCTATTCTTTCAGACCACTAGCCAAGCAGAGCTCAATTGCACGCTATACCACCAACGGCCAAACTGTGGTCAACCACTCTACCCTTCAAATGGAGAGCACCGGCTCCCCAAAAAAACATAACCTTTGCCGAACGAGGTGAAAGACATGAGACACGAAAACACGCGTGACCTCCTCCGATAAAATACTGTGTAATTGCATAACTACATCAAGCAATAACACTTGGCTTCCATGTATAACAGGGTTCAAAAGGACATCTGAAGTCCTTTATTGTGTTATCTAAGTGAGAAAACAATGAGGCCACAGCATTGGGGTTTGTCAATGTTTCCCAAAAGTGGAGGAAACGGCAAACGCTGTTAGCGCTGTGTGATCTGATTTACTGTAGAGAGCAGAGTAAATAATCGAACGTGACTGTCTGGAAAGAGAGAAGTGGAGAAGTTGGACAATATAACCCCATCGCAGTGCATCGCCGGGCCACCCTGTGGAAACTTGAAAGTGTATCATTTGTATGTATATTAAAGTTTTGGTGGAAATACATAGATGAAAGTAATGGTTAGTCAATTGAAATAGCTAAAAGTAATGGATAATCAGTTGAAATAGATTACTAAAACTAATGGATGACTGGTTGAAATAAATAGCGAAAGGTCGTGGCTAAACAGTTGACTAAAAGTGGCTAAAAGTACAGAACTTAATGTAATAAACAAATGGTTGAAATAGCTGTAAGTTTTGGATAAGCTAAATGTTTAAGCTGAAACTAGTGAGTTGAAACATATTTCTAAGAGTTATGAATGAACAGTTTAAATAAATAGTAATGGATAATCAATTGAAATCGATCGCTAAGTCTAGTGGATGACTGGTTGAAACAAACTGCTTAAAAAAGGTGATGGCGTAACAGTTTATGTAGATAGCTTAAAAGTAATAAATAAATGTTGGAAATAAATAGCTAAAGGTGATGACTACACTATAAAAAAAACAAGTTTCACCATTTAATTTGTTTGAAAAAAATATAGTTAAATAACATCTAATTTATAATCTCTTCATAAGAACATAAATAAGTAAAACATGACAGGTCTATGGTTCACTTCATCTGATGGGACTGTAGGGGTACATCATATAAAAACACACTGGGATAGAAGAGAGGTTGGAAGCATGGATAAGATATCTAGCTGTTATACTTTGTTTCCCTTACATAACATAAGGGATGGAGAAAAAAAAAACAATGGATTATCGCTGAAAATGGGACAAAATGCTTTGAACGATACACAATGCAGCAGCAGCAGCAGCAGCAGGTGTGCATTGTACCAAGTTCATCTGCGAACTCAGTCAACCTTAAATCCCCTCCACAACCTGCAGTGTTCCCTGACGATCTCTAGGTGGCACATTTCCCCACAGACTCCCTCCGCTCCCATCTATACTGATACAAACGGGTTGTTTAGACTACATGAACCGAATGTAAAACTGCCCTGAGGAAGTGGAGTCTGGTTCCCCACCTAGATGCGTCAGCGTCAGGTTGCATGTTGGCAACAGTGGAGTTCCCACAACTGCAGGGGACAGTGATGACAAAGCTAAGCAAACTTATAGTAGAGGCAACGCTGCCAAACGTAACAGAGTGATGGAGAGGTCATGAGTCTATACATGCAAGCATACACTTCCCACCCTCCCTTTTTCACAGGACCAGTTTCCTCCTCTCATATCGAGGCTCAGTTTGTGTGGGCTGACTGGAAGGTCCTCTCCTGTTAACTTGAGCTATCCCTTGTTCCGCCTCTGTCTTCCTCCTGCGTCCCATATTTTCTCAACATGACAGAGTTTAAATCTTTCAGCAGATGGAGCGCACTACTATTTTCTCTGGCTGGTCAGAAGAGGGAGGGGAAGAGGAGAGTGGGATCGTTCTCCTTTCTGTGCGCTCTCAGACGGTCAAATGTGGCAGGAAAGGGCACTGACCTAGATGGGACAATCACCAAGTATGTGACTGTCAGAGTGTAAAATAATGATAAATAAACAAGTTGTCAGGTTTGAGAAAGACATATTTAACACTGCTTTTAAAATAATATGAAAGCATGGATATGCTGTATCCCAGGCCTGGACAATAAACCGACTTCATCGAATTTCTTCCTGACTTTACAAGTACTGTCATCACAGTTTGCCATAAAATTAAACTACTTGCCATAACAACCAGTGTAATTTAACCAGACTAGGGCTGCAATGAACAGTTACTTTCCTTACTGATTCATGAGTCCACAAAAGAGTAAAAACAAAAGCCCATCACAAGTTCTGAAAGCTCAAAGTGACAGTTTCAAATGTCTTGTTTTGTTTGACTGAATGTTAGAGTCCAAAAAACCAAAGTTATTTGATAATGATATAAAACACAGTTAAAGTAGAGAGTTTATGCGTATAAGAAGCTGGAACCTGCAATTACTTTATATTTTTGCTACATAAAAAGATTGAAATAATTTTAGTTATCAAAATTGTTCACTGATAAAACAGTAACAGATGTGAGTCATAAAACCAAAACAACAAGTTGAAAGACACTAAAAAGCTCCACAGAGCTGAGGGGAACTGCAGAGGCTGGTGAGTTTGTTCCACTACGAGTCAAAAGTTTAGAAACACTTTCTCAGTCGAGTGGATGGAAAGGTGATTCAGTACTTTTAAATTGTACTGTACCTCTTTTATATTATAGTCATTTGACTCCTTGTTCATATAAAATATTGCTAAGAGCACTTTTAAAGCATGTGTACCCTCTCTGTGCATTACTAATACAAGAACAAGTCTGGGTGATGCAACCCAGGTCTGCATGTTGCAAGAGACCCAGCCTCCTAAGGCGGGTGTCCCTGAGGTGACCCTGGCTACTGACACACATTTTCCCTCCTCAAGCATTAATTGAAAAGGGAAATTTGGGGACCTTGTTATAGGCCCCCCTTAGAGAGGAAAATCTTTCTGCAGCTAATTGGATTTCCATATTTAACCAATTAGCTAGAAAAGCTACAAAGCGGCTCTGTGCTTACGCACAGTCACACCGGAGCATGTTGTGCTTAGCATCATGTTTCACTGTGGAAACACAGTCAGGACTTTCTGCACCATTAACAGAGAACAGAACTCAAAATCAGAAGCTGGGAACACACACACACACACACACACACACACACACACACACACACACACACACACACACACACACACACACACACACACACACACACACACACACACACACACACACACACACACACACACACACACACACACACACACACACACACACACACACACACACACACACGGAAATAAAACGGTTTGGACCTGCAAGTGTGGTCATCACTGACGGAAGCAATTTGTTTCCCCTCTGTGGGCTCGAACACCAAATGGTTAATGTAGCTGGTGTGGCCCTCCATCACCTAGGCAACAGTATAAAAAAACAGTATGTAAAACAGCAAACACATGATCAATAAACTGTTAAAGCGAAGATTTTGTAAAAAAACTTAACTGTGTGTACGGCTACATTTCCTGTATCACTAAGTACCAAATGTTAATGCTAAGTAGAGAAAGTTTGATGCCAACTGACAAGGGCAATTCTGGCCAATGTGCTCCAGATGTTGCTCTACCTTGACTTCATGCCTATCCTGAAGATCAGAAGTCAACAGGCGTAGCTTTCTGTCAGCTGCAGCGGTGCAAAATCTACGAAGAGAGAGAGAGGAAGAGGAAAAGAAAGAGGATATAAAAATAAAGAAAGAAAGAACATCAAAACAGAGTCAGACTGTATAGACCCAATGACAGATGACATCTCTTTCTACATACATGCCCGCAACCGCCTAGACTGACACCTCTGGATGAGACTGTCAGTGTGTGTGGTAGGAACTTGGACAGCGATCAGTAGAAATGCTGCCAGGGAGATTCTAATTGCAAGCTAAGATAAACACGGAGAAAAACAAGATTCCTCACGCCATTTACGCATGTCTCTGTTCAAAGCCTGTGCAGAGCCAGGCAGAGGACTTTCCCTCTAATCAGTCCTAGTATATACCAGTGCCTGCAATTATTCACACAATTACACTAACTCACTTATGACAAGAAAAACACACACATATCACCAGAATAAACAGACAGCGGTTCACACATTTTCAGTCGCAGGCACAGATGGATTTTGGCATGATGTCACTACAAACACCCTTAACGTGCTTCGGGGTATTACTGCTACAGTAGATTAGATTATATTAGGATAGACCCTCTAACCCTACAAATTAATGTTGTACTTTGGAATAAAGCATGGAACACATTCTGGACGTTTTGGCTTTTTTGTTAAGCTTAATGTCAAAGCCATTTACTGATTGATATCCAATAATCCTGCTTAATAAAATTAAAGTCGCTATTAAAAAGGGAAATGCTAATAAACTTCAGAACCACTGAATTTAAGTTTTGTTGTTGTGTTGTGATTTTAGGGACAAGAGTTTGAGCTTTTGCATGTGACATTACCCCAATGTACAACTCCACACAGGCCTAAAAACACAAAGTCAATGCTAACTGTGCAATTCTGGTTCAAGGGTACAACTTCTAGTTTGAACCTCACTCACACCCAAAGTCCCCTGTTCAATTCTGGCTGGAACCACCTGCAACGGGGGAATTTGGGGAATTTTTTAGCTTGAAAAACTACAAATAAAGAATCGGTTATCAAAGATGTAGCAAAAATAATTTTCTAATCGATTATGTAATCATTTGACTAACACTTTCAGCTTTTTTGATACATGCTTCTTGTTGACTGCTATGAGTGTAAAATGTTAAAGACATCAAATCTACTGACAAAAAAGACCGCACGTTGTCACATTTGAGAAGCTGGATTAAGAAAACTTTGGCATTATTCCTTAAAAATGACTAAAATGATTAAATCGATTGTCAAAATAGTTGCAGATTCATTTGTTGCAACTGATTATTGGCTTAAAACAACTAATTGTTGCAGCTCTAGACGGAAAACTCTGTATATTTAGTAATGTGTGGGGTGTTTAGTCTTCTTCAGGTCTCATCCCTTTACAAGCGGCTGTGTTAGATGGTGGCGGCGCTGCAGCTCGAGCCCCCCTCTCCTCCCCTCATCTCTCAACTCTCTCTCGCTGGGCCCCCGCTTGAGGCAAGCCCGTGAGAACGTTGTACTTTTCCTGGAAGGCACAGCTACGTGCAGACCAAAAGAGGGATGGAACCTGAGTGGGTAGTCATCAGCGCAATAACATGTGCGCACGTCACAGGGCTGGCTCGAAGGCCCTCTGGAGTAAACCACAGAAGGCCAGGAATTATCGCTGCCTTTCCCTTTCAATTACAGAAAGCCTAAACACCTCCGGAGGGACCGCGGAGCCTTCCCATCCACCTCTCAAATTAAGAGGAAACTCTTGCTTTCTAACAATCTACAGTTAGGCTACTTCCCCTCCTGTCCAAGGCCACCTGAAATAACTTGGCTCACATCCTGGCAGCTGCAGTGTGACAGTGAGAGGCGGCGATGACTACTTTCACACAGCGTGGCTGCTGTGCTTTCTCTACAGCTGTCTCTTGTTCTGGTCACAAGAGGAATGTGTTTCAGTAATTTTCCTGTTGTGTTAAAAGACACGGACGTCAGGTTGTTATGAGGGAATGAAGTACTACAGCTTGACACCTTCTAATCCTGTAACAATGCTCTGATGATCTCTTATATAAGCAGAAGCACTTGAGCTGCAGTTTTCACACCATAACAATCTTACATTAAAAGGTAAAAAATGACACTGATTAATGAATAAGCACACTTCACATGGATGGCACTACTATGAACTTTCTGTTACTGGAGAATTTGGGATGTTTTAGCAAACTTTTAAAAAAAAAAAGTTTTTAATGCAGTTTTTTTTCTCTCTTTTTTGTGAAAGCTGAATAATTTGAATTTTAGGTTGCCAGCTGGAAGGCATTCAGGATTTAAGGCAAATAAATACATTTTGTGAAAGGGATAATGCTGATTTGCATTGGTAGGTATATTTTTGTAGCTTTGTGCATTAAAATTGATTTTCAAGTCTATTAACACACTGTGCATGTATATTGACAAGTACCCTTTCATTTGCGTTCTTTTTCAACCACAATAGGCCACTTTCAAGTATCATTTTTTTGCCTCTTGGACAACAGAGGATCACTTGAGCAGCCAAAATGCCCTGCTGGTTTTCTCATGTGTTGCTCTGGCTTGACCAAGAGTGAATAATAGCAGTAAAACAATTGGTATAGTGTGTCACTGAACTCAATATGCCTTAAATTACATTGTGTCCTTTGCTATTTGCTATTTAATGCTGACACAATATATTTTGAACCCTGGTTTTTCCAATTTCTCTACAAGGTGCTCTCAAATTGAATAAAGTCATTTACTCTGCAGGGGTAATCTGAGGTTTAATTGTTAATAATCAATTGTTGCTCCTTTTCACAAGAATGCGTCAACACACAAAAAGTGTACCAAGTGTGTCCTGTGTAACATGCAATATGGTGGGGATATAATCTTAATAGTAACTGGCCATACCTGATAGTGGGTATCCTGTCCAGGTGGGACTCTGGGCTCCAGGCAAGAGCATCGACTCGCAATTCATGATGAAAAGCACGACGAACAGTGAATTCAACTCCCTCAATCTCCATATCCTCCTCCTGTGGGAACATGTGTGTTTTTAGAGAGAGAAAATAAAAAAAACTGGGCTTTAGGGGGGAAAAAAACAGGTTGTGTGAAGGTGCATCTCTCACCTGGAAGAGACAGGTTCCCACTACCACATACTGGTTTCCACCATAGGCCAGGAGAGAGGCAGGAGTACCAGAACTGAAAGGACTGAATTCCACCACATGAACATAGTCCTCGCATGCCACTGTGTAGCTGGGACTGCGGCTGGAGTCCTCCTGCATGCTGTGTGTCCTGGTGCGGTCGGCTTCAAATCAGAAAACTGTATAAAATCAGAATGAAAGCAGGACAGAAAGCAGTTAGTCTCACGTTTGGTGCAATTATCAAAACAAATCCCCTTCATACTAAACAAAGCTAGATACTGACTTCACATTAATACAACAGGTATCTCTTTCAAAGCATGTCTCGTTGCATCAATGTGATGAAATACATTTCTGTCTGGTTATTTTATATATAAACATTTTCTAAATAGATTCTTCAGAAGACTTTTATTATAATCATGACATAAACCAGCATATCTACAACAGAGGATTCAGCCAACATTAGCAACTCCTATCCTGAGCAGAACCACAAGTACTCCTTTTTGTAAGGACATCACAATATAAGGAAATGTTTTACATTTTATATGTTTACCTCCAATTTTGAATTATATCAGCTGTGCTAGGGCTAAATTAGAGGGTCACAATCAGAAACAGGTTGATTGCCAAATAGGTTTGTACACACAAGGCTTGCCTTGATGTTGTAGTGCGTGAGAGTCAAAAATATAAAGAAAAATGTAATAATCCTAAATAATATGAAAAGGGAAATACATACATTTACAATGAAAAATATATTCTCAGACTGCACACCACCCGACTGACTAGCACCAGGATTAAGACTCAAACCATACACCACTCACTCACAGTTAAAAAAAAGACTGACACTGCACATGTAAAACAGCATGTACTTGTGTTTACTTTACCTTACTATGTAAATGCCAGGAACATTGCACACATGTACATAATCTCAGTATGTTCTGCATACTGCACATTTATATATTGCAGATTTATTTACACAGTGATCCAGTTTACTGTATATAGTATTTTATCTATTTGATCCTACTTTGTCTTATTCATTGTTCATACTATTTTTAGTATACTTTCACCCTTCACTGCTACTTTTTCCCCACTTGGCAGCTGTGTAAATTTGAATTTCTCCCAAGGGGGATCAATAAAGATACATCTTCTGCAGCTGTCAGACTGTACAACCAGCACCGCTCCCAGTAAACTAGTGATGTGTCGTTCGCGAACGAGCCGGCTCTAAGAGCCGATGCTTTGTAGTGAACGAGAAGAGCCGATGCCCGTCGGAGAGAGCCGAATCTTCAGCCTCCTGCTCGGCAGTCCGTTTGGCTGAGAATCCATGCAGGCAGGGGCCTGCCATATATCATTATGTAAAGAAGGAAGGAAGGCAGACACTCCAAAGACAGTGAGTGTAGTGGTACAGGCCAGATACACACAGCAGAGACAGAGGAGGATTTGAGTGCAAGCATGTCGATGTGTTCAGTTGTTCTGTGTTCAGTTCAAGGTTTTTCAGGTGTTTAAAAGTTTGATTCAAATGTTAAACAAAAGTAACTGTATTTTTTGTAATTACAAAAATGCATACAAATAAGGCTTTTATGAAAACACTGAATGAAAACTTGCTTGCCAATACACAAACCATTCATAATTGCTAAATCAGGCTAAAATAGAACGCTCAGAGTGATACTAAATGAAGAGCCGTTTGGGAGCCGCAAGAGCTGGCTCTTCTAAGGGAGCCGAGCCAAGTCTTCTTTCCTTTCATCTTTCCTTCCCTCTTTTCCTCCCTCCTTCCGTCCATCTTTCCTTCCTTTTTTCTTCTTCTGTCCTTCTTCCCTTTCTTCCATATTTTCTTGTCCTTTTTCCATCTTGTTGTAACTAATAATCTGTAACCTATAACATCTCCATAGTAATCTATTACATTTCCATAGTAACCTATTACATCTCCATAGTAACCATCCCAACCCTGTTTACAGCTAATGAATGGAAATATTAGGAAATGACTTCCCTATTTACAGTTAAATGCCTCATATTTGGGATATTTGGGTACACTAATACTTTCCTATGATGTGTATATTATCTTCTGTGAACTGATGTTAAACCGGCTCAGGGTTAATAACACGTGTGAGCTGACATTAAGGAGATAAACGTGACAGCTAACGTAACTAGCATTTAGCCAGGCACAAGTTTATCTTAACCTCTCATTCCTCTCGTTTGACGCTCCGTTTGACACTTAGATCATTAACGTGTAATTACATGAGTCTCGTATATTCCGGTTCAACACACAGCAGTGACTGATATACATTACCACCTTAATTTTTAGCTGATTCGTTGAATTGAACGATCCGCGCGTTGGAGCTGTTGTCACTCTTCTTCCTGGTACGTCACGGATTGTACCATTGAGTCCAAAATGTGAAGGGGTTGCTGTGCCCAACGTGTACAAAAACCCCGTCTTTTTCGCAGAGTGTCTCCATTTAATTTAAAGTAAACTGTTTTAATTAAGTCAAATAATTAATGATAGCGTTCAGAAATGTAAAAAAATTGTTTGATATGAGATAAATATCGCGTGTTCAAGGACGGCTCCCACCGTCTGGCTTATCTCATTTATTTCAAGCTGATTGGTCGAGAGGCGGTGGACGTCACGGGCAATTTAAAAATTCAAAACAGCTGCCCTCCGTCGTGGACGTGTGTTGTTGTTGTTGGAGCCGACTACAAAAATTAGAGGTTTGCATCGTTTAATCAACATTGTTTGTGATTTATTACATCGATACACTTAGCAAAGTCGTATGTTTACGCATGTGGTTGGGAGTGACGTACAGTTAAGCTGTTAAATGGAATAAATTAATGTTGAATTAAAGTTATGTGCCACCCAGGCCTCTTTTCAAGACGATTAGACCATAAATCTTTGCACCCCGGTCACAGATTACGTTTGTACTTTGTTTTTACCTCACTTTATTTTTGCCCCTTCAGAGTTAATTTGCCTTTGCCTGATGCACTCAAGTAAAAGGGAAATCTACTCTAGACTTAAGTGATTTCACATGTTTATCTTTGAGTCAGTAATCCACGTTTTGCACAAGTTTCGACTGAAGTGTTGTTTTGTTTGTGTGTGTGTGTGTGTGTGTGTGTGTGTGTGTGTGTGTGTGTGTGTGTGTGTGTGTGTGTGTGTGTGTGTGTGTGTGTGTGTGTGTGTGTGTGTGTGTGTGTGTGTGTGTGTGTGTGTTGTTATAAGGGTAACAATGGAGACTTCAGGAGATCATTTAAAGCAGATGGTGAAAACCTTCAGGAGAGAGTGCCACAGGATTTTACAGTCAGAGAGGACCACCATTCATGGAGCTGATAGCATGCTGATGGTGCTGCAGCTGGCCATGGCAGAAGTAAATAAACAGGTAACAGTTCAGTTAGGTTCAAAATCCTTTTGCTCAACCCTCAAGGGCCAATCTGAGAGTTTGAAAACACCAATATGCACAATTCATCCACACTCAAAAAACAATCTGGAAAAACGGGAAAAAAGAGCATTGCCAATCCCTAGTTGACCAACAATATCCAACACCAAGAGCCCCATTATATCAAAAAGAGCATTTATTAATCTACACACAAGGTTAACTTAACCATTTCTTGGACTGTGGCTTTTCACAAGTCAAATAGCTTCTGAATAAAAAATATACTCTTTTTATACACTTTTTTTTTTTTTTACATACTGTAAATCCAAAACACATTTCTGGTGGTGTATGCTTAAAGTAGTCATAAAGGACCTGTGTGGGGTCATTTATAACCTTTTATTATCTAAATTTTGAAGGCATATTCAGTATGAAGCTCTGCAAGTGTACATTTGTGAATGCTAATAATTTAAAAGCTGAGGTTATTGTCAGTAAATAAACGAGAAAGTGAAAATACTTTTCAATGAAAAAGGAATAACACAATGTCAGTGTTCTCCTATGTACTTGCTGTAAGTAATCTGCCCCGTGTGTATGAGCCCAATCCACATCATCATCATCATCATCATCATTTCAATTGAACCATCAGGCTGACTGTCATCACGTCTATAACTGATGACATTACCGCAGATTTCCGGCTGAGTCCGCTCATGGCCCATTTTTGTAGGAGAAGGTCTTTCTGCTTTTGAACTGATTGGTTCCAGGCCGTCGGTAATTATGGCTGCTGCTTTCACTGTTTTCTCTCTTCCTGTGACAGCAAAGCGGAGAGTTCAAAGTGGATCTGAGTGATGTCCTGATGGCCTGGAAACACTTACTGTTACACAAACTTCACCTGCCACCCCCCAACTCTGCACGCCTGGAGAACTATGATCTCATCCTGGAAGCATACGAATCCTTCCTCAAGCGCTCCAACTCTGTGGACCTGGTTGATATCCTCTCCATGTATAAACAGCTGAGAGTAGACTTGGACCCAGACAAGCCTGTGAGCCAGGTGAGTCGGAGCTGGTTGAAATCAGACTGATTATGTTGATTGTGGTAGATCAGATTGGCTACTGAGTTAGAGATAAGGCCGATTAATTTATCTCTCTGATTATGTTTTTTATTTTCTTTTGCCAAGATCCAGCTGTTTGAATTCTTATCAGGCAACACAGAGATCTTAGAAGTACCTGACCCCTCAGTCCCGTCAACACCGTCTGCTAGAGACAGGCCCTGCAGCTCACAGGTACTGCTTTTATACTCTTTCATACTAATAAAAGGTGCAATATGTGCATAAATGGCCACAAGAATCGCCCTTTTTCCTCATATAAAAGTTTTTGTTGTAATATGAAATGCATTTTCTCCCGCTGGCAATAATCCATGCATTGACTTCTCCAAAATTCAGCATACTTAATTCCTGTCTGGAATCCACCCTGCTCTTATTGACAGGAACTCTAGATCATATCACTTGGATTTAAGAGTGCAATGTGAATTCAATTACTGGGCAGATGTTTAAAACACAACACAATGTGTGGCTGGCCAAGAGCTTCTGTAACAGTCTCTTTTCTCCACTTTTCTCTGTCACTTGCAAATTTATGAGTTTTTGGTGGAGGCTCGCTGCTGCTACACTACCAGCTAAGGGTGACGTAATTTTTCTTTTTTTGGGAGTTTAATACGAGCTGTCAGTTGCTGTTACTCAGGCAGTAAAGCTACTGTCCCCTTTTTGGTAGTTGATAAACACAACCTGGACTGGCATCAAGCCAAAGGGTTTGTTTTCAGCCTCCAACCCAAAATGGCTGTGTATTCTGTCTTTTATCAATAGGTGAAAATGGCAGTGAGAAGGGTTTTCTGCTCCTATCTGACTTTGCTCGTGAACTCCAAGAATGACATGGCCGTGGCGCTGACTCTAGACGTCCCCAGTCGCGAACTCGGACGACAGACATTTACAGACTTAAAGCACGCTTCACTTAACAACAATACTTCCCTCTTCTTGGTAAGAAACATCCACACTAGGCATTCTTTGAGGCTTTAGTGATGATGTATTCGCTCTTTACATAACATGAAAACCAAAACTCTGACTTTAAAATTGGAGTAATCCTCTTTGGTGCATTTGCAGGCTGTGACATCTTTTGTGAGGGCCATCCAGCTCGGAGGGAAGGGCTACGCTCCAGCTCAGTCTGACCCACTGAGGAAACATGTCAAAGGCCTGTCTGACTTTGTCCAGTTTCTAGACAACCTGGAGGAAATACTGGGGGAGATTCCTGACCCAAGGTACACAATACAGTGTAATCCAGGCTTCCACTTGCTCCCTGTCTTTCTGTTGCTTTTGAGGTAATGCCTCCCTGCTTGTGACAGAATCAGCTGTAAAAGTTGGGAGGCATGAATGTGCTCCCTTCAGAGCTAAGCTGTAAATTCCCAACGGATTCCAGTTCAGTTTTGAATTAGAGTAAAAGTGTCACAGAGTTGCAGCTCAAATATTAGACTAAGGGAGAAGTATTGAATGACTCAAAACTCGAATGACTCATACAAATGACTCATCTTTTACTGTAAAATATATATTTTCATGTTTTTCACAGATTATCAAGCCATTATACATTAAATGAATAGATTCTCATTTTAAGAAATGCATGTTCTTGCCAAGGGTTAGATAAGAAGATTGATAGGACTCTCATATCTGTCTGTTAAGAATGAAATGACAGCAGCAGCCGATTAGTTTAGCTTAGCATGAGGACAAGAAGCATGAAGCTGGCTTGGCTCTATCCAAAGTTTTAAAAATGTTCCTACCAGTGACTCTAATTTGAACAACATTCAACACGTTATATCTTGTTTGTCAGAGACAGGTTAGCGGTTTTCTCCACTTCCAGTCTTTATGCTAATCGTCTGCTGGCTTTAGCTTCATATTTACCATACAGACAAAAAAGTAAAAGTATTACAGGGATAAAACACGCCTACAAGACTGTAGCTTTTGTTGTTATTCTTTTCCTTCAAAACATTTCCAAAACACATTAAGATGATCCTAACTGACACTAAAAGCACCCTTCTGATTGAAATTACTGCTGGTGGATTCACAGTAGTACTGTTAGCGTTTTTTACTGTATAACTTTTTTTTTTTTTTGTGTCCGGGAACCTACTTTGTAATATAATATTGCATCTGAGAGCCAAAAAAGATTAGACGGCATATTTGGACCACCACACGGCATGGAGACTTCTAGGAACTAATCAGTCCTGGTTTGTTCTAGTGACGCGATGCCTGGTGCAGGAGACCATCAAGCCACTTAGAGCTGTTGCAATATTCCTGTCTGTGGTCCAGTTCAAAATCACTGAGAATTACAATATGCATCTGAAAGTAACCAAACTGACATACAGTACTGCAATGGTTTTTGTCTTCAATGTAATTTTCTCCATTTACGGCTAAATATCAATTTAAACATGTCAAGATTAGGTGGATTGTAGTCTTTACGCTTTCTGAAACATATTATTGGTCGCAGTCGTTTTTTCCCCCCTTGTTTCTAATATCTTAAGTCATGCATAAATCACTAGTTTAAAGTAGATAATCGTAAACAACACAAGACTGACAATCTGATGATGTTTTCCATTTCAAATAATACATCATGAAAAAACGCTGCAATTAATTGATTGTAGTCTTAATCTTATGTAATCATATTTCATCTCCAGAGAAATCATACAGCAATTCCCAGAATAGTTGAGCATGCTTCAGTATCTGGCAGGGACTGAAGTCAAATACAATGAATCTCATAATTTATTATTGAATGGGATTTGCTTCACTTCTTCCTGCAATTCAAATTCAGGTTAAATAATTCAGTTTCCTCTCCTCAGTTTCTGGTGTGGTCCATTCAATTTTCATGAATTTGATTTAAATTCAGAAAGCTGAACTGATACCGGTTGGCGTATTTTACAGCCGAAGCACTGGAATCACACCTGTGATCATAAAATCCACCTGTCCCACTGCAGCTTATTATTTCCTTCAAAACCCTGTAATGACTCCCATCTAAACTTCTTCTCGTGATAACATTTGAATTGCTAAAGCATGTTCATCTTCGCTACATCAAAGCCTGTCTTTGTTAACTAACGTGTTCCCTGTCTGGTGTGCTTACTTTGATGAATTATCATCAAATCTGGAGCTCCACAGATCATTCTCCATACCATTACAGATTATTTTGGACATGGAAGCCTTTTGGCACCACAACAGAAGTGGTTATCAGAAATGATTTAGCCATTCAATCATGAGAGGGTCGAGCGTGAAGGTGAAGCTGTTGAAGGCACCCTTTGTAGCAGTCCCAGTAGCGACTCTAGCTCCACTCGGTCGAGCCATAACAACACATTGTGATGTTTGTGTAGTAGTGGATTGGGTTCTCACTGCTCTTCAGAGAGTTCTCAGTTCATGCAGGCTGATGAGACTCTGATGAACTCGGCCAACACGTGTCTTTCAACAGTCTGTGCCTTTACACTCTCAGTGGAGTACTGTATTTCCTCATACAAACACCTACTATGGAGAGTTCAGGGCCCCTTGTTCAGTGAACATCTGTTTTCCCAAATGATTCTGTTACTGAGCCCCGCTCCCTCACACCAGAGCTGGGTCAGGGTTAGACCACCGCCTCGCCACCTTACTGCGTCTTACATGCTTTAATGCACATGCCTGTTTAGAAATGTACAGAAGTGATATGTTGCTATGATTTTTGGACACGCAGTGCAAGACAATATGTGAGCATGGACAAAAATCTCCCCCAAAACTATAAAGGAAAAAAAAAATCCTGGAGTTCTCTGCTGACAGTCCATCGGTGAGTGCAGTGACAGTGCCCAGGGTGACTTTAACAGGGATTTGGAGCATATTTTCTGCTCCATAACTGTTAACATTGGCAAAGCTGCGTTACAATGAAATAAAGCTCAACTGGATGTTAACACCGAAACAATTACTCTGAGCCCTTAAAGTCAGTGTCCAATTAATTGAAAGTGAAGCTGCAGTATATCTTTTGAAGGCATTCAGAGTAAGGCCCTGGCTTTTCTTGGTTTTCAGTTTTAGGAGAGAGTTATTCATGTTGGCAAATATTGGCTGAACTCTTGAACACTATTAATTCCATCCAGATGAAAACGTGTGTGCGTGTATTTGTGCATTCAGCAGAAGAAAGAGTCAATTCTTCTCCAAAACAAGTTTCCCCTCTACCTACAAAACAATACAGCTCTCCCAGCAGATGTCATTGTGATCGACACTGTGCTTAAATCTCAGCGTCTGTGGAGCCAGGCTGGTGACCGCCATCAGGACAGCGCTGGTGAAGGGACGCAGCAGTGGGGATCCAGTGTGTGCTGCAGCTGAAGAGACTGCAAAGGAGCTGAAGGAGAGGATCTGCCAGATCCACCAGATCCAGAATCAGACTGCTAATGAAGGCAGGACGGGGATAAGCCCTGCCAGGGTAATGTATAGCCTCTGCTCTCCAGCCAACGAGCTAAAGTTTTGGCTTTCTCATGTCTCGTGAAGTCTATACTTTGATGGCGAAGCCACTTCATCTACTTTGACTTTCAGCTGTGTGAGCTGACAGTGCACTAACTGAAGTTGTGGTGTTGTTCTTCTCCAGCCAAAGGCTTACGCGGTGAATCACTCCACTGCATTCGGAGGTCGGGACACCATCAAGGTCCTCATGGCGCTACTGGATGAAGAAGCCTTGACTCCTCCGTGTAAGAACAAGGCAGACCTGCTGGGTGAGGACCAGCCCGTCCTCAGTGGAACTGAGGGGACGTGTGTCCTAATGTTGTTCAGGTTGGTCATTACAGTACAAACTGGGGTTTCATTTACTTTTGTATTTCTAATATGGCAGTTTATATATATATATATATATATATTAAGGCTCACAGTGATATTTTATCAAGATTTTAAGGGCAGTGGCTGAAATATCTCAACAACTACTGGACAGATTTAGATCAAATACTAAACAGACATTCATGATCCTCATATGAATGAACCCTACTGACTTTAGAGAGCCCAACTCTTCCTGTAGCGCCACCAGCAGGTCAAAGTTTTCACTTATCCAGTGAAATATCTCAACATCAACTGGGTGGATGGCCTCTGACTTTTTTAAGTAGGGCCACACTTGTGGGTGTGAGCGAAATGGCTTGGGTGAATATTAGATGAATTACCATGAAATATGGCCCAGACATTTACATCCCCCTCAGAATGAACTTTGGTATCAAACACAAATGTCAAGTATTTGCTAGTTCCAGCTCCTCAAATGTGGATGAATAATTGTAAAATAAATATTGTTGGGTTTTCGATGGAGTAAAATAAGATATTTGAATATGTCACTTAAAGATTTAGGAAATTCGGATGGCCAATTTCTGTATTTTTTTTTTTACATTTTAGGACATCTTTCACTTTTTGCTGATACTTGATTAATAAGTAAAACAATTGACAAATTGATCTCTAATAGAAATGTGATGATCTAGCACAACTGCAGCACCAACATCTGCATCATTGTTCTCTTGCAGATTTCTTAACATTGGACATTAGATAAGGAAATGCATGCAGAGTGGAAACAATATTGCTTTTACCACCACCACCTCTTGTGGCGCACTATCATTTTGCAGCATTGTACTATCTTTATAACATGGAGCCTTATGCTAAATGTTACATTATTGTCAGAGGTGGATGATTTGATGGCTGTATCCAATTTGTTGCAAAAGGTCAACATCGGCTCAGTCTAGTGAAAACATCTCCCACATGTTGAAAATATGAAGCAGCAGTAAAGAGAGAGCAGCATTTAAGAAAAATGTGGGCAGATTTCTTGGTAAAGTGTGACCATGGTAACCTTCTCACTTTTTTATAATTTATAAACCTCTTGTCTCTGCCTCTCATTGTGGCTCGCCTCTCAGATCCCCTGAAGTGTCTACTGGATGTTCTCCAGAACCCCTAAAGAACCGAGTCCAGAGCCGGCTAGACCTGCTCAAACCCAAGGTAACATTTATTTGCTTAGCTGAAGCTCACATCTTAACTGACTTCCACCGTTCCCGTTTGCACAGCTGTGTTTTAGCTCTTAGTGTTGGTTTGACTGTGCTGTTTAAATCCGTGGCATAAAACTACTTATTCATAGGGGATTCAAACCATTAACCAATCCTGATGATAAGTTATCCTATTGTCAGGGCTCAGATCCATTTGCTTACAGTGCACAATGAAGCATTATGTATATCTGATATCGATATCTCTTCCTTCCTTCCTGGCTCAGCTGTTTTGTCACTTTACCTTAATGCTTCTTGGGGTCAGAGTGAGACAATCTGACTGATTTTTGGCAGATTCTCCTTCTGCTGGATGTTAATTTTTGAATAGTTTGACTACACACTTGACTTTGTGTGCTATGAGGATTGTTTCATCAGATACTTTGCAGGTATCATAACATACACTCCGATACTGCTGAGTCACCCCAAAAAATACTGACGAAACCAGCTTTAGATTTTAAGGTTGGACCGCTTTTAACATGAAGTAGCTCCGCTGTGTGAACTCTTTGTGAAACATGTATGCCAAACACATTTTGTGAAATGGCTCCTTTATTTGATTGCGCTAGCAGATGTCATTTTAGCTCCCCACAATCTGGCTGCCTTCCTGTTTGAGTGCGCTGTAATGGTCCCTGGGCAGCTCACCGCTTCCTGAACTCGGTGAGCGGAAGCTTTCTGCATCAATTTCACTTTGAAGATGCCATATCAGTCGCGTAACTCGACTAGCAAGGGAAACTTGAAAGGTTATTGTTTCCTGTTGTCTGCTGAATGACTTTATCCCAGACTTCTCCAGCAGTTTCATCATGCACTGACGTCAACTGGCACACACAGAAATGGACAGATTTAGTTTCTGCTTTTGGGACAATTCCAAATCTTTCTCTCAGTGCCACAGATGATCCAAACAGCAATGAAAAAAAAAACTTGAGCTAAAAACTCTTTCATGCCAGTTTAATGTTGCTCCTCTGTGATGTTATCAACTTTTGATGATATGATAATACTATATACATTTATTTCAGAGCGATTCCATCATTCTCTGGTGGTAATAAGGCACACCTGTTACCCGTTCTCTCGTCTATCACCTGCATATGAGAACACAATATCTGAGAAATTGCTTGCACCTGCTTTTGAAAGTATTATCAGGAATGTCTTGGTCATGTGTCTCCAGCGTGGGTCAGGCGGTGTGCAGGAGAGGTTATTTGAGGACAGCTTTCCTCAGAGGAATGAAGGCCGTCTAACCACACGGTGCCACGTTGGGCTCCCACCTGTTGTAATTGGATTAGATGTTCCCCTTCAGTCATAGGCTGTGTCTCAATTCAGGGGCTGCATCCTTGTAAGGACGCGGTCTTCGACGACCGCATGCTATTGAGGAACCTCAGAAGGATGCATCAACCGTTGTGAAATGGGACGGTCTAGCCTTCGATGCATTTCCTGGTTGCGTCACCAGCTGTTCCCGCCCATAAGACGAGAAAGGCAAACACAGAAGAAAAAACACACAGAAGTATAAGACAAACAGAAGAATGAAGACAAAACGAAGAAAAACTCAACGGAAGAAAGAAGAAAAACACATAAGAATAAGACAAACAGAAGAAAGAAAAAGTGGTGGTGGTGGTTGGAGATGTTACATATTTTATTATTTTTTAGTTATTAGAGTATCATATAATTTCATTATTATAACAAATATTTCAAATACTACCCATGTTATTTAAAGAAAATAAAGAAAAGAAAAGGAAACGGATATTTATTTTTGCCACCCAGTGGATGATGAGCAAAGCAACACTGCTTGACCCAAGATACCGAGGGGACCACATAAAGCCGCCTGAGCTAAGTGGTCCACTTACCCTAGTGGTCCACTAGGGTTGGTCCATCGGACCAACCCTAGTGGACAGTGGAGACCAGACCCCCAAACACCCTGAATTGGCCTGGTGCACAAGATGGCGTCTCTTAACTTCCGGGTGTTCCATGGTTGGCACGACTGTTTCCGGTTGTAGTGGAGAAGCAGGAAGAAGTGGATAGTTATGGCGCTTTTCCACTACACAGTTTCAGCACGACTCGCCTCGGCTCGCCTCGACTCGGCACGGTTCCTTTTCCATTACAAAAAAGTACCTACTCAACGTGGGCGGGGTCGTCATAGCACGGCTCCGCGAAACTGCCGTGACTTCGTTTTATACGCGACACAAAACACATAAACAATGGAGGACATTGAGGCGATGGTGTACTTGCTGCTGTATGAAGCTTTCTGTCTCACACAAAGCAAGAAAATTGAGCCGTATGGCTGTAACTATGGTTGTAACGCTGTTATCGGTATTTAAAAATGCCGGGTTTGATTCTTGTGTGGGACGGCTCATGACTCTTCCAGCGAAAACTACCAATCAGCGGCCAGCAGTGTGTCGACGTCACATTTTAGTACCGGCTTGGCTCGCTTGGAACCTCACCAGAGCAGGTACTAAAAAAGGACCAGGTACCAGGTACTTTCCCTAGTGGAAACGCAAAAAGAACCGAGGCGAGTCGAGGCGAGTCGTGCTGGAACGGTGTAGTGGAAAAGCGCCATTAGATAGTTAGATAGCGAAAATTAGTGTTTTTAAGATTAAGGAGAGGTTGATATATCAACGGCAAGAGAAGAAAATGTCTCTTCATTGTTGTGTGCCTCGATGTGCTAATTCGTCGAGATACAACTCGGAAATTAGTTTTCATCGATTTCCAATCGATCCTGAGGTACGGGCTCAGAGGCTCATTAAGATCCGTAGAGACCAATTCAGTCCCACCCAAAATACTCGCCTCTGTAGTCGGCATTTCCAGACTGGTGACTTCGCTGTGACAGCTGGGGGACAGAGAAGGCTAAACAAAGGAGCTGTACCTTCTCTGTTTGCCTGGAATAACTACACCACACCCGCACCGAGGCTTAATGTTTGGGTCCGCCGGCCGAGATGCCCTTCCCCGGACATAGCAGCGTCTGACTCCGACTCCGAGATGGAAGTGCAGGTGGTGCGTGAGCATGATTACTGCGTTACTCCAATGACATCAGTAATGTCAGATGACTTGGCAAGCGAGAACGAAGCACTAAAGCAAAAAGTACAGGAGCTACAAAACCAGCTTGAAACGTTACAGCTGCAGTCTCGTTTTGGGCTTCAACGCCTTGCAGGATCAGACGAAGATATTCGTTTTTACACAAGGTTGGTCATTGTTTTTCGGAATAACATTAAATTAACGTGTGTGTCTGTGAGGGAGTGAGTGTGGGTGTGAGAGAGAGACTGTGTTTCTCAGTAATGCATAGTTAACAACCATAATCTAAAAAAGTTTAAAGTGATTATCATTTCATTATTAGATTTGCATCATACGAGCATTTCCAAGCTTTTTGGCGACTGGTGGAGCCTGCTGTGAGAACTAAGATGGTGCGGATCACCAGTGCCAATGCTGCCTCTGATCCTGAAGGCAACGGGTGTAGAAAGTCATTTTTAGATGAGACACTGACGGCGTCGAAAACCGGAAATGCGTGTGCCCACCGTCCTCAAACCGGAAGTTGTAGACCGTCATCTTACACAACTAGCCAATACCAGCCCAGATGATGTCCCACTGACCACAGAAGACACCAGGGTATTTATTGTGGCATCCCATCCAGCCCAGCAGCACTGCCAGGGACTCCTGCTCAGCCTATTACATAATTTTTTTCATTTTTTATTATTATAATAAATTATAATAATAAATAATATATTTATTATTAATGTTATTATTTATTAATGTATTGTTTTTATTATTTTAAATAATTTGGAATTGTAGTAGTGTTGTATTTAATAATACATATTTTGTTAATAGTTTGTTCATAATTGTACATCATTTTCTAATAATAATCTGTAAATAGTTATTTTTGATGTATTTTTTGTAAATAGTTAAAACGGCCCCCTTGTAGAGTTAAGTTTCATCCTTTGTTAATAAAAGAAAATATTAGAGAAAATATTAAATCCCTTGTTCCTGAACAGTAGCACTTTATGATGTTTGCTAATCCTGTTAAAAATTGTACGTACATTGTAAATACTAAATGGAAAAGACAACGTGTAACAATTAACAATATTTTTATTTTATAACAATACCATATAAAAACATAAACATTTATTAACAATAACAACCATTGTTCTTTTCGCGGAACTGAACATAGATATATATGGAACACATGTTCTATATATATCTATGGGACTGAACAGCGGCGCGCAAAGGATCTTGGGATATATGAGGCCGCTAAGGATAGTAGCGGTGCATCCTCAAAAACAGGGAAAACAAGGACGCATTTTGAGGCTGCGTTTGGGCATGCGTTTGAGGATTCTTCGAATTGGGACAGGCCTTCGCGCGGCATTGTGACGTAATCGGCCTTAAAATGCGTCCTTACAAGGATGCAGCCCCTGAATTGAGACACAGCCATAGTTTGGCTGTGTTCACTCTTCCATCCCCTCCCATTGTTTCTGGGGCGTTTCAGATATGTTTTATTAGCATGCAACCAGGGCATCATACATTTTTAGCTCCATTATTGAAGTGTGCCTCAGTCTTAGGTTTAGTGTTGTTTTAGGTGCTCTTTTAAGAAGTTCTTTTGAAAAGCACAAAGGCTTTGATCCCTTTGTGCTTTATAGACCCACCCAGCTTTGCTAGCTGTATTTTTTCCCTCCGATTTCTCCTCCCTACTGTGGCCCACTTGCCTGAAGGGTGAAATCCTTGGATTGTGATAATCCCAAGCAGGCGTAGATCAAACAGTGGATGAAAGCTGTGGATCTGTGTGCCCCAGGGCTTGGATTGAAGTCTTCAGTATCATTCACTTTTTACAACTATCTGTCCAATATGGCTTTTTGATGAGGTGATACGCTGTTGTTTTGGAGACATTTGACTGTGATAAGAATGAAGCCTGTTTCGACACCTAGTGTGCATTTGGATTTATGTATTTTGTGCAAACCTTTAGCAATGGCTAGGGCAATAAATAGCCACATTGTCATAAATAAGAGGGACACTTTGCTAGATGTGCAACACACTTTAACATATTTCTCACTTTATAGCCATATAAGCAGAATGCTTCTAGGAATGACAATGTATGTTGATCAGCTGGTTTACCACTTTGGTCAAGGTTGAAATATCTCAGTAACTATAAGATGGATTGATATTGCATTTGTTACAGACTTTCATGCTCCCCATACAATAAAAACTACTGTCTTCTTGACTTTCCCTCTAGCGCCACCATGAGGTTGACATTTGTGGTTTTGAGTAAAATGTCTCAATTTCTATTGAATTGATTCTCATAAAATTTGGTACAGGCATTCATGTTCCCCTCAGGATGAATTTGATGATGTCTGACTTTTATTCCAGCCTCAGCTGTACTTTGTGTTTAGTGCTAATAAATAAATGTTAACGTTCTAAAACGCTAAAGTAAGCTGGTAACCATGGTTAACATTATACCTGCTAAACATCAACATGTCTTTGTGAGCATGACATTTTGGCTCAAAGCACCACTGTGCAAGCATGGCTGTGAATCAAATGTCATTTGGCACTCCCTTCCCTTTTCTTGAGCACTTGAAAACATGCAGGAGTGGGAAAGAACGTCTTGAAATTGTAATTAGTGGAGGGGGTTTTGGTTCAAAAGTCCAAAGTAAAAGCCAAAAAGCTTGGCCACCTGCCTTGAGTCACTGATACTCAACAACCTTGTCACTATGTCATATCAACTGTGTAAAAAGGTTTTTTCCTGTTTATTCCAGGCTAAAGCACGAGTCATCCGATCCCAGTTTGCCTGCACATACAAAGATGAAGAACTGCCACTCAGCCGTGTGCTGGAGTTCCCCAGCAGCAGCCAGGTCCCTACCTGTGTGCACCCAGCACCCAAACACAAAACCACCCCAGGTGTGGAGGAGGAGGAGGAGGAGGAGGTGGAGGAGGAAACAGCCACAGGTACATATTAATTTTCAACACATTACTTTATGTACTTCACTGCGTGCTGAGAGCAGCTCAAAATGTTATCACAAGCCGTGCAGCGTTTTTTTTTTTTTCTGCTGGGATAGATTTCTGTTTCCTCTGACGCCACACAGCTGGACCGAGGCCCAGGCACACCTTCTCAGCTCCAGCCTTGAACCCTTCCCAGTCCCAGCTCTGGGACTGGTACTTACCATCAGCCATTAAATGAATCCCCATTCTATAAAACCTGCTCACCCCCACATCTGTAGTAAAAACCAAAAAGCACACACACTCACACAGACTTTTTGCCCATTTCCCCTTCTGTCTTTTGTTCTGTGGGAATTCAGGCTGTGCTCCATCAGGTTACATGACAAATGTTCAATTTCAGTTTCATAGAATAAACACACAGCCTGCTTAAACTCTGAGCTAACGTCAGCAACTTCGTCACAACTTTTTCCCTCTTTTTCTTTGGGGGAAAAAAAGGGCCAAGATGGCGGCACTGTAACTCGCTTCTGTATCTCGTTCTTCTTCTTATGGGTTAAAAAGTAATCTTATGTTGTCTGTAATTTGTGACTATTGTCTTTTGTGATAATCATGTGTCTAATATCTGTTGATGTTTTAAGTTACTGACATTGTTGAATTGAGCTTACCCTCCATGCTGTACTGATTGATTGATTTTTCTAGCAGGTTGTCTCACTTCCTTTTTCCACTCTTTTCAGCCAAATCAACCTTTGAATGTCCAAGAAAGCAGAAAGAGCAGAGCATTGCACAGCAAGGGGCTGCTTTCGGGGCAAGAAGTGGAAATGCCCAGAACAGAGGTGCAGGCCCGGGAAACAGAAAGAAAAGTGGAAAAAGTCAGACACACAGCAGCAAGGGCAACAAGAGGAAGCAGGTGGATTCTGACCAACATGTAGGAGCAGAAAATGAGCCTCCAGAGAAAAAACAGCCCACAAGTGTCCCAAATAAAATGCCTGTAAAGAATGTCAGCAAGGGCGTGAGTAAGAAGAAGCTGATAGCCGGACAGGGGAAGTTAACCAGCTTTTTCCGACTCTGATCGCACTGGTTTCATGACGGTATATGGACTTCCTGTTGAAGCAGCTGTGTATTGTTCAGCTCATTTCTCCCAGTAGCAAAAATGGTTTGTACATAGTGTGTAAATGTTCCAGTTAGGGCTAAAGCTAGTATTTTTTTATCATATTTTTTTATCTACTTAATCAGTCGACTGTTAATCAACTGAATCTTGGAAAGATTGGTTCACAAAATGTTTGAACTATTCCTTTAATTATTGGTCTAAACAATGTCAAGAGGAAGTTGAAAAATATCCTTTGTGAATTCCCAGAGTCCCATGTTATGTCTCCAAGTCAACTGTTTTGATCAACCACCCAAAATCTAAATATATCCAAAATACAGAGAACGGGGAGGAGCTGCTGTTTCACATTTGAGAGGCGGGAACCAGCAGATACTTGGCGTTTTTGCTTGAAACATGACATAAACTGTTGTTGATTAATCGTCTGTCTATTGACCAAGAAATTAATCATTTCCACATCAGTTTAAGTCTTGTTTTTTGTAAAAAATGTGGTGCATATAAGCTTCAACTATGCTCTTGAAATTTAATTTAATCACTCATCAATCAATCACTTTCAATAAACTTTTATTTTGTTTTACACGCTTGTGTGTGTTTTTTTTTGTTCTACAAGGAAATGCATTTCAGTGTAACACATGAGGAAGAAATTTTACAGAACATTTGGAGGCGGGCGGCCGCAAGGAGGGAAAACATTTATACTTCCCAGCAGGGTCGGTACACTCTTCCTATCATACACCGCAGCACTAGGAGGAGAGGGAAAGAATAAGGACAGTGAAATCAGAAATTGTCATGTGTAATACACTTGGGAAAAATCTAAACTGGAAGCTTTTATTCAACATTTTCTTAACCTTAATGCGTAAACATGGATTTGCAGGCACTCACTGTCGAGGTCGGTGTCTCTGCGGTCTATTTTCAAACTGTACTCGGAAGGAGTGTGGCTCGAGCTTCGGTCTGTGATCAGAGGCAGGCTCCGGGTAAAGGCTGGGTTCAGTCCACGAGCGCTGTGTCCTTTCAGCCTCATGTCCTGAAACACAATATTGATCAATGATTACATGTGAAACCAAAAAGACCACACATAAAGACACACTGCAGGATCTGAACTTGTGTTGCAAGCAGCTTTTTTTTAAAAGATGATCATTTTCTCTTGCAGCACAGGTGTTGGATCACCGTGTTTAACAGCTGATCCAAGCCACAGAAACCCCAAATGGAAGAAATGTGTTTCCCCGTTTTTTACTATATCACAGCGGCACCGTTTTCTTCCAGAGCCTGGGTTCACCCAGATGGCTTTGTTCTCTCCATCATGGCTGCCTGTTCCCCATTACCGCAGAGATAACCACCATGTTCATGACACACAGGAGACACAGCCGCCAGATAAACTCTTTACACATCTCAGCCAAACGTTTGAGGGAGAACAGATATATCATCATTCTTCCCACTGTAACTCCAATAAATCTTTATAGGCTTGTGATCATTTGACCTTTTCAGCTAATAGTATTTCCCGGTTTTCCAACGCTGCTGTAAAATATTTTCATAGATGTGTATGAAATATTGACTTAACAGTAGATACAAGGACGGTGGCCAATTGAAAAGGGTCAAATGTTCAGTCACAGGATGGAGATAATGTGCTCCTTTGTTGTTCTGAACTATGGTTAGATGAGGTTGTTGATAGAAAGAAATCTTATACAATGAATAGTTATGACGCATGACTCTCTTTGGCAGAATAGCACAAGCTGAATAACTGCAAAAGGAGAAAAGCCAGACATTTATTTGGGTTGAATAAACAATCGAAATAATAACCAAAATAGCCTTTAAAACGGATTGAATGAATTTGTTCAAATCTAACAACTTTAAAGGAATATTCAACATTTTGGGAACTATTTTTACTCACTCTCTGGCAGAGAATTAGATGCATGTATAGTTTAAACCAGCTGCCAATTAGCTGAAATACTATACTGGAAAAAGCCATCCGGAAGAGAGCACATCATAGCTTTTACACTTTGGTTTTTGTATGGGATTAAACAAAGAGATTATAACGATTTAATTAATTTTGTCGCCATTTTGTTCGCAGTCTTTGTGCTATACTAAACCAAACAGCTGCTGGTGATGGATTCATATTGAATTTGATCTTCTCCTCTAACTCTCTGCCAGAAAACCAATTATTTCCCACAATGTCAAATTATTGCTTTTAAGGATTGGTTCCCCAATTTTCTTAGTTACCTATCGTGGCATCTAGCCATGCAGATAATATTGGCTTTGTTTGTCCAAGTTTTGAGATATCCATCTCTTAAATGTTGTACTTTAATGCCTCCTGGCACGACTGAAGATTTCTCATTGACCTGTTCTTGCAATATAAATACATTTTGTCCAGAGATACTTGTTTTGTTGTTGAAAGCTCCTTCTTTTAATGATAATTTTTGTTTACAATAGGTAACTCTTCTTGGCTATATAGTTGCCTTTATGTTATCTAGATCATCAGTGCCATTTTGGGTATCTGCCCGAAACAAACGTACATAAGTAACTTAATATGAGTGCTATCTTGGTTTTGATTGCGATTTTTGCTCATGAGGATTCAACACCCTTTTACATATTTGTGTTGATTTATATTGGAAAATTTGGTCCTACAGCAGTGTTTCTTTCTTGAATTAATGTCCATATTACAATTTATAATCCATTTACTTCCATTTTATTGGGGTGGTGGCAGAAATTTCAGAGATGTCTTTCTCAAAATGTAGCAACATAAAACCAAAACTATCTGCAGGGCTAGATACCACCAGACACTTTTTGATATAAAAAAGTTGTAACTAATCACTATATCCTTTGGCTTTGGATATATGGCCAAAACATTTTACCTGATGAACTAAAGAACTACTGAGATTTTTTTAACAAGCTGGCAACTGAAACATTCTCCTTATTAATGACTTAAAAGCGATACCCTTTAAGCAGCCTTTGAACAGTCGTTGGATGATGGGACACTTACCGAGACAATGATGAATTTTGGGTTTCCGTTGTCATCGCTGATGTTGTTGTCCAGCACGAGGCTTCGTCTGTACATGGGGGGAACCACAGCGAGCTCAGTCATGGGCTTGTCACCCAGTATCGAACCCAGGCCGTCTTGCTCTGTTACGCCGCCTTCCATTTTACTTGCAGGCATTGCTACAGTGACCAAGTGGCTGCTCAGCTCAGAGAACAGCACTAGAGTAAACAGGACAGAGTAGATGGACATCATGGTATCTACAGTATTTAGCTCTACTCTACACGACTTTGGCGTACAACTGGACTGCCCTCAGCTAACGACGGTTGTGACTGAGCACTCAACCATCTTATATAGACAGGGAGAGGGGATTTTGCTTGCATCTTCAAATTGTTAAATGTAAAAAAATCATCACGTCTCCTGCAGGGATGCATCTGTTATCAAAGCCCAAAAGGGTCACAGGAAGTGTAAGGGTCAGAGCAAACATGTCATTGACCCACATGACTCCATTAATAGGTGAAAAGAAAAAGGTGAATGACTCTATTTTGTCTGTTTAGAGATGGGATTAATTCAAATTTATAAAGAGAGGAAACATGGTGGGCTGTAATTCCTTCCAGTGGGGCCAAAAAAGCTCACGAGGTCAAAGGATGGGGATTAATTGTGTTTTCCTTCCCTCAAAAGCCACATGCTAAATTGAACTCAGCAGGCGACCGGACAGACCGAATGCGTTGTGTGACGGACGCCTGTTGAATTCTCATAGTGAGTCATTTTCTGTGATTGGGCATCAATGTGCTGCACATGGCACAGGTCACATTATAAAACCTTTAAAGTCTAGCCACTGATGATGCTAATGACGAAACAGAAAATAATGGCAGGTTAGTTTAGCTTAGCATAAAGACGAGTAAAAAGGGGAAACTTGCCCAAAGCTAACAAAATCCACCTTCCAGTACCTTCAAAGCTCAGTAATCAACAGGTTATATCTAGTTTGTAATTTCCTGGAGTTTTGTCATCATGCAACCGCCCAAGACTCCTGGAAGTTACTGTGCTCGGCCAAGAAAAAGTGCAGCACGTAATCCTCCCAAAATGTTGTTTTTACACTTAGGTTTTTGTTTTGATTATACTAAAAGATATAACCTGTTACTTAGTTAAAAAAATAAAAAAGTAAAGGAGCCAAGCTAGCTGTTTTTCCCTGCATATGGTCGTTATGTTATGCTAAGCTAACTGCTTGCAAGAGTGGTGTCAATCTTCTCATCTACCTCTTGGCAAGAAAGTGAATAATACCTCTCAAAATGTCAATATATTCCTGTAATTATTTGGTTTTAAAAAAGGTCAGAAGATGTCCAGGAAGTAATTAATGAGATATGACGTGTTAATTAATGAGCTTTAGAGGTGCTGAAAGGTGGATTCTGGTAGAATGAGACAGACAGTTTCCCCCTGCTTCCAGTCTTCATGCTAAGCTAAGTTAGTCGCCTGCTGGCTCTAGCTTCATATGTAGCAGTTACACTAGAGATATTAGAGTTAATAAGAGTATTTTCCATAATGTTGAACTATTCCTTTAAAGAATAATATGATACGCCACAGCTCAGTGATCAAGGCCTCGGGATGTTTGATCGACATGCACCCACAACCAAGATGGCAATCATCAGCTGATGATAAAAGGCAAGCATAACCAAAGGGCTTTTATATTGACATAGCTCCTTGTAGGCTCCTTCTCAGCTCTGAAGGCTTACCTTATTAACATCACAGGAGCCGTAGCGCACAGGATGGAGAAACGGGACATGAATAATATCTATTGAACCCAGCTGAAGTGATTTTACTTGGAGCGGTCAGCCTTTATTTTGTAAGTATTATTGTTGGAGGGTGAGGACTTCTACTGAAGGACTGAACTTGTCCACAGGGGCATGGCCGTTCCAGCAGAAGCACAACTGAACTTGTGAGCTTCGTGCTCTGTTGTTGTAACCTTTCTCGCTCTTTCTGATAATCTGTCTCTCCCTTTTCCCGACTTCTCCTTTATCTCTGCAACAGCCAGTGTATGCAGAAAAGAGATCCTGAAGAGTTGCATTATTTTTCACCAAATGCACTAATATGGACAGTGCATGCTCTGCAAATATGCAGCTCCACCACAACCTAGCGCTTCTGGGCTCTATCAACTTCCTTGGCACTTACTGAGAGGATCCAACGAACTCTGAGCTGTGGTGAAGGTCTTTATCTGGTAACTCTGACATTCATTTTTCCCTAGTCTAAATTTCTACGAAATCATTACCATAATTCTCTAACAAAGAACATTAGCAAAAAAGCCAAGAGTCAAATAATCTTATGAGGACCAGATGTGATTCGGTGGTATCCATGAACATTATGTACCAAATCTTTATGTTTACTCAATGAAGTTTCCACAACACAGCTTGTCAAATTTTCAGTGGATGCCAGTAAAGTTTACTGAACTACTGACTGAGCTGTCACTGATTTACAGTTGGTCTTGTTTGTAAGCAGTTGTAATTACCTCCAGGTCCTACTGGGGCTCCATGCATGTTTTAAATGTTCAACTTGAGGAAGCTGCAGAGTAGTTTTTTCATCAGCTCTGTAAGCTGCTTGCATCACCTGTCAGTTGCTGGTGCTGTATTTCAGTCACACCGCCTACATCTTTCTGCGTAAAGAGACCTCAGAAGTCAGGGCCCTATGACATCAGTAGCAGCATTGTTTTATAATCCTCCGGGGGCCAACACAATATTTCCTCGTCCTGTATTAACACGCTGCCTTTCATCACCAACACTCTTCTAATAAAGAAAGAAAAAATAAAATAAAAAGTCAGAAAAACAAACACAGTGTGTGTCTCAGCAGAGAGGATGCGCTAGTTCCAGGGAAATGTGATGCCCTGATGCTCCACGCATGAGTGTGTGTATCCCTGTATTTGTGCTGCAGGGACTCGAGTTGTGCCAGAGGCCGGCGTGCTGCATTCAGCAGAGATGCGGGTGCAAAAGGGGGGACCGCATTTGGGCAGGATTCTTTGGTTGCCCAGAGAACAGACCATGGTTTCCTGGAACAATGCAGCTGATGAGAGTCTCTCCAAGGAAAATAAGGCTCTGACATCATGGGTTCTTAAAGCACACAGCTGAGCCAACACTCTCTCCTGCTATAATCAAGCCTCAGTGAATTTCCACTGTCGACTGAAATTGAGAAAGAGAGAGAATCTCCTCCAATGGTTTAGACACTTTTTTTTTCACATTCTTTAATCTAACTCTTAATATTCCCATTGTAGCGTGAGGCTCAACAGTGCACTTGCTGGACCCTTGTGCCTCTATTTCCTTTTACATCTGGCCTTGGCTCATGATAACAATAAAAATGTGACACCAGACTACTTGTAAATTTGTCATGATCAACTCATCATTGGCCAAGAATGGATCTTTTGCGGTATTATATGAAAATATTCAGGATTAGAGGCAAAGGTTAAACCCAGCAAAGTGAAATCCTGTGTGTCCTATTGGGGGAAAAAATGAATGGTTGAAGACTGATGAAGCCTTACAACCACTTTTCCTGTAAAACAACCAGTAGAATAAGTAGTAAAATTGGTGAGAGTAGTAAAACAGACCACAAGGTCATTCAAAAGACAATTGTGTGCTTAAGATGAGGAGTTGAAGAGTGTGGAGAGATTGTATTTCAGGGCTTAGTCCAAAATGTGTGTCCTTAGATGCACTGAATCCTGAGTACACGCAGATCAATGGGAACGGATTGAGTTCTTTCCAGAACCATCCTGGTTCTTGAGGTTATTCAAACATCTTTGTGTTCCACTCTCTTAGTCACCATGAAATCCAAAATTAGCACATGTTAGAGGATAAACAGAGCGTTTTTAAGATATCCCGAGCTTTGCATTTTGTAATAATTACAACAGGATGATAGTGTATATCCGTATCTTGGCTTATTTGTTATGGCTTGGTTACCTGCCACTGCCCAAGCCTCTCTGCACACAATTTCTCTCTGATTTATTTGAACTCTAAATCTTGCAAGCTTGCAGACTGCAATTGGACCATTAGGGTGAGATAATTGATTCTGTATTAGTCATTGAGAGGGATGAAATAACATCCAGCATGGCCTGGATGATCGAGATCTTGCCAACCTCCCTGCTGCTACACATTTTGATCTCTGCCATCTGCTGAGCGCCAGCCAGAGCACCCGCCAATTCATCAGGGTTTGATTGTTGCCCTATATACATCCGTTTTAAAAAGTGCTGACAGTGAGTGAGAGCTCGGCGCTGTCACTGCGAGCATCCTCCAAAGAGCTGAACACGCAGCTCTGGCCTCAGGGAGCACCACGCCCCGCTCTGTTTGCTTTGGCAGACCCTGCCACCTCTTAGGAAGTATCACTTTGTCATTCAGCACACACATAGTACACTGAGTTTCATCCTGCACGGTGCACAAAGCCTCAGCTTGAGTTACGGCTTCATCTATAGCCGAAATGCCTTAAAAGATTTGCACATTCTTATGTGAGAGACAAACCTCTGCTTTGTATTTATCTGCTGTTTATGTGTCTCAAGCCACAGGGTTCCTCATAAAAGCCTTATAGAGTTTACTAGTGTGATCTTGCGTAATAGGGAGAGTAATGTCTTTACAGGATGATGTTTCCCCAGAGGGTTTACAAGTGTTTGTGCACACTGCGTGAAAGAACTCGCCAGCCATTTCTGTGATGTTGACAAGTGGTTTATTCAGCAGGAATGGTGAACAATTTGTCAGTATTTTTTTTTCTACAGAAGGCAATCGAGCACCATAAATAACAGCGCTGTAATCAAACAGTTTATTGGACAGTGAGCTTCCGCAAATTACATTTTCTTATTCAACACCTCACAGAGTCATGTATTTCTCATGAACTCCCACATTTTATGTTTTATTTCATGTAAGTGACAAACAGATATGTTTTGAATGAATCAGATGATCATGTTGGCTATTGTAGGTTTCTTCATTGCAAATTCACCAGATACACTAAGGGACTTTTGTTGAGCTCACTTAACTATCCATTACACAAGCTGTATTTCAGGTACCAGAGACAGTGTGTGAAGGGCGTATTGTAACTGCAGTGTAGTTCAGACAGGGATGGCATGAGTCTTTAATGATCTGGTCATAGTTCATGACACAACAATGCTGAGTGAGGCTTTGTTCTCATCAAAAAGTCTTTGGTTTGTACTGTATATCTGAAGAACTGGAAGGAGCAGAGATGTTAGCTCTTTGTTCACTTCCACCGCCAGGTCGACTGATAAAGAGAATTTGTAAGGAACAGACACCAAAGCACAAACGCAAATTCCCATTTGGAGAATTTTGATCATTCAAGATAAAAACACACTTTTAAATTACTTGGTGAAAAGATTTAATTCAGAGAGCTGCTAACAAATGTTTTGGACGAAATAAATAAAAAATCCTAGCTTATTCTTAAAGCGAGACTACGTAACACAATCGTCGTGTTACAAACGAAAAGTTGAATTCATGTGTGATAAACACACCCTTGCTCACTTCAATACACTCAATAGTTTTGCTGCTACAGCCTCGTTTGGTCTGGTATGACCAGTAGCTTACGCAAGCTAATGTGAGCAAACTTAAAGCAACAGTTCATCATTTTGGGAAATATGTTAAATGAGAAGATCCATACTGCTTTCACCTATCTGATAAATATATGGTTACAGCCAGCAGCTGCTTAGCTTAGCTAAGCATAAAGACTCAAAGCAGGGAGAAAAAAGTGTAAAAAAATACATGTTTTGCTCTGTCTTTCCAGTCTTTATGCTGAGCAAAGTTAACAGACTGCTGGCGCCAGCTGACAGATGTGAGAGTGTTATTGATCTTCTCATCAAACTCTTGGCAATAAAGAAAAGAAGCATGTTTTCCAAAATGTCAAACTATTCCTTTAAGCTAGGTATTAATTAAATTTACTCCTCTCTACTTGTGCTCCTGTTGCACAACATTTTACAACAAAGTCTTTAAAGTAACTGACTCGAGAAAATCTTGGGAAATGAAGGCAAAGTCAATGTGCCACGAGCGTCCTGTAATTACCACTTGTGGCCACGGTGGTTGATGTTCTGCAAAGGTTATGTAGTCTCGCTTTAAGTGTTGTTTAATAGTCAATACCTTGGCTTCCAGTGAGGTGCATGTACACACACATCCCAGGACAGACAAAAGCACACAATGACTTTTAACACTCTCAATACAATTGGAAGAATCACAGTTCACAGTACTTTTGTCAAGTTATTTGGCATAAGGGATCTATATTGAGAAAATAATTTAAAAACAGTAGAAAAAATAGCATTTTGCCTTCTTGGGACCACAACATGGTATTTTCTTTTTCTTTTTTTTTCTCCATGCATTCACAATTTCACACAGATACATTTACTCGCTTACACTACTACCTTATTGAAACAGCTTACAAATAAAAACACTATTAAAATGGTGGCCACAAGGCTGTGCAAAAGGGAAGACCTCCAATGTAAGCCCTGCCATATGTCTGTCTTAGCCATCTCTTGCAAGTAACAAACTACAAAATAGCACCATTATACAGTGGATAGGATTCTTAATAGAGTTTTGTTATATGAAACCATCATGTACAATGAATGATAGTAATGCATAGGTTAACATAAATGGGAGTACTGTTTGATTATACACAGGCAGAGGAGGCAGAGCCAGAGATGAGATGTCTTGGGCAGTTTGTGTGGTAAAATGACAGTAAATCCGCATGGAGGCTTGAATAAACAGTCAGTCCTCATGCAAGGACTTCTCAGAACTGGCTTTTCATGGAGCTTGTGTGTGTGTGTGTGTGTCTTTGTTTGTGTTTGTGTTTGACCCTTGCTCAGTTACACAACTCTCATTTAAACTGTGAGTGCTTTGTGTCTGTGTTTGTGTCTGTGTGTCTGTGTGTGTGTTTGTGTACTGTTAAAATGTGTGCCTAACTCACATCTCGGGAGTACTTGTCATTTTGGTGTGCAATATTTACCAAATCGTTTAGTCTACGTGTTCCTTTGGTGGACTTTGCCACGTATGCCGTGGAGCCAAGATGTCAGGTCTAAGCAACAGCTGAAATCGCCAAATTCATGGCCTCCCCATTAACTAACAACACATCGCAGGACAAGATCAATCAATCATTAAACTTCCCCATGTGGCTATTGTTAGAGCTCCTCTGTCTTTTGCTTTAGTGCTTTAGTAATTAAAGACATTTTAACTCAGAATAACCGCAATAAAAAAAGAGTTTATTGTAGTTGATTGTTTTTTTGTTTTTTTGGGACGTCCATTGACTTGCTGTGACTAAAGTTTAATGACTTGCGCTTAACCTTGAACACGGGCCTCGACTCAAATGTTTATTACCAGTGGCTGGATTGTTGACAAAAATCTAATTTGGCCACAGTGGTGACACGCGAAAAGGATGCAGACAACATACCTTTCGCCTCATTGTTTCTCTTTGACTGACTAATGCCAAATGCCCTTTGAATCCATTGAATGACCCATTTCTGACAACCAAACAAGCACTGCTACCTGGCCAAAAAACTTGAACTCAGTTTTGCTTCTGCTTAATTTATTCCTCAGTCTTATTTTTCTAGGACTGTATTTTCCATCTTCTTGCAAATCTCCTCTAATGGTGCTTGATCTGTTGTTATAGATGTGTTTGGATTGTAGATTTCGGACCTCAGGTTCTCAACACTTCCTGAGGCTTAGGAGGGATTTGGGCAAACCTTCTAGGGACTCCAATTAGACAAGGAGGCCTGACTTGATATGAGATACTGAGAAGTAGGATTTGACTTGGGCTCAAGGTAAAATAACTACAACAACTGTGTGTGTTTAATGTCAGATGATGAACCACCTGATCTTTGTCTTTAAATCAAACCTTGGTTTTACTTACTTTACTTTACTTTTTTTTTTTTTTTTTTTTAGAATATCCTCAGTAATGCATGGTGCATAAAAACAGCTGTAGTTTTTGAAAAACCAAACTCTGAAGGTAAAATAATCAGATTTTAACTGGGATTGTGACTGTTATATGTGACCGGTGACCTGTCTTACCAAAGGAGTAAATGAATCCACTCTCTCAGAGTAAAAGGATTTACCTCCGCAAAGTTCAGGGGACAGGATGGACCACTGATTCTCATACACAGCCTTCAGCTTTCGGTATGGCTGAAGCCCAGATCCGTTCCCACCTCTCCTGGAGCCAGGGGATGCTGCAGCTCACACATGGAGGTATAATAAGCTCTTGTTCGTGTTTCAGCAGCTAAACTAGTCTGTTACATTGCATTAACAAAGAATTCCTCCCGATATGGAATGGTGCAGTGTATAAAATAATCACAAGATCCCCCATCAAACCCTTAAACACCACTTAGCTCTCAGGTTTCAATCATTTTGAAGAGCTTTTCGGACCATTGATAGCATCCTCTTTGTTTTGGTTTACAGTGAACCATTCCACAGGGGTACCAGGTAAGGCCACTCCCTTCTCTCCTCCAATGTCGGTGGGCATTTGTCCATTCGCTCCTTCCCTACATTCTGTAATTTCTGCCCCCCGCGCTGCCTCGACTTGAGTTTTTCTGATGTACTTCCTGCAAAGAAACAGAAACACATTTAGACTTAAAGCAGAGATAGCTACAGGATAAAAAGAACAAGCTTTTGGGCAGATTTGAATAAAGAAACATACATTTCATTTATGTTTCTGTTGCAACAACGTCCCCTACATTGGTATTCAATAGTCATGAATTTTTGGTTCGGACTAATGATGTTGATACTGTATTGGTGCAATGTATGTGCACTGCAAGTAGTTTATACTTTTACATAAATTCCAACAGACACGCCGGTCCCAAACTGGGGATTGATGTCGATTAATCCCATTTGTAATTTTAGCACTGCCAACACTTATCTGTGTTATGATTTGAATCACTAGATAACGTAATGAGTGTTGTGGCTACAAGGCTACACGTTACTGTGAGTTTTAACTGTCTGGTCATTTGCAGTCATCATATCTGAACCCATAAAACCCAGTCCTTTGTATAATGTGGGAACACTGAGTGCGCAGGAGCTGCCAATGACTCAGCGGGTGTTGAAATAACATGAACAAAAAGTAACGTTTAGTCAGGAATCAGAAAGCTATGCCAACTAGCTTTCCACTTTCCAAGTCAAATACAAACTTAACAGCACGATGGGTTTCTCCCAAATATTCAGTGTCGTAACGGGACAGATTTTAAGTAGCTAACAGTACATGACCAACGCTGTGTGTGCTTGTTGAAAAAGGGGGGAAAAAACATCTTGTATCAACGTTTGAAGGGCTACGACGAGCTCCAGTCGGTAGTGCACTGCAGAATTTAATGCGAGTTTTCTAGCTACTCCTAGTCTCAAATGTCAGTCAACTGTTGCTAAGCGAACCACTTTGAAGTTTAGATGCTATTACCACAAATGTATGCAAAAATAGTTAAAAAAAATTATGCACAAAAGTTGTAGTATCATTGTATTTATATTTCCTGACACGAAAAGTGGGGAGAATTCAAATTTCAATTGGAATTGAAGAGAAAAACTTGAGGAAGTGTCACTCTGAGCAGGAATACCATCATTTACAGTGCGTCACAATGTACAAATGAACAGACACTGGCAAGATAATAGACTAAATGTGAAATGCAAGCTTGATCATATCTGGACCTTGCATGCGTCACCCTGTTATGGTGAGATGCCAGAATTTCAGCACATAATGTACAGTAGCAGAGTGGAGATTCTGCCTGGGGAGCGGGAGTACCACTGGGTCTACCACAAAAACCACTTAGTTCCTTCTCTTGCTAATGGTTTTCTTTTTTGAGAGAAGGATAAAAAGCACAAGGTTAGATCTTAAAAGGATCACACTCTCCCGCAGGTTGGCAACTCGAGGATGAAGCAGAGTCTGCATTTAGACCTCACACTTTTTTTCGTTGGTCAAGAGATGATGATTTCAGAACTGATGACTAAGAATGTTTCAATTAATCTCTCTCTTGTTTCAATAAAGTTTGTTCTGCTTTTGAAACTTTACAATGGAGATTGTATGGTTGATAGAAGATTAAATCAATCAATAATAAAACAATAAAAATTAAATGAGATAAGAATTTGCAGGCATACCTTGAAGGCTGAATGACTATGTCCAGGTAAAGGTCTCTGCGGAAGGAAAATGAAGCCACTTAAGTTGAATGGATTAATTTCTCCAGATATACAAACGGTGTACTACTGAACCTATAGAGTCCTTAATTGAATAGGCTGACATTTTGGGAAAATGCTCATTTACTAATTAACACATTATATCTTGTTTGTTTAATCTGTACAAATACCCAAAGTGTAAAAATGACAAGTTGAGGCCTATGCAGGGTTATGTAGGAGACATATTTCTCAGTAGGCCACAGTGAATTCTTGGAGTCACTGCTGGTTGCCTGGCAACCTCTTGGCGATGACAAGTAAACAGGTAAATAAGCAAGATAATTAGTGAGCTGCAGAGGTACTGGTTGATTGATTTTGCTACTTTTGACAAAGCCAGGTTAGCTGTTGCCAATCTACCCAACTGCTGTAGCTTCATATTGAACAGACACATATCAGAGAGGTATTTATAGTCTCATCTAACTCTCTGCAAGGAAAGCGAATAAGCATATTTCCCAACATATCTAACATTCTTGGATTAGTACATGTGCATGCTCTGACATAACTACCAAACCATCAATCCTATCCTCTTTTTTTGTCCACATATCCAGATCTTTTTTTAAATTAAGTGTATCTGTTTGGTGCTGTGCTCACCTTCTTGTTTTTTGTCTTGTCTGGGTGCTGTGCTGTCCTACGCTCTGTGCCTTTGTCCGCTTTGTGCCCTGCATTACTAACCTTAGGTGCTCTCGGCATGTCTGTGTGCCGCTGTGCACGCACAGAGCGAGCTGCCTTGCTAGTCTTGGCAGGTGCACAGTACATCTCCAGGCGCCGCAGCTCACAGCTTTGGAAGCAGCACTCGTCCACAATGCCACGGGACCGCCGTGCGTTCGGGCCATAGCCTGGTTTACCTGTTTGAGAAGAACAGCAGGATGAGTTAGTCATACAAACAGTATTTAAGAGCTGGCCAGATTTTAGAAGTTGAACGTTGGCTAAACCCTCTTCCCAAAACATTGATTATTGAGTTATAGTTTAGCAACCATGACTAAGATATGGCAGGCCTGTCAAGCTTTGGATTCCTCCACATTTTAAAGTGTTGAGAATGGGGCGATAGTAACACAGATACAGCGTACACAAAGAGTTTAGAGTGTTTTTTTTTTACCCCCTTCAAAAAACAAAAATACAAGAGAAAAAGTGGAGGGAATTTGATTGTCTGCTTTACTGCAACAGCATATGTTCAGCTAGACTCACAGGTCAGTCTCTAAATGCTTCACTCATAGAAACTGAGGACAAGTTTCATGAT